>NW_017728949.1:10078327-10096906 GCF_001723895.1 Crocodylus porosus | reverse complement strand
ACGGTTATAAACTACTACAAGACCATTTCAGGCTGGACATAAGGAAGAATTTCTTTACTGTCCGAGCCCCCAAGGTCTGGAACAGTCTGCCAGTGGAGGTGGTTCAAGCACCTACATTGAATACCTTCAAGAGCAAATTGGATGCTTATCTTGCTGGGATCCTATGACCTCAGCTGACTTCCTGCCCTTTGGGTCGGGGGCTGGACTTGATGATCATCCCAGGTCCCTTCCAGCTCTGATGTCTATGAAATCTATGAAATATCCCAAGTGAGTTCAGTAATCACTATGGCCAGTTCTCGGGTCTTTTCCTCTCCCCAGAAATTCCATTCTGGAAGCAAGAAACCTTCCTGATGAAATCAGTTTCAAAATGTACTGTTTTGTGGTGAGTTGGCATTTACTGATCAAAAACTATATGTCATCCAAAAATATTCTCACAACTCAAATGTCAGGTTGTCATAGGACCCCATTAAACATGCAAAATAGTGGAAATTTTCTTAGAAACTTGGAGGTAAGAAGAACATGTCTGTGTTTTACAGTTGGAGAGACTCAAGTCACTGAACTATTCAAATATAACTATAACATTTCAGCCACTCAAATTGTCTCTTTCACTTCGGTGAAGGATTTTAGATGGAGCCCTGTCTGAAAATTCCTCCCATCTCTAGTAAAGCAGCCTGGTGCAGGTGTTTCTAACAAGCTCACATTTTTACAACATTTTTATATATATTTGGGCAAAGAGGACATTAGCCTAGGGATCAGATGGTTTACAGAGTGGAGAAATATTGCTTTATAATAAAAGAAGGATATTGACTAAAGCCCAGATTTAATACTCAGACTAACAGAACACCCTGATGAATGTAATTGCATTTTAAGTATTCTGATTAAATTTTTTGATCCATATTGCATTTGTTTTGCTTGTGAATCTTTTATGGGAAAAAAAGTGTCTGGAGATTAAAGGATTACTGAGTTCTTAAGAGGCCCAGGCAGCTGCTAAAGCATCTGAATATTCTTGCTTAAATTTGGTGGGAAAGCTATATTAATCTTGTCTATTCTATCAACAATAATCTGTTATGATTATGTGGGAGTAATAAAAGCTTTTCCTTTTCTTCATTTTAATTTCCAAGATGAATTGAGAAGTTAACAATGTATGGAAACCATAAGGAGCAATTTGCATACACTTAGAACCTGAGAGTCACTCATGCTTTCCCTTGATACAAGGAGCTAGAGGTGATAGTGAATTAACTTTCTAACCTATCATGCATAAAAGCCTGGTTCTGATTGCTTTGGCACATGGGCCAGTAACTCTGCTGCAGAATGGTATTTGGACACAAAAAGGAAGAACATACGATGCTAGTTTTGTACATTGCAGAACAAATGTTGGGATTGATTAAACAGGTGGAATGCTTAATATCTTTCAGGGCTAGATTGTACCTGTAGGCATAGCTATTTGCAAACACTGAGGTTTGAGCTACACAGCCCCACAACTAGCCTCAGTCTGAAGCACAAGGCCTCCTGAACTAGTTTCTTCTCTCCTTCTCTCTTTGTGAAGATAATAATTTCTTGCAGGCCTGGACAAGCAGACACTACTGACAGTGTTTGACATACTTTGGCCCAGTGGGTGAAGACACAGTTTGTTTATCCTTTGATACTTCCTCTCCACTACAATGGGGGTAGTAACTAGGTGACTCAATTGCCCCTTTATCCTATAGTCTTATAATCATACTCCCTGCCAGCAAATGCATACTTGTCTGCATGGGTAATTATTATTGTTGCCTTCAACTGATCACTTTATTGAGATTTAAACTTGCTGCAAAGTAGGCCTGTGCACAGAAGCAAAACCTTCACCTCTGAAGGTGGCTGCATTGACACGTGTTTTACTGCAGAGCTGACAAATTAGCTCTGCAGTAAAGCGTCACCGTCACATGTGTGCTTGTGTTACAGCATGGTAAATTAATTAATATCTGTAGGCCAGTAATGTTTGGGACAAGCTCTACCCTACAGTGGAGTAATTACATGCACTGAAACACACATGTAGATGGTGACCGGGCAGGGCTGCGGCACAAGGATGCTATAGTGCACGGATACCTGCTGGCTAGCCCTGCACTATAGCACCATCATGCCCCAACCAACCCCTCCACAGCACATTTTGCCATGGCAGAGCAGCCCCAGGATGGCATGCTAATCCCCCAGACACCGGCCAGCCAGGACTGCTCCATCCCAGGTCAATGTGCTGGAGTCCTGGGTTCACATGTAAGCACTGTACTGAGGATCAGTTAGTTCTGGCACAAACTGTGCCAGAGTTTATTGCTACATGCTAATTGCAGGTGTAGATGAACCCAGTATTGTGGAATTAAAGCAGATCAGAAAGATAACTTTAACGGGCTTTTCCCCCAAACTGAAACAGCTTTCACCAAGCGCTGGGTGCTTTTTGAAACATTTTCTAGATGAAAACCTCAACGAAAATCAAAGAAATTATTCTGGTCTTTGAGTCTAATAAGCAAAGAACAAACATATTAGTGCTAATGGGGAATGGCTTTTGGTTAATAATTTTGTATCTATTTAACCAAAAGTTCATTACCTGCAGTGATTGCTAAAAAAGAGTAAATCAACAAAACCAAGTAGTAATTGATTTGTCCCAAAATGGTACACGTACTATTGACTTATTTCCAGTATTCAAAGTGATCAAATATGATACTTTATAGGTAAAGTACATTTAACATAATTTCTACGCTAGTCAAAGCTTCATGAAAGTAAGGGCAAAACTCAAGTAAGCTGAACAACAAGGCTGCTTGCACACATTTTAAAAAAACAAACCCCAAATCTCTGCGCTTTACTGAAAAAATCAGTGCGTTATTTCTACCTGGCTCTTCAGCATGTCTATAGATCAGGTGCTTCAGCAGGGCTTTTGGGCACTTTTATCTAATAGCTGATGCAATCAGCTATTAGATAAAAGTGCCAAAAAAGCCCCATTAAGGAGCCCAATCTATAGAGATTTTGGGTGAGCCAGGTCCAACTAACATGATGCTTGTGCTGGGCTTGGCTTGGGAGTGCACCAACTTTAAAATAAAGTGCTGGGTTTTTCTTTTTTAACATTTGCAAGCAGCCAAAAACATAAAAGTATTGGAATAAATGCCTAAGGGATGAACTTTTTTTCTTTTCATTCCATCCACTGGCTTTAATTAGACAAAAAATATTTGGGTTTTATTTGTTTGTTTTGTTTTTACTGTGGTCTACATTGCTATCAAGTAAAAGATGTGTGATATTTTTTTACCATCTTCCTTTCTGAATTTATAAAGGTTAGGCAAAGAACCTCGGCAGCATGCCAAGGTCCTTATAAGACATACAAAAAACTAGACCTTGTGGTTCCAAAATGATACCTTTTATCAGACCAACTGGAAAATCACAAGAAAAGTGTCCTTTTTCTTGCGATTTTCCAGTTGGTCTAATAAAAGATATCATTTTGGAACCAAGAGGTCTAGTTTTTTGTATGTCTTTTTTGTCTCAGACCAACATGACTACCAAGTACATCCCTGAAAGGTCCTTATAATGACTTTATTTGGCTCAAAGAAATACTGATACCAGAGGCACGTGTGGGAGGAAATCTGTCTGGTTTAAGGAATGGATGAATGAGGGTAGGACCCACTCCCCAAAACAGGAAACATTCCCCATAACTTTGCCTTCATTCAGAACCAAGCAGAAGCAGAACACTTTATGTTTTAAATGATTTGATTTAACTTTCTTTTTAAACCAGAACTGAAGTTCAGAATCTGTCCCACCGCAGAGCCCCTTCAGTGATGTTTTCACCTGGATTGGAGCTGAAGTTCTGACTTTAGTTGTGGGACAGGTATATGGGATCCACCTTGAATACTAAATCTTATGTACCCTAGCAAAATGTCAAAGATCCAGGTTCAAGTTTTATGTGTGGGGGGAGGGGTTCCATCTCCATTTCCATTTCCTTGGTGGCAAAGGAAGTAAAAGTACAAGATATGCTAAAAGGGAAGGAAGAGTGTAGGGCATGAATGACTGGTGCTTCCTGAGACTGGGGGCACACCATGGTGGTGAGTGGCAAGCAGGGGCTGCCTGCCGGCATCATTGTTGTTGAGCGGTGAGTGGGGACTGCCCACAGACAGCAGCATCGGTGTCATTGTTGGTGAGCGGTGAGCAGGGACCACCCACAGACACCATTGGAGAAGTCAGCAGTGAGGGGGGAAGGTGAGTGGTGAGAGGGGACCTCCTGCAGATGCTGGCAGTGATGTTGGCAATGAGGAGTTGCAGGTGGCAAGCAGTGACTGCCCACAGAAGCCAGAGGTGGCTTCAGTGGTGGCCAATCTCAGGCAGGACACAAACCACTCTGTGCCCCCCGCTCTTTCTATGGTGTGGGGAGCCCTCTTTCTGACTTCAACAAGAATCCCAGTTACTATAAATCTTGTGAAAAAGACTGGGGAATTTCTAAGCACAGATTCAAGAGATTTGGATATTTTTATATAGATATTTTTGTCTCCTGAGCCAAACATAGTCTGAATTGGGAACCTGTTTGATGTTTAATTATACCTGGTTAGGTTTATTTTGTTTGAAGTGTGGCAGAAGGATTTCAAAAATTATTTTCATAAATTAATAAAATAACGAGTACATATTAACATACGTAATGCAGTAAATCAGAGAAAATAACTAGAGTGTAATGTGTATGCTAGTACCGGGTAACAAGGCAGAAAAAAATCTGTTTTACCAACAGCTTTTTAGCATCTTTGGTATCTTTCCAAAGTTGGTGTGTCTTGCAGCCTTGCTATTTTGGACCTTGGTAGGGTAGGTTGTTTCAGAAGAAACGGCCCCTCACATGGAATACAATAGCAAAAGCCTGCACTCCTACATAATGAAGGAAGAGCTGTGCCTTCTCTGGGTCTCATTTGTAGGAGTTTTGTATCCCAGGGACAGTCTCCTCAATAGAAAACTCTTTAGCTTTTTAGATTGAAAGCTTTTACTTCTGTTTGGAAACCCGTAGGCAATCAGTGATGATGAGAGAGCACTGGCTAAACATATTCACAGTGTAACACTTCGTGTCTAGTCTGATGAGATGAAAGTGTACTTGGGAGAGCCCCAGGCTTCATGTGCAGGAGTTAGCCTGTTCCTACATATTTGTGTGCAGAAGCAATAGTGTAACAAGGAATAGGTGAGTGTGGCACCAACTGTGGGGGCCATTTAGAAAGGGCACATGAACAGCAGCTGCATCTGGCATGGTGCCTGCCAGCACCCCATGCCATAAACCCTGGCTGTTAATGCCTTTCCACAAAAAGGATCGATCACTTGGCCAGCGTACCAAGAATAACACCTCAACAAAGTCAAATAATTTGTGCACTCTGCATTTTTCTTTCTGCCAACTGGAGTAGTTAGTATTGCATAAGGATAAAGCTTCTAAGCATTTAGGTTGTGGTGATTTCTTTAGCACCTTGACTGTGCTGTGAATTTTTTTGCGCTAAAACAGACTAGTATTTGCTGAAAGACAATGGATAGAAATAGTAACTACCAACTGCTGACTAGGGAGCAATAAAAGACACTAGAGGCTGCATCTACATAAGATGCTTACTGTGCAGTAGCTCATTACTATTGCGCAGTAGCATCGCTAGGCACAAACCGTGATGAAACACTACTGTGCAGTCAGAGCCAACCCTGGGGGGGGAATCAGGGTGACTTCCCTGGGCCCCATGCTATGGGGGGCCCTGTGCTTTGGGGAGCCCTGTGGGCAGTGCTGTACAGGCCCCACCAAGGACATCACCACTCTGCGTGGCCACCACACACCACTGGCTTTGCACTCCTTGCCACTTGCCACACCTCCTCCCCTCCAGAGGCCCTCACAGGCTGATATGCCCCAGGCCCCACATATCCATAGGATTGGCTCTGTGTGCAGTAGTAGCATGGTACCATGCAGTAGTAATAAGTAGGGCTGTGCAAAGCTTTGGATGCTTATTCAATTAGGAGGAGCCACCAATGTGATGTGAGCCATGAATGAGATGTTGAGCCACGAACGTGAGGTGAGCCACAAATACAATGTTGCAGCTGGTAAAGTGAGCAAAACTCTGGCTTGCATCAAAAGATGCTTCTCAAGCAAATCAGGATGTTATCCTCCCACTGTACTCAGCCTTGGTGAGGCCACAGCTGGAGTACTGCATCCAGTTTTGGCTCCATAACTTAAAAAGGATGTGGAGAAGCTTGAAAGAGTTCAGCAGAGAGCCATGCACATGATCAGAGGACAGGAGAACAGGCTTTATGATGAGAGGCTGAGAGCCATGGCACTTTTTAGCCTGGAAAAGTGCAGGCTCAGGGGGGACCTGGTGGCCACCTATAAGTATATAAGGGGTGTGCATCATGATCTGAGGGAATGCCTGTTCCCCAGAGTGCCCCAAGGGATGACAAGGTCAAACACTCACAAATTCCTCCAAGACCATTTCAGGCTGGACATAAGGAATAACTTCTTTATTGTCCAAGCCCCCAAGGTCTGGAACACACTGCCTCCAGAAGTGGTGCAAGCACCTACTTTGGTCTCATTTAAGATACATGTCAACATTTATCTTGCTGGGATCCTTTGACCTCAGATGACTTCCTGCCCCTGGGGCAGGGGGCTGGACTCAATATTCTGAGACGCCTTCCAGCCGTAATGTGTATGAAATCTATGATACTCAGCCTGATTCGGTGGCTGAATCTCCAAATCTGAATTGAATCAGGAGATCAATTAAAAGGTGTGACTTGATTAGAAGCTCTCCAAATCATTTTGGAAAACATTCAGAGAGCTTTGGTGATTCGGGCAGTCACCGCTCGCTGCAGCAGGGAGCTGGACCTGGACTCCATGCTGGTAAGTAGAGGGTGGGGGAGGTGGGTCTGGAAGAGAGAGGAGAGAACCATCGGGGGACCCCTGACAGGCCCCATCCCCTGCTTGCTCCTCCAGCCCTCCTGAGTGCCCTCCAACCCCTGCCCACTCTCCCAGCCCTTCCCATGGCTGCCTCAACCATCCCTAGCTCCTGGCTCTTTAAAAAAAAAAGCCCCTACTCACTGGCTGCTGCCAGGCAATGGGGTGATCCTTACTGCCTCTTACTATACCACACTGCATGGGGGGCTCTGCCCTGAGCCCCCCGACCCTTCCTGCTCTCCCAGCCCCCCCACATGTCCACCCTGCCTGCCCCAGCTCCCGGCCCTTTAAAAAAAAAATGCCCCACACTCACCAGCTGCTGCATCACCCTTAAGGCTTCTGGGGGCTTGTGACAGAGCCCCACCATGCAGTGTGGGGAATTGGGGGAGCAGTGGGCACCTCCACACACCTGGCAGGATCTGGTGAGTCAGGGGGTGCTTTTTTTAAAGGGCTGGGAACTGGGGTGGGTGGGACAGCCATGAGGGGAGGCTGGGAGAGCAAGCAGGGGTTGGGGGGGCTAATGGCAGAGTCCCAATGCAGTACAGGTCAGTGGAGGGAAGTGAGGGACAGCGGGCATCACCCCCCCACTGGCAGCAGCCAGTGAGTGGGGGATTTATTTATTTATTTATTTTTTAAAGAGCCAGGACCTGGGATAGTGAGTGGGGCAACCATTGAGAGCAGGCTGGGGATGGGGCTGATTTGGAGATTTGGCTGATTTGGTGATGGCCAAATCTCCTAATCAGATTCAGCTGAATTGAATCACTGTCCGTTAAATTGGCCAAATCCAAAGCAAATACTAGCCAGTTTGCACAGGCCTAGGAATAAGCTACTGCTTAGTAAGCATCACTAGGCAACCATGCCCAGAGGCTACTGTGCAGTAACACCAGCTACTGCACCAATCATTTTAGTACTTGGTTGCGCAAGTACTCAATAACTGTGCAGTAACAACCATGCCATCAGTGTCTCATGTAGATATAACTTCTGTGATTGTTATAGTTGTACTGTCAATGGTCTGTTCTTTGTGCTCTCCCCTCCCCTTTTCGTGTACATAAATAAAACTTAAAGCATACTTCTGAAGGCATATTTCAGAAATACTAAATGATGGAGCAGTAACAGCCCATACTGCACTGTGCTGGTGGTGCATGGTTATTTTTAGCTACTGTGTCACTGTAGCAACACACTATACCAAGGGAGTGCATTGCTATGGCAATGTAGCTGTGGCATAACAGTTTGTGTCCACCGATGCTAGATCGCCATATCGTGTTGCTACAGCGATGTAGTGTCACATGTAGGCGCATCCATTGAGAGGGAAAGGTAAAGCTTACTTTGTTCTTAGAGCACATATATTTTCACAGAGGCCTATTTTATAGGAACAGTTTTAATATTAAATTCTCTAGTGCACTCAGACCATAAACCACTGAGCAGCCTAGCAGTAACTCCAGCCCCTGGGGGAGGAGGGTCTAGAAGGGTGAATCAGTGAGCTATTACCAGCTCCCTTCATTCTCCCACGTCTTAATCAAGCCCTTAGTTCCTTAGAGTAGTGAATGTTCCTTTTTTTCACTTGGTCCAATGTTGAGCATATGGGCAACCCTCCATGCATTTGAAAAATTATTGAATACTGACATATCTCAAGAGACACATTCTGTCCACATTACAGAAATAGGAAAACAGATATTTTCATAATTCAGAAAAGATGTATTCTAGGGTCTAGTCTTCTAAATAATTTGATACATAAGAGACTCATTTTATGATGGGTGTCTCATATATTTTAAATTGATCAATCTAAATATCTGCTGCCTGTTTCCACACGTAGTTACAACAACAAGATATTGTGTGGTTGGTTATAAGTCAGCTCTCATTGCACACTTTGTTTCTGGTTAAGCTTTGTGACTTCAGTATAGACTTGCAACAATGTTGTAATGTTTAATATTTGTCTATGTCTTAGTGCTGCTAGACTATAACCTGTTTATTTGTATATGTTGTTAAAATAATTCTTTAAAATGGGGAGGATAATGGCCATATATTTCTTTGTTGGAGACAACATAGTCTGGGTCAGGATATTAACACCTTTTCCCTGCTATTCTAAACAAATTAGTTGATGTTGTGACCTTTTATTAATGTTTCCCTATCTCAATGATTTTCCCCCCTCAAAGCTCTTTCATCAGCAAACTGCTCCATTTCAATTTACTGTATTAAATAAACAAAAGAGCATGCACAACCTCTCCTTAGCTCTAGTCCTGTGTTTGAAATTCTGACCACTTTCTACTTTAGACCCTCGTTTTCCTTTAAGCTACGTAAAGCAGAATGGGAGTACCTAAACGTAGCCCAGGTGCATTGCATTTTGTGGACCATGTACCCAGAAATTGGTGTTTGATGAAAGCTGTAGGCTAGGAACAAACATTACACATATTACACAAGAAGTGCACCAAAAGTGCTGTATAGATGTAACCAAATGGATGTTCACAGCTTTAAAAATGTTAGATCACACTCTAAGTTAACCCTTGATGAATGTGGTATCAGATTAAAGTGCTTTAGATGAGAATACTTTTTTGAATGTATGTATCATATCCCATCATGCATTAAGGTAGGTTGCATTCCACTGGCATCCCAGGCAGTTTTGTACAGGGGACACTCTAGCTTTGGGCAAACCCAACTCAGTGACAGCATCTGATTGCAGCCCCCTGATCTTCCTTTGGCCAACTGTGAGCTGCAGCCTGGCCCGGGTTGTGGGGAAGAGGGGTTTCTGTTCCTGCAGCTGCTCCAGTCCTGTGGAGTGCAAGAGCTTACCTGGGAGGCTGTGAGGGAAGGGGTCCAGGATCTCTCTCCCTACAGCTCCCCTGGCCACAGGGCATCCACATCCCAGGGATGTAGTTCCTCTCCACCCACCCCATCAGGAATCACCTCATCACCATGACACAGAGCCCTGGAGAACCCCCTCCATGATGCAGAGTCCTGGAGAACCCTCTGCACAGCCCCAAAGAAGCTAAGTCCCGACACCTGCACACCCTCCTAGGCAGACCCAGGGCCCCACATGCAAGCACAGCCCTGCAGGAACTGGATTCTGGGTACCCACACACCCTCCCAGGTAGCTGCAGGGGCATTGTTGGCAGATACATGGTCCATGGTCACCTGGCATGCTGAAAGGCTTTTTTGGCCTGAAGCTACAGGGACCCAAGGTACAAAGGGTGGCGAGAGTAGGGCAGAAACTTCAGAACCAAGTATGTGAACTTGTGTGGGAGTGGAACAATCGCCTTCCATAGTGTCAGCATAGGAACCCAGGCCGACCTCCCTGGCATTTCCTCTTTGCCTTGCTTCATGTACTTCCAGACTACTGCACAGATGGGACCCATGGCTCCCAGCCCTGAGTGCAGGAAAAGTCCTGACAATAAAAGTTTTTATCAGTAAAAGTTGCAACCATGCACACAGGCATGCTCCATGCCTTCCTTGGCTGCAGAGCCTGCATCTGTGCTCAGGAAGCCAGTTCACCATAACCAGGACAGTGCCTTGAAGCTTGGAGGGCTGAACACCTTTAGACTACATGGGAGAGGTGTGTAGGAAATGCTGGAAAAGGTTTGCTGGATAAGTAAGGAAGAGCTGTTACAAGCTCTGGTCTCAGCCTCTGAGCTCAGGGCACTCACTGCAGACTCCTGGCACCAGGAGCTATGACTGACATGAGGAACAACATGAGATGTGGAGCGGGGAAATGGGTGTGCTGGGGGATGGTTGCAACTGGCCAGGAACAAGCTGCCAAGGTGCATGAATAGGGGCTCCAAATAGCCACCCACTGTTTGGAAGAGACAACCCATACTGCTGCAGAGCTGCAAGAGTTGCAACACCAGGATGGGGAGTTTATGCACAGGGTCCTGGACCACCTGGAGTCTGCCTATGACATCCTTGACTGGTGGCAACACTGCCTGCAATGGAGAGCCCGTAGTCCTCCCAGGGAGGAGTGGTGGAAGAGGCTTCCATGCAGATCCCCACAGCATAATGAGCCCTGCTCCAAGGACTCTTACCTGAGGTGAGAGGAATGGGTTACCATGGGGCGGGACCCCTGGATGGTGGCTGAGGGGAAATGCTTCCCACCACGCCCTGACTAGAAGATGCTGGGAGACAAAACTGGGCTCTGGGGATGGGGGTTGAAGGGCCAAGCATCCCATGAGGGATAGCCAGGAGTCCAAAGTGCCTGCTGTGGTGATGCCTCCCAGCCCACATCCTCCTCCCCCACTAACCCAGCAGTCACCTCCTGCCCTGCAGCTTTCAGGTGGACAGTGGGTCCAGGAATACACACATATCCAGCTCCTACAAGGAGAAGTTCCTCTTCCTCACTCCAGACCCCTGAAAGGAGCATGCCAGGTCAAAAGCCTCTGTACCCTGTGCCTTCTCTCCATATTTTTGTATTTGTTGAGTTCATGCCCTGTGGCATTCCCCATCACACAGCCTCCTTCTACCCTTCTTCCCCTCCCAAACCACCCCATCCATACAGATTTTTTTTGCCCTTGTCTCAATCCCCCCAACCTGCTCCAAAGGTTTGCTGCTTTATGTTAATTGGAGAAAAAGGACCAAGTTCTATCATGGGCAACACTGAACAAGTTTTTCTTTAAGAAACACATAAAAGTTTGGCAGCTGGACCAGTTTAATAAACCAAGGCATGTCTCTTCCTCATGCTGCATTTCCCACACCCTGGTATGTGCCCCCAAGCAGTGGGATGGTGGGTTGGGAAGGGAGAGGAGAAGAGGAGCAGTGCCCCCTAGTCAGGCTGCCCAGGACACAGGGCCAGAGGCAGGAAACCCATGGTTATGGCACTTGAAGCCCTCCAGCCCTACTTCTCTGAGGAGGGCTCATGGTGCTGAGGTGATGAGGTAGTTGGCCAGGCCTTCATGGCCTTCTGGACAGCCTGATGTGTGGAACTGGGACCCCCAACATTAGTAGGATGCTCACCCTCCCTCCATCCCTATGCTCCATGTGCCTGTCAGCATTCCCTCTAAGTTGTATGGCATGCGCAGCAGTGCAGGCACACTCATTCCATGCTGCCAGGTGTGCCTGTGCAGCCGTACATGCCACACAACTTAGAGGGAATGCTGGTGCCGATGCTGCAAGGCCTAATCTATGTGCTTTGCCTTCTCAGCCCAGGTTTCACTGAAGACCTCCTCTCTGGTCTCGCAGATGTTATGGAGGATGTGCACAGAAATGATGAGTTGTGTCAGGTCCTCTAGGCAGGGCAGGAAGGGGTAGGCTGTGTTCCTGATGAGGAGTGGGGAGTGGAAACATCACCAAGGATGAAATTGGGGACCTCAGGTGCACATCACTAACTCTTCATCAGCCCAGGGAGCAGGTAATTGTGGACAATGCAGTCATCATTGGCAATGCCTTCCCAGTCAGGGAAGATCTAGGTAAAGTGGCCCCAGTGGTTGATGATGCTCTGCAGGCCAATGGAGAAACAGTCCTTGCAGTTGTGGAATATCTAAGTGGCCTGGATCAGGCAGAGGATGGGGATATCAGTGCTGTCCATAGCCCCCACACAGCTGGGGAAGCCCATGCAGTGGAAACTAGTGACCACTTCTTGTGGATGGATGAGGTGGATGACCAGGCACACTTCCTGGGTAGCTTCTCCAGCCATGGTCTTACTCACACCAAACTGGTTGGCAATGGAGCAGTAACTGCTGGGGGTGGCCAGCTTCATGATGGTGACAGCCACTCACTTTTCTGGAGTGAGGGGTGGCCACTTGCCAATGTCCTGGCACATAATATGGGAGTGACTTGGGCAGTGATGTACATAAAGGTGGCCCAGTGCATGAGGAAGATCTTGACTGACTGTTCATCATCTCAGGTGCCTAGGATGATCCACTCCACCAGTCAGTTCTGGTGGCACAGTCCCAGAACCAGTGCTGGATGGTCTGGAGATAGTGGTAGAACACTCCAGCATCCATGACATCCATAACATTCCTCATTGGTCCTCATTGGCCGCATGAAAACTGGTGGCCAAATCCAAGATACTTGGTGTGTGGGGGATGCATGATGGTTGGCTAGTGGCTTGTGGACATGAGGGAACATGCCATGATGACCTGCTGCCACATCAGGTCCAGGTGGACACATGTGACATCCCACAGCCATCAGCAAGATTCAGGCAGGGTGACCAGGAAGACTTGCTAAGGCATCTGGGTCTCCCTGTTTGGTTATAGGTGGCAGGATGCCGTGGTGGCCACCATCACCTCCCTGCTTGGTTGTGGGCAGACTGGGACATAGAGGCACACACAAGTTGCTTCAGTGGGCACTCAGTCTCATCCTGGGGCTTTTCTGGAAGCCCAGACCAGAACTGGGCATGGAGAAGGGTCCGCAGTGACATGGCGGAGGGCCAAAGGTAGGCTGTGCCCAACAGCCAACCAGGGATGGCTTGCTTGTTTGACTCCTCTAAGGAGTGTTCAGCAGCTTGGGGTGTCTGTCAGGCATGCTAGGAGGCTTGTGAGAGCTGCCCTTACCTGCTGACTTCGGACAGAGCGAGCAGCCTGAACGGTGAACATACATTCGGTTTGAAAGCACTCTAAACTATGGCTTTTTAAGTAAAGTGCCATAGTTAAAGTGCTTTTGCCATGGCCTTTTTGAACATCTGTACTTAACCTTAGTTTTTTGCAACAGGATATGGTCTGCGTCATAATGTGCTGCTGGAAAGCCTGTTTGACACTTTTGGATCCTGAATCATATTATATGGGCTCATTTTTTTCCCTCTTCAAATCCCTCTTTTTCTCTCCATTAGCTCTATTTTATATACTGTTTTTCCTTTACTACCCTCTGCCCAGGATGAATGGATGTAGCAGCATTAAGGAAAAGCCCCCAGAGACCATTCAGAATATGGCTTGAACAATCACTGTCCTCTGCCAGACTCTAATAATTCCTATCGGGATTTGCTGATGTCTGTCATTGCTTTACTTACAGTAATAGTGCTTATAGATATGGAGCTTAGGATCTTTTCTTTTGTTAGGAGAAAAAAATCCCTAAACCTTCATGTATTCAAAAGAATTGGTGTAATTCATAGGAGTTAAAGGATGATAAAGCCTGAGGTACAATATTATAATTATTTTTGCTGGGGAAAAAAAAAATTCCTGAAGTCCCCAGATTACCAGCTGCAGCAACTCAGTTTCTTGGGAAATACTATTCTAGTTGTATTTTTGCCTTGGTTTGTATAGTTTTTTGATTTTTCTGCTCTATATTTGATATAAGAGGAAGGACAGGGAATGGGAGAGAGCAGGCAGCAGCAATCTGCAACTTTAAAGGTAGTGCTCCACTTTGTAAGATATGTATGATCAGTAGAGCTGTCAGTCTCACACCCAAGCAAAACCATCACCTTGATGATCCACTCTGCTTCTTCACGGCTGGAGATCAAGTCATCTCTTAAACCTCAGTACGTTTGCATTAGCCAAGAAAATCAGCTAAATGCATAACTCTTCTGCTGCCAAATTATTTCCTTGTGAAAACCAGTTTCCTTGGCCTCAGTTCAACTGGGAATAGTCTATTTACAATATACTAGAGCTGAAATTACCGAACTGGATCAGTTCCATGATATTTTAAAATATGGGACTTGGCATTATACTGTACATATTTGCACAGAAGTTTTGGTATCTGTTCAAGATACAGTGTTATGCATGTGCTCAATATGAAATTTTAATTTCATGTCTTTAAAATACAAGATAGTACACCATATGAACCTGGACCAATTTTAGAAAAGAGATTTAACATATGCATTTATATAACAAAAGTATGTGTAATATATGAATTAAATCTACTTCAAATTTAGAAACGATCTGACATACAGAGCATTGAAATCCATAAGGGTTTTCTGTTGCCTTAAACTAAAAGAAGTAGGCCAATCCTGCAGTCTTTATTTGCTTTTAATGCAGTAGGGATTATACTGAAATCTATGGGAGGTTTACCTTAGGAACAACCAACTGTGAGATTTTTATGCAGCGTGGGGTTCCAAAACCATTTAAACTCTGCCAGTGTTGCTAACTTGCATATTTTTTCATACAAGTCTTACAATACTTAGTGTTTTGATATTGTTTGTGTTGATGGTAGAGTCAGAGCTTCAGTTCTTAGAATCAAGTGTCACGCAAGAATTTCAGGTGATTTTTTTTTTTTTATAAAGCAGATGTCTAGGCTTCGTGTCTATGGGGAAAAAAATTGAACAACAGGCAGAAAATTCAGAAAGCAAGCAATGAGAAAGAACTCCAAATCATTTAACTACATTTTTTAAGAAGCCTTTTAAGTTTTGGAACCTAATTTTTTGTTTTGGTACGCTTGAACATGGCAGTGTAGACCCTGTGTGTTTCAAGGCTTTTGTTCTGCACCTTACAAATATATAGAAATAGACATCCAGTTTTTCAAATTGGACAGCTATTATTCCAGTGACACATTGGATGCAACAGAAAGTAGCTTCCTCAAGCAGGGTGGTCAGCATAAGGAAGAAATGTAGTCAAAATCTAAGTCCTTGAGGAGGGATGGAGAGAGTATTGTATGGAGGAAATAAATACCTTAGTTGTACCTTTGGATGGTCAGGGTGCAAAAGGAGCTCTAAATGATGACAGAGACATTGGTGAGAAACTAAATGCCTTTTTTTGTTGCATCTATCTTCATTGTGGAAGATGCTAGGGAGATTGCCTCACCAGATCCATTCCTCTCTTGAGACATGTCTGTGGAACAGATCCAAATTGAGGTTTCAGTAGATTAGGTTATAGAGAAAATCACTAAATTGAACAGTATCAAATCACTAGGGTCTGATAGCATTCACCCCAGGGTCCTGAAGGAGCTCAGATTGGGAATTGTTGAGCTCTTAACTGTAGCCTGGAAAACAATTGTTTAGCACATGGATGAACATAATTTGCTGGGAAGGATCAGCATGGTTTTGTCAACGGGAAATCATGCTCACCAATCTATTAGAGTTCTTCTGTGAGTGTCAGTACACAGATAGAGCATGGTGATCCAGTTGATTAGTGTACCTGAACTTTCAAAAAGCTTTTGACAAGGACTCTCTACCTAATGAAGTGAGGTAGTCATGGGAATACAGGGAAGGTCCACTTATGGATTAGAAATTGGCTTCAGAATAAGAAACAGAGATAGTATAAATTGTCAGTTTGGGGATGGAAAGAAGTAAACTGTAGAGTCCCTCAGGTATTGGTGTTGGAACTGATGCTGTTTAACATTCATAAAAGATCTGGAAAAGCAGGTGAGTAGTAAGTTGACCAAATTTGTGGATGACACAAAATTATTCAAAGACCAAGGCAGATTGTGAGAAACTCAAGAAGGAACTTGCACTATTGAGCAAGCAAGCAACTAATCAGATGAAATTAAATGTAGATAAGTATAAAGTGATGTATATAGGCAAAAATAACCCAGATTATTTCTACACTACATGGTCTCCATATTAGCTGTTACCATGTAGCAAGTCTGGGAGTACCATCTGGGAGTCATTGTGTACAGTTTGCTAAAAACATCCATTCAGCATTCAGCAGCCATCTAACAGACAAAGAAAATATTAGGAGTTTTAAGTGAACTGTAAACAAAACAGAAAGTATCACTATGCCCCTTCATAAATCCATGGTGTGTCCACACATTTAATACAGTTCCCCAGACCTCAAAATGGATATGGAAGAACACGAGAAGGTACAGAGAGGGCATCAAGGATGGTTAGTGGTATGGAGGGGCTTCTTTATGAGAAAAGACTAAAGAGGCTAGGCCTATTTCATTTAGAAAAGAGAAGTTTGAGTGGGGACATGGTAAGGGTTCACAAAATACTAAATGGTGAAGATAATATAAATAGAGATGTATTATTTACTACCTCTCATAATACAAGAAGTGGTGGTCATAGAATGAAACTAGCAGATAGCAAGTTTAAAACTAACAAAAGAAAGTACTTTTTCACAGCGTGTAATTAGTGAGGGACTCATTGCCACAAGATGTTGTTGGAAGCTGACAGCTTCACCAGATTCAAAAAAGGATTGGACAAATTCTTGGAGGACAGGTGTATCAGTAGCTATTGGACTTGGGGAGTTAAGGGTACGGCCTCTGAATTGGAACTTCTAAGACATTAAGTGCTGGAGACTGCAAGTGGAAGAGAACGGGGGAAGTATGATCATGCCCTGTTCACTTTTGTTTTCAGTGTTCACTCTATGCTGTTGTGCAATATAGGATACTGAGTGGTCTGACTCAGTGAATGGCAGCTCTTTACCTTCTGCGTTCTTACATTTTCAGAGCTTTTCCACTAGGAAGTGAGGGAGAACAACTGAAGGACCTGGGATCACAGAAAAAATTATACAAGAAGAATGACAGGGACAGAGATGGCAAGGAGATATGACAGGGACAGAGCTGTGAGATAGGCCTCTGGAAGCACAAAAAGAGTTGGGTTATGATAATAACAAAGTGAAATAGTGCAATTATGAATATGGTGGGAGATGGGAAGGGAACAGCAAAATGGAATCCTAGCTGCCCAAAGAAAGGACCAGAAATAGTGGGCAGTGTACCATAAATTGTAAGAAATGCAACTCTCCTTTGTCAGTGATAAGCAGCTCTTATAAAACATGTATGCCTTAGTGGGTGATTGGCTCTGTTGCCTTCTGCCTAATGAGGGTCCTCAAAGGACTGGGGGAGGGTCCCAGGCAAGATGGAAATCAAGGTGGTGAAAGAGAGGCTACTGAGAGTTCAACATGAAAGACAAGCTGTATGTAGCATATTTCAAGGCACTATTCAGGCTAAATCCAAGGTATGACTTGCTGTAAGGAATGGAGGCAATGAAGTTTAGCCCATTTACTCCATGATTGAATTTGGCCCTGTAAAAACAGTGATCATTTTATGCATTGGAACCCAGTCACATCTTGGGTGGAAATGAGAAATCTACTTTCTCACCAGTAATATAACCTGTTTTTTAGAAGGGGAAATGAAGAGCAACTTATCTGTGTGAAACAATAAATGAATTTAAGTAGGCAGTGTTTAAAAAGGGAATGGAAACATAACATGGCTTGGATAAACATACTTTTGGTCTTATGAAAAATGCTGAAGAATTTTTAATGACAAATTAAATTGTCAGAACCTTGTTTTTATATATCATCTGAAATCTGTACTTTCAGCACTTTTAGCCATGTTCAGCTCTTGAGCAGAGGTTCACGGCCTCTTTTCTTTTCTTTTCTTTCCTTTCCTTTTCTTTTCTTTCTATTTTTGTCTATCTTCCCAGCTGAGCCTATTTACAAGGTAGGGTTACCCCAGACACTGAAAGCTTTGTAGACACCAACCAGTAAGACCACGGTTAATAAAGGAGTTTAGCTGGGTTGATTGTATGATTTTGGCTTTTCTTTGATGTGCTTTGTGAGGTGGTGTATATTTATATGTGATTTTCTCTTCTGTGAGGTGTATCCCCCTTCCTTCTCCTTTTTTAAAGAGTTATAACTCTCCACCCCCGCCAAGGTTTATTTTTTCTCTCTAAAAGTAATTAAAAGTAAAAGATGGCAACTTAAACCCAAAGGCCTGGGAGCAAGATAGGGATACCAAGGAAATGCCGATGTCTATAAAAGTTCAGACAGAAAATGAATCTGGATGTGTAAAGCCCCCAGTTCACTACCCCACCCTTTAATTTTGTGATTTGGAGACAGTGCTAAATGAACATAATGAAAGGTTCTGTGTTTAAGAGACTATTGATCCAACCC
>NW_017728949.1:10062515-10078202 GCF_001723895.1 Crocodylus porosus | reverse complement strand
TAGAAGAAACACAAAACATCCGCATTGGGAATAAGCATAAAGAGGGGGTGGGATAGTGGGGTGGAAATGGATAAATGCCGAGGTGGTCAGGGAGAAAAGCACACCAAGGAGTGGAAGGGAAATGGAAGGCAATACCATTGTTGAAAATGGACCTAGGAGAGAAATTTTAGTTGCCCTCTGTTACAAATGGGAACTTTGATAAAGTTAGATAGAAAAACCTGAAATGTGTTCATCATAGGAGTTCAGGCAATAAAATGGGAAATGGGATCTCCAGGCGTGGTAGACAGAACTAAGCAAACATGGTGGAATAGTAACTGGGACTGGAATTATGCATATTAAAAGGTACAAGGACAGAAATATGAACAAGGTGAGGGTGTATCACTGTATAATAATGGATTTATAGGTCAAAGAAAAATAAAATAACAGCAGGATGGACAAAGAAGAATCTGAGAGGCTGTTACACTAAGAAGGAAAGATAAAAAGGGCACTCTAGGGATCATGTTCAGATTGGATAGTAACATCTGTAAAGTTTTGGCAGCATGTACTAATAATGGAAATTATTATAATAATAATTGAAATTATGCGGTACTTTAATATCCCTGATACAGAGTAGAAAGCAAATACTACTGATAAGAGTCATGGATATTTTGGGGTGAGTTAGCTGGTGATTTTTTTTTTTCATTGGTGGAGTAACACATGTCTTTAATATATATTTGAGAAGTAGTGAGGGCCTTATAGAGGTACTAATTGAAGATATCCCTGGGTGACTTGATCATGAGTTGATTCAGTTCAGTTTAAATTGTGGAATGGGAATGGACAGAAGGAGATTGACAATAGGGCTTTTGGACTATAGAAGAACTCTGAAAAATTAAGATAATTAGAGTAGACTGGGCTTGGGAGCTAAAGTGCTTTGGTGCAGAAAAGGCATACAGGTGCTTTAAGGCACATACTACTGGGAGCCTGTGTTCTATGTAAAAGAAAAGAATTAATAGGAAAGGATTGCAGAGATAACTGGATGAATACAAACCTTAAATGGGATATTAAGAATAAGCAAGGGGTTTACAAGGACTGGAATAAAGGGATGGACCAGTAAGGATCGAGTTCTTACTGTGCTTGAAGAAGGGAGGAATGAAGGGAGAATGGTTAGGAGCTTAGCTGAGTTAGACCTTGTGAGGAAAATTAAGATCTGATTTAGCCATGTCATTAAAAAGTGAATGAGGAAGAACAAGAGCTGTTGTACACTAAAGAAGGGGCACAGGTCAAGGGTAACCTAGGAATAACCCAAATATTGAATACTTTGTTTCAGTCTTCAATAAAGATGAAGATGTAATTGAGGGTAGTGGTTGAATACCCCATGGGAATAAACATAGTTATGGAAATTGCCACATCTGGGGTGGAAGCAAATCTTAATTTGTTACTGTCACAAAATTGGGAGGTCCAGGTCATATCCATGCCAGAATACTGAAAGAATTGGTACATGAAATAGCAAGTCCTTTACCACAAAACTTTAATGAAATTGCCATGGAGCTAGCACTCTGTTTAAAAAATAGCAATTGTACTATTTCTTTAAGGGAAACATAATTGCCTTGTTAATAATAAGGCCCATAGTTTGACTTCAGAGGTATACAAAGTCTTGAAACGGGTAATAAAACAAAGAATAACCATGGGTATAGAAGTAAATGGAAATGGGACAAAACACAACATGACTTACAGGAAAGAAAACACTGGCCTGAATACCTAAAACAGTCATGTATGACTCCTCCATAAAAAATTATTGCAGCTGTGTCAAAAGGATAAGTTTTGGGGTGAGAGTTCAGTCAATGACAAAACTCTCAGGCATTTTTTGACATCAGAATATGGTACTTGTATATTAAAGAAACTAGAGTTAGCCATAGTTTTATATGTACTTATATGATCTGGCTACTTTCTTGGTACAACCTACCAAAATAATTTCTTCTGGCAGAATGAATATGGTAGACAAAGCTTTAGATTTTTCAGAAGTTTGTGATCAGATTTTTAAATGCCCACGTTTACATGAGATTTCTTCTCTTATTTAGGACTTGAATAACCATTCTTTTCATAAATTCTCAGCACATAGCATCTGCTGTTGTGAAACTTAAGCTTGTTTTTTTCAAAACAGCTCAACATTTTTAGGCCAATATTGCCAAAACTGACTCATGATTTTCATACCTCCCTTTTTAGGAGCCCAATTTGACTCCTTTAAAAAGGCAGGATTTTCAGACAACACAGAGTTTGTTTTTGAGAACCCTTCTGTGTGTCACTAAACTGTGAACTCTTTAATTTTAAAAATCTTGACCTAAATGCTTAAATGTGAGCTGAGCTCTTATTAAGCAGTGGTACTTACTTTGGGTCTTAAACTTTTTTTTTCTTTTTTTTTTTTAATTATGGCCCTAGGGTGTTGCAGTTACAAAAGAATGGATGACAAACAAATTAGGCAGATTAATAACTATATAAAATGTAATCTTGTTCTTAAAAAAGTGTTGCTTATAATTTTTAAAACTATTTTTATAGAATGGGGTCTCAACATTTTCTATTGTGTTTGGAAGCTCACCTTTTTTACTTGTTTAGTTTCGATTTAGGTTCGTTGTACCATGCCCATGTAATACTAAGGCGTATGAATTATTTACAGTAATCAACACCCTTCTAGAACCTGCTGCTTATCGCTCAGATTTTCAGAGGTACTGACAGGATTGGATAACATAATAGTTGATGGTTGCCAAAAACTCATTTGAAGGCCTTGACATAGCATGTATAAAAAACTATGTTACTAATACATGTATTATTTTCATTTGGATATTTTTTCAGTTATTTGCAAGTACTGACAACTAAAGGCAGGGGAAAAATGAACATGTCATGTAGCTTTGCAGCTACATTTGTGTTAATTTTATTTATAAATAGCATAAATGGATGAAATCAGATCTTATGGTGGCTTAGGTCTCTTTATTTCAGAGGATTCAATCTTTTGTTGTTTGCTTTAATCTTAGCTAAGCACAAAAGGTTGCCAAATATTTTTCACCTTCAAAACACTTCCTCTAACCAGACACTGAGGGGTTTACCTCTTCAACTGAATTTTTCAAGCCTTCCAAAAATCAAAGTGGCTAAAGGTCTGTAGATGGACTTATATTATTTGGCCATGTAATTTAGCAGGAGCTGTCTGAGCAAATAACTACTTTTTCTGGTTCCTAGCATATGCACAAAGAATAGATTGTTATGGAGATTCCACATGAAATAAGGGTACCTACAATGTTCAATACTATTTTAGCATTTCCACGTGAAATAAGGGTACCTACAATGCTAAGTGTGTTCTAGCATTTCTCTCTGGCACATTTATTTTTTGACTGTTAAAGACCTGTTCCTGAGGGGAAAAGGGGTCACTTTAAGGAGTGGAAAAGCAGTCATGGGTTTGCATAAGATTCAGAACTGGCTGCACATTCTATCAGCTCATTTTAAGTCGGGTTGAATTCAGTGAAAAGATGTTTATGAACTTCCTTGGTTGTCCAACTAGGCCATTTTTTTTCTCATATCTATTTGCTAGCCTGTTTACCTACAGATGATTTAGAATGTGGATTAGAACTTGTCCTAAACATGTAGCAAGACAGGCAAGATGGGATTTTAAAAATTAAAAATGATCTTTCAGACAAATCAAAAGTCATCAGGAGGTGAAAGTAAGTTTAAATCAGTCATCAGAAAATAAATGGTTTGTTCATGTATGCTTAAACATTCCAAGGGACAGAAAAGTTCAAAATTCTCAGCCTAGGTTTCCCCCTCCAATGATCATCCCATATTATTAAGGGAAAATCTATATAGATGCTAAAGCTTTCAGCATCCTGGTAAGGAGCCTTCCTCTTTCCTCTGTTCCCCTTGTTTTTACTTCACAAGATGTACAAAAGCATCAGCCAGATTATAAGTACTTTTTGATGTGGATAGAAGGGTCTGTGTAAGTTTATAGAACCAACATACTATAAAGAGTTAAATGTTCAACTTTCCCTTCAGTAATGGAGAAGACACAGAAGTTACCTCATTATATTCATGTCTTTCTTTCCCTTTAATTTAGCTACTGTATAAAATGGGTAGGCAAAATATGGCCCACAGACTGGATCTGGCCCACCACGGGATTTTGTCTAGCTTGCAGCAGGTCTATTTTCAAGAAAGGGAGAAAGGAGGACACAAGGAATTACAGGCCAATCAGTTTGACCTCAATCCCTGGTAAAGTCCTTGAAAAAATTATGAAATAACCCATTATTGATAGGTGAACAGAAGGCAATATTCTAAAGGATAGCCAACATGGCTTCAGTGAGGGCAGGTCATGCCTGAGCAACCTCATTTATTTGTATGATCAGGTAACTCACCACCTGGGTAGAAGAAACGAGGTTGATATCATGTATATGGACTTTATGATGTCCTCATGGTAAAACTGGGAAAATACGGCCTCGACTACTTTATGGTCCAGTAGCTAAGTAACTGGCTCTGAGATAGGACCCAAAGAGTATTAATAGGTAGAACAGAGTCAACATGGCAGAAGGTGGCCAGTGGCATCCCTCAGGGTTCTGTACTCAGACCAGTGCTCTTCAACATGTTCATTAATTATTTGGATTCAGGTATTAATAGAGAACTGGCAAAGTTTGTGGATGACACCAAATTATGGGGGGTTGTAGCCACACTCGAGGACCAGCTAGCAACACAGGCTGACCTGGACAGGCTTGCAAGGTGGGTGGATCTTAAGCTGATGACTTTAACATGGAGAAATGTAAAGTGCTCTATCTGGGGAGAAATAATCTGCAACACACAGGCTCAGCAGTGCTACGCTTGCCAGAGGGTGAATTACATTTATTAAGTTCCTTTTTTAAGATATTATCTTCATTTATTCTACATAAGGCTTCAGCATCATTGAAGAACTTTATTTTGTAGGCTGAAGTAGATAGGTAACTGAAAGAGACCACAACTGAAAGAGACCTGGGTATTGTGATACACTGAAGACTAAACATGATCCACCAACGTGATGCTGTAGCTGGCAGAGCAAATCAAACACTGGCATGCATCTATCAAGGTATCTAGAGCAAGGTTAAAGATGTCATCCTTTTACTCTACTCAGCCTTGGTGAGACCACAGCTGGAGTACTGCATCCAGTTCTGGGTACAGCACTTCAGGAAGGATGTGAAGAAGCTTGAGAGAGTCCAAAGGAGGGCCATGTGCATGATTAATGGTGTGGAGAGCTGGTCATATGAGGAGAGGCTGAAAGGTTGGAACTCTTCAGCCTGGAGAAGAGAAGACTCAGAAGGGACTTGGTGGCAGCCTATAAGTATATTAGGGGAGTACATCTGGGCCTGGGGAGCATCTGTTTACCAAGGCATCCCAGGGGAAGACAAGAAACAATGGGCACAAACTGATTGAAGATCACTTCAGATTGGACATAAAGAAAAACTTCTTTACAAGTCGAGTGTCAAGGGTCTGAAACAGACCCTCCCCAGAGGTGGTACTGTCTCCCACCCTAGAGATCTTCAAAAAGTGTCTTGACGCCCACTTTCCTGGGGTCATAGATTCATAGATTATAGAGTCAGAAGGGACCCAATGGATCATTGTGTCCGACCCCCTGTCCCTGTCAGAAAAGAGGGCTGAGGTCAGATGACCCCAGCCAGGTGACTGTCAAGTGTCTTCTTGAAGACCTCCAAGTTAGGTGACAGTACCACCTCTCTTGGAAGCCAGTTCCAGACTCTGGCCACCCTTATTGTAAAAAATGTCTTCCTAATGTCTAACCTAAATCTACTCTCCACTAGTTTGCACCCATTATTCCTAGTTACTCCCTGAAGCACTCTGGTAAACAGCACATCCCCAATTCCCTGCGGTCCTCCCTTGATAAATTTATAGGTGGCCACAAGGTCACCCCTCAGCCATCTTTTGTATAGGCTGAAGAGATCCACATCTCTCAACCTCTCCTCGTAGGGTCTTTCACAGAGATCACTAATGATGCAAGTGGCCCTCATTTGAACCCTTTCCAGACTCTCCGTGTCCCTCTTGAAAACTGGACACAGCACCCCAACTGCGGTCATCTGACCCCAGGAGTCTTTCCTGCCAAACTGCAGGAGGGCTGGATCCAATGATCTTGTAAAGTCCCTTTCAGCCTAATATGTATGACTCTATGGGACTGGATCATAGGACAGTGATAGTGTGGGGTTGGGGCCCAGGTCAGAGCCATGATCCGCTGCCTGCATGTCCCTACAACAAGTGCTGATTTCCACAAGCAGAGGAATGCAGGAAGCAGATCATGGCTCAGCCCTGGGTCCTGGCCCTGCACTTCCCTGGCCCCATGCTGTCATGACCCTGGGATATCAGTCCCAGCCGCACACACCTGTCCCACTCCCAGATGCTACTCCCCACCTATACATGGCCCCATTCCAACTTCCTGGCTTAGCATGTAGCAGTACCACTTAGGGAGTTTTGGTGAGGTGTCGCAGGGTGAGGAAGGAGGATGCTGACCCGGCCTGTGACAGCTCATGAAAACTCCCTAAGTGGTCCTCCAGCCCAAATAATTGCCACCCCTGGTATAAGGTAAGTCCTTTGAAATTTTAGTGGAAAGTAAAGGGCTATTACAATTATAAATGACTTGATATGATAATTTGAGAAGTATAAAATATAAAATCACATTCTACAGTAAACACATTGCTTTAATAGACAAAGTCATAGCACACTCTCTCAGCTCAGTTAAAAAAGTGTAAATACTGCAAGTTCCTTTTCATATGTCCTTCCCTTGTTGAAATGGGTGATTCATTTCCAATATGAAACTTCGCTTAATGGTTCTAGTTTCTCCAGCATTATAAGAAGGTAAGAAATAGTTACAAGAATGGCAATCTTCTCTCAGGTACTCAGAAATGGTGGGAACACTGATCAAGGCTAGAAAAATTCCTTCCTGGAACCATTATGTTTGATTACCTGTGGCGCGGCCAACTTAGTTGAAATGCCAGTTGTGATTTAATGGACGTAAAGGATCACAAAATCACAATGTATGTGAGCAAGATACAATCAAGCAGAAGTTGTTATTCTGCATCTACACCAGGGAGAAAAAAACAAGTTACCTAGTATGTTTTAGGGAAGCCCCATTTAATTACATCTTCTTTTCCTAGTCATGTTAAACTCAGATAGCAGCAACCTGGTTCTATATCTAATCGGTTTTCACTGTCAAGCATCTCAGTTTGAAAGGCATGGTAAAGGGAACGGTCAATTTTTCTATACAGAAGTAGGGAACATCCTGATAATATTTATTTTAGATTGTATATACAGCATCTGACCCATTAATATAAATGCAAATTAACAACAGCCAAAGGCCTGGGACCCAGAACTTTCTAGTCTGACTTGCATTAGAAAGTGCTCATATCTTTGGGCTTTTCTTACAAAGATTAAATCTGTATAGCACGGTAAGCCATATTAATATGGCAAATCAACCAGAATACTAATTTATTGATAGTCTTTTTTTTGGCAAAGATGAATCTCTTGTCCATACTGGTACTCATTTTCTCATGCCACATAGTTTTCTCTATATTACCATTTTGAAAATAACCCATAGTCTTGTAGCACTCGACTCTTAAAATTCTCTCTCTTCTGGAGAAAGCTTGATGCCCTTGAGGGTGAGTTACATTTATTAAGTTCCTTTTTAAAGACATTATCTTAATTTATTCTACATAAGGCTTCAGAATCATTGAAGAACTTTATTCTGTAGTCTGAAGTAGATAGTTAAATTTAGGTTGTCCCTTTTCCCCAATAAATCCAGGTTGACAAATGCTTACAAAAGTACTGTGTTGGAATTCTGGCTCTTGGTATTATGACATATGTGTATGTACTATTTAATTTTATCTTGCCTGTGTTAAACTGTTTTCTGTATTCTGTTGTGCTATAGCTTTTTATACTTTTACAGCTCATGGGACATTGTAACTCCCAAAGACAAACATCTGAGTTTCTGTTGTATGCAGGCCACATCCCTTCTGAATTTTCCTGGATACACAAATGCACTCCTATAGTCCAATAGCATGGGCTGTGGGAGGTTTATATTACAGCAAAGACAGAGGTTAAACATGTAGGGTCATTTTGTAGAGAAGCTGAAGAAAGACAGCTGTTCAGAATTGGTAGGCTTAGAGTAGTTTTTAAAAAACGTCCGTTCCAGGAATACGATGTGCTGATTCTCATAATATTGAACCCTGAAGGTATACAAGTCTTTTGTGTCAACAATAAATTAAGGCAACCTAGCACTGAGAAGCCATTAAACACTGGGTAAGTTTTATTAAGCTGCGCACACTGAAAATGTTGCAGGCAAGTAGATTAGGGCAGAAGTGACACAGATGAATGAGTATTCCGCTTTCATTCCTTGGAGCGTAGCTGTCCAGTAGGAGTACTAATGTCAACATAGTAAAATAGTTTGATGAGGCTGAGGGACAGAGGTGTCCTGAGAGTAGAAAGAAGAAAAAGTGATTTCAAGGACAGCAATTTCAAGTCCCTGATTTTGGAAAGGAGATTGGTAGCAGGTTGGGCAAAATGGTTGGATTTTCCATACTGATGACACTTAAACCTAGTGATTAGCCAAGGCCCTGTTTTTCAACTTCATCTTATCTATTCCAAGTATGATGGTAAATTGACATAATGACATGGGTGCAGCTGATGGCCACACAGATCTTATACCCTCCCTCCCCTTTCCACTAGATAGCACCTTCTGATGGCTAGGCAGAATTACATCCCCTCTCTACTCCACTAAATGGCACCCTCTGGGATGCTAATCACCTGAAGAAGGCAGGGAAAAAGACAAAGTTTATGGGTTTACAACTCACCAGTAGAGGGGACTGTATACTGGATTCATTCTAAAAAGGTGTATTGTGCAGCTTCCTCTTCTTCTATCAAGATCTCAGAGAGAAGATAGAAGTGTATCACATGCATCTGTGGTGACAAAATTAATGGATCTCTGTATGACATGACATTTTTCATTCAAATTTGAGTTGTCCTTATTATGAAATAATGCTGATAAATACTTTCAGTGTAGCATATACCAGATTTCCAAAGCCTCAAACCTTTCCAGTGTAGGTGCTACATTTCTGATATAGAGCAATCAACTACAGTAAGGGCGGGGGTGGGGGGTGTAAGTGTGTATATGTACACAGAAAATGTGATGTGATGATGTTTTGTTCTTTCAGCTTTGATTTTTTTTAATATCCCTGATTTTCTGCAGAACAAAAGGAGGGCTTCCTGTAAACAGCATCAAAATTAGAGGAACCAAAACATTTTAAAAGGAAGTAAATTATAGGTTGACAAGTCAATTACATTATAAGTAATAGGCATATAATGGCAGGAGTCTTAGTTACTTATGCAAACGTTCTTCCTCTGCGTAGTTGAAAGTCACTCATGTACTCTAAATTATGTCTTAGCATTATACCAGATATTTGCTAACTAAACTATATTTGTCTTCAGGGATTGTAACAATAGAATACTTAACTTTCTTTCTTTTTTCTTGAGCACAAACATTTTAAAAAAGTCTTTAAATTCACACTGTTAGATGCATTACTTTATTTCTTCTGTGGGAAGTGGGGGGAAAAAAAGACCCAAACATTAATTTCAAACTCTGGCCTTCAGGGTAGGTACAGAATATTGTCTTCGATTAAAGGAGAGAAAGTCTGAGATTCCCAAGAGAAGCTCTTTATTTATTTTTTGGAGTATATCATAGGAGGGGGATACTGAAAAATATGAATCAATGTCAAGATTGTTAAGGGGAAAAGCTTGAAGCCTTCAACTTTTTTTTAAAATCTGTAATATGTAAACTGAAATGGAACCCTTTTTTTAGAAAAGCTGATTTGAAATTTGATTGTATAAAATGAATACTTTCTTGAGCATTTTACTTTGTTTAATTAGCACTTGTGGAAGTCTCATTCTTCAGTTCTGTAACTTGGATTTTGACACTCTCAATTTCTCTTCACCTTTTATTTCCATTCCACATGTGAGAGTAGTTCAGTGTAACTCATCCACTGAAAAACAATATAATACAATCCACTGAAAAGCAATACAACAATACAATTTGGGATAGAACTGGGATAGGAGTCAACTGTTTTGATAGGTGTGCCATACCTCAAGGTGTGCCTCCTTGAGTGCCACACTGATCCCTTTCTCCTGCGTGATCTGCTGCTCTGTTTTCTGCTTCTTGCCCTATCAGCCACTCTGCTGCCAGTCCCCTCCCCTTGTCATAGACGTAGGTGGTCTATGTTGGCCATCCCTGGGATAGAAAGTGAAGAAGAACATTGAACACAGTTGAAAATGTAAGAGGTATTTGAGTGATAGCTAAAAAATCAATTGTTCTCTCTTTTCAATACTATAAAATAGCATCAACTGCACGTTAGCTTTTCCCTTTTCCTTCTGCTCCAGTGTATTTCCTCTTCCATGTCATATGGAATGATTTACCTTCAGAATTTAAAAATGCAGTTAAGTTAATGTCATAAAGTTCTATTATCTCTTATTCCTAGAGTGGGCCCAGACTCATTCTATTCTGCTTTAGGGGACTTCTGGACAGAAAGTTATTTTCTGCTAAGAATATTTTATGAATTTCTGTGTGAATACCTCTTAAAGGTATAAAAGGAGACTCTCTGAGAGACCAGAGAGTGAGAGTATTGTCATGGATGAGTACAAAACGTTCAGGAAGGACAGGTGGGGAGAAGAGGGGGATCAGTTGCTCTTATTGTAAAAGAGCTGTATGATTGCTCAGAGCTCCAGTATAAAACTGAGACAGGCCTGTAGAAAGTCACTTGATTTAGGTCATAGGGGACAGCAACAAGGGTGTTGCCGTGGTGGGTGCCTGCTATATACCACCAGACCAGGAAGAAGTGGTGGATGAGGCTTTCTTCAAAGAGCTGGTGGAAGTTTTCTGATCACAGGTCTTGATGCTCATGGGGACTTCAACCATGCTGACATCTGCTGGGAGGGCAAAATAGCATTGCAAAGGCAATCCAGGAAGTTTTTTGAGAGTGTTGTGGGCAACTTCATGGTTCAAGTGTTGAAGAGGCCAACTAGGGCCTGCAAGCTTCTTGATTGGCTGCTCAGAAACAGGGAAGAATTGGTGGGAAATATAGAAATGGATATCAACTTGGGCAACAGCAAATTACAAGACAATTTAGTTCAGGATCCTAAGGAAAGTAAGGAAGGAGAGCAGCACAGTATATACCCTGGACTTCAGAAAAGCAGACTTGAGTTTGCTTTGGGAACTGATGAGCCAGTCTGAGGGGATAAAGAGTCCAGAACAGCTGGTTGTACTTTAAGAAAAACATACTGAGGGAGAAGGGACAAAGAAGGAACTAAAACAAAAAAGGAAGTTTATAAGAAGTAAAACCTTGGACAGATAAATAGGGAAGAGTATAAGAATGTTGCTCAGGCATACAGGGATGAAATCAGGAAGTTCAAAGTGCAGTTCAAGTTGCAGCTAGCAAAGGACATAAAGGGTAACAAGAAGGGTTTCTATAAGTATGTCAGCAACAAGAGGAAGATCAGGGAAAATGTGGAGGAGGCAACATACTGACAGGTGATGTGGAAAAGGCCAAAGTATTCAATGCATTTTTTTACCTCACTCTTCACAGGCAAGGTCAGCTCCCAGACTACAGTAGCTTGCAGGACAGTTTGGGGAGACGGTAAGCAGCTAACAGTGGTAAAAGTACAGGTTAGAGACTATTTTAAAAAGCTGGATATTTACAAATCAGTGGGCCTGGACACGATGCACCCATGGGTGTTGAGGGAGTTGGTTGATGTGATTGCAGAGCTGCTAGCTATTATCTTTTGAAAACTAAAGACAATTGGGAGAGCTCTTGGACAACTGGAAAAGGGCAAATATATTCCCCATCTTTAAGAAAGGGAAGAAGGAAGATCCAGGGAACTACAGACTGGTCAACCTCACCTCATTTCCTAGAAAAATTATGGGGCAGGCCCTCAAAGAATCTATTTCTAAGCACTTGGAGGAGAAGGTGATTAGGAACAGTCAGCATGGATTTAGCAAGGGCAAGTCATGCCTAACCAACCTGATTGCCTTCTATAACAAGATGACTGGTTCAGTGGATTCTAGCAGAGCAGTGGATGTGATATACCTTGACTTTAGCAAGGTTTTTGATACAGTCTCCCACAAAGTTCTTGTCATCAAGCTAAGAAAGTATGAGTTAGATGAATGGACTGCAAAGTGGCTGGAAAACTCGCTGGATCATTGGGCTTGAAGGGTAGTAATCAATGGCTCAATGTCTAGTTGGCAGCCAGAATCAACTGGAGTGCCCCAGGGGTCAGTCCTGGGGTTCATTTTGTTCAATGTCTTCATCAGCTACCTGGAAGATGGGATGTAGTACACCCTCAGCAAGTTTGTGGATGACACCAAACTGGGGGAGAGTAGTAGACATGCTGGAGGGTAGGGCTAGGATTCAGAGAGACCTAGACAAATTGGAGGGTTGAACCAAAAGAAATCTTATGAAATTCAGTAAGGACATTTGAAAAGTCCTGCAGTTAGGATAGAAGAATCCCATGCACCAGTACAGGCTGGGGACAGACTGTCTAAACAGTAGCTATACAGAAAAGGACCTGCAGGTTACAGTGGACAATAAGCTAAATATGAGCCACCAATGTGCCCTTATTATGAAGAAGGCTAACAGCATGCATTACTTGGCTGCATTAGTTGGAACTTTGCCAGCAGGTACAGGGAAGTGTTTCTTCCTCTGTATCTGGCAATGGTGAGGCCACATTTGGAGTACTTGTGTCCATTTTTGAGCCTCCAACTACAGAAAAGATGTAGACAAATTGGAGTCCAGCAGCAGGCAATGAAAATGGCTAGGGACCTGGAACATATAGCTTATGAAGAGAGGCTGAGGGCTTATTTAGTCTGGAGAAGAGAAGGCTGAAAGAGGATTTAATAGCAGCCTTCAATTACCTGAATGATGGTGCTTCAGAAGAGAAAGAGCTTAGTAGTGGCAGATGACAGAACAAGGAGCAATGACCTTAAATTGAAGCAAGGGGGGGAGGGTATAGGTTACATATTAGGAAAAAACTGTCTCATGAGGGGGTTAGTAAAGCACTGGAATAGGTTATCCAGAGAGGTTGTGGAATCTCCATCTTTAGAGGTTTTTAGGACCCAGCTAGACAAAGCCTTAGCTGAGATTATATAGTTGGAGATGGTCCTGCTTTGAGCAGGGGGTTGAACTAGATGACCCCCTGAGATCCCTTTCAACCCTAATTTTCAATAATTCTATTGTACAGTAGGGCTGTGCAAAACTTTGGTCCCTGATTCGACTTGGTGGAGATTTGACCCAATTTGGTGGCCAAGTCTCTGAATTTGAATCAAATCAGAGGACCCTTTAATCTCTCCAAATCAAATCAGAACCCTCTGAATTGAGTTTGAGAGATTCGGAAAGGTTTGGTGATTCAGACACAGACACAGCTTTTAATGTTTTTTCTATGTACCTCTAGGTAACAGGCAGCTTGTGAATGCTGTGGTGCTGGGGTGCATGGAGTGTTTTTACACTGAGGCATGGTATTTTAGGAGTGTTTACACTTATTGGTGCCAGATGTAACTGTTGCAAGGGACATTGGTTCACTTAAAGGATCAATACTAACTTTTTGTCCAGTGTGCACTCTCCCCTCGGCAGTAACTCTCTGCATTCGAGGAATGATCTGTAGATGTCTTGAGATTTCTCCTTATAGTTTTCTTTTGCCAAGACCCTCTTAAGATAGAAAAGAGGGGGTTTTTTTTCTCATTTTTCAGCTGAAATTATGGGTGTAATTTTTTATATGCATTGGCATTTCCCATACCCTGTTTGATCATTTGGTATTGTTTCTGATTCCGTATTTGCACATCGGCTTATTTAAAAATTGGCCATTTAGTATACAGACTCTAATGTGAAAACTATAGTTCTTATCCTTCCAGCAAATGTCAGCTGGACTGAATTTAGTTAAGGAAGAGAAGGTTTCTCTGTTAGTTAATAGGGTCAAAAGGCATCATCATTCTGTGAACTTTTCTTAGCTGTCTGGACTATTTTGGCCTCTGCATCCACTTAAGAATAATGATGGCTTGTATTAAATCTGCTGGAAATTGTGTCTCCTTGAAAGCTTTGAAGCCTTGCTCTGCAAAATTGTAGTCCATTTGCACTAACTAGTTTCCATGGAATTCCCCATATAAATGAATATTTCCATAAGCTCTCCAAAAATGCCGAGATTTGTGATTTCAGGCAAGTACCCTATTACATTACCTAGAAAAGTTATAATTGGTAATGCAATATTTTTGTTCATCACAAGCGTGTAGGTAAGCACACTTTCACGGCACGCTTGGTAAAGGTGATGGTATCAAAGTTTCTTTGCTTAGTGTGTATTCATAATTGACCTGGCAATGTTTAGACACTGTCAGCATTCTCCAAAGGCTTTTTATCTTAAGCTGCTACAGAATCATCTTTGCTTATTATCTGTGCCTGCAAATATTCTGATGATCATTGTGTTTTCTCATCAAGATTCCTTCTTTCAAGGCTGAAGGGATTATCCTGTCTCCAGAGGGAAGTACACTTTTAGACTCCCATGAAAAAATTTTTCTGCATATTTTGAGACATGATTTTAATTAAAGCTGGGTCTGATTTTTTTTTCTTCCATTTTGGGAGCTGGCAACTAATCATAGCAAAGTGGGCTGGTAAATGCTTTCCTAATTAATTTAATATATATTCAACACTCAATCTACTTATAGCACAAGTTAAAGGAGACACATTTTTGGACCGTCTAACCTTTTTAGTCAAGACCAGGCTTAAGTACTTTGCATAATACTCTAAATAATTTATATGATATAACTAAAATACATGTTTGGTCAAATCTAGTCATGTATACTTTGTAACATGCAGGAGGGTCTTCAGTACAGCTAGTCAGTAAAACTTTGGTGGAATCATATTCCATCAGAGTATACAGTCCTATTAAATCTGAAAAGATTTGTGCATCTGGGTCATTTCACCAGAATTTCTTTTAATGAGGAAAACCCCCAAAGTTTTGACTCTGGTGAAAGGGAATATTTCATCCCTTATTGGAATGTTGTAAGAATGAAAAAAAGAACAGAAATGAAACTTTAGAGGATTTCTGCCTAGAATTCTGATGCTTTTAACCCAGATTTTAAAATCTCAAAACCATTTTCAAATTGGAATTTCCACCCTCCATACAGCTCAATTCACAACTAATTACCCGTGTTCCTCCCATGTAGGTCTGGAGCCATGTCCTCATTTGCTATAAAAAAAGAGAGTCATTTACTTGAGTGAAACTACCCTAGCTTCCATTACCAGTTTATTTAGTCCCAAATCAAAATATCATTTGTATACTTGCCTGCCTCCTGCATCACTTCAGTCCTCTTGAACTGGAGATTTTCTGTTGAACCTGCTAATGCAAACTAATTAATGTTGGGAACAGTAATCAGGAAATGGGGGTAATATAGCAAATTTAGTCTTCTGCATGCAGCAGCATCTGCCAAAAGAGCAGCTGAAGTATCTAGTAATGAGAAAATGTCTCTTCTACTTTGGGATTATTGTTCTGATCCAGCAGCATTGAGGTTAATGAAAGCCTTGACTTTAATAAAGTGGTGGATCTGGTGTACTTTTTCCTAATGTTGGTAAAATATGCCCTACCCCTTTTTTTCACTGTGGACCTGTTCTCTAACGT
>NW_017728949.1:10055682-10061920 GCF_001723895.1 Crocodylus porosus | reverse complement strand
TAATTATTGACATAAGTTATTCCAACACTTCAAAAAAAGTTTACAATAGAGACAGATTCTGTGTATTAGCAAATTCACTCTCTGAATTCCGTCATTGTTCTTAGCACAAGTGGTTAAGTCCTGAAAGAACAATACATCTTGTTCATATCCAGTGCAGCTTTTTCCAATCAGGCATTTTCAGTGTTTTGACCCAGAACCTCCATACGTAGAAATCAGTGTAGCTCCGCTGAAGCAGATGATCTAGCCCTTTGTGTTTCTGCCTAGCCATTTATCCTCAGATGTGCAGCTATGATTACACCTTGCACACTGCCTGCTGCTGCTTTTTTCACCTTTCATTTGATCTGTATGGGCACGCATGCGCTGCCTCTGCACTTTCCTACATTTTGGAGCTGCAAATGTGTTTGTAAGAGTTCCTTAAAACTTTTTTTTTTTCTTTAGATACATGACTGGTTACCTGAATTAATCACTTCTGAGCAGCTTGCCATCTCACTGGCTTGTCAGATTTGATTTTCATTGCACCTACTCTGATAAATCATTAGAAATGCTAATGATGAGTCTATCTCAAATATGTTCACTTATACTAGCGTCAAAGTTGCACTGTTCTGCTAAGTTATACTGGCCTCTAACAAATGCTTCAGCAGATTCCCCAGACTTCTGGCTGTTCTGGTGAAAACGAGTTCTTTCATGAAAGACATTATGTTTAGGCAAAACACATCATATTTCTGAAGGTCATTAATCATCTTTTTTTTCTCCAAGGCAGTTTTGAAAATGTGCTCAGACTTTCTGCCAGTGTCATCAAGGAGTAGTTAATTTGGATTTCACCTTACTGTTCTTAAATTTTGTGACAGGCTGGAGGCCAACACTGGCACATCTACATGTGCTATTAATATGAAGGAATAAACTCTGGAGCCTATTGCTCTGGAGTTTATTGCTTTCCAGGCACCACATTTACACATGTACCTGGGAGCACAGCATGTTAAGCCAGATTGGAGCAGCCCTAGGTAACAGGAGGAACCAGGGTTCAGTCTGCCAGCCCAGGGCTGCTTAACATGCTGCAGGAGGGGCTAGCTGGGGCACAAGTGTGCTTTAGTGTGGGGCTAGCCAGAAACTAGCCCCGCACTGAAGCATCCTCATGCTCAAGCCAGCCCCTCCAGCATCTACATATATAGTGCTTCAGAATAAAAAACTACCAATACTACCCTGCTGTGGAGTTTACTCAAGCCTAGTTGCCCTGCATGTGTTGGCACAGAGACATTTACTGAAGAACTAATTTGTCTACTCCACAGTAAATATGTAGCCATGCCCAGTATAACTTTTACTTTAATTGGTCTATGGGCCTGTTTACAATGAAACATTCTGAAGGACTAAAATTAGATATTTCTGATTGCGTGACAGGAACACTTTTTTCTTTGGTTTATTTCCGTGACCCTGTCATCAAAATCCTTCTGAAACAACATGCATTTGTATGGCAACACCAGCATGTTCCTGGTTAATGGGCAAAGCTTTCCCAAGTCCTGAAATGATGCTGTCTTTGTTCATCTTTCTTGTGAGAGACAACAGGGGACTTGTTTCTAATTTCACTGATGGGGCCAAACTTTACAAAATTCTATGTATATGCAGAGCCTCTGCTAACTTAAAAATAAATAAATGCTGGGTATTTTTAGTTTGCATCATTTTTTTTTATATTGCAATAGTTTCATAGGCATTAGGGCTGGAAGGGACCTTGGAAGATTGAGTTCAGCCCCCTAGGGGTAGGAAGTCAGCTGGGGTCAAAAGGATCCCAGCAAGATAAATGTCTAAATTTCTCTTAAAGGAGTCCAGAGTAGGTGCTTGCACCACCTCTGGAGGCAATCTGTTCCAGGCCTTGGGGGCTCGGATAGTAAAGAAATTCTTCCTTATGTCCAGCCTGAAATGGTCTTAGAGGGGTTTGTGACTGTTTGACCTTGTCATCCCTCGGGGCACTCTGGGGAACAGGCATTCTCCCAGAGCCTGATGTACACCCCTTATATACTTATAGGCAGCCACCAGGTCCCCCCTGAGCCTACGCTTTTCCGGGCTTAAGAGTGCCATGGCTTTCAGCCTCTCATCCTAAGGCCTGTTCTGCTGCCCTCTGATTATGCACGTGGCTCTCCTCTGGAGTTTCTCAAGCTTCTCAAAATCCTTTTTAAGTTGTGGAGCCCAAAATTGGATGCAGTACTCCAGCTGCGGCCTCACAAAGGCTGAGTATAGTGGGAGGATGACATCCTGGGATTTGCTTGAGAAGCAGCTATGGACGCAAGCCAGCTACAACATTGCATTGGTGGCTCATACTCATCTTGTGGCCAATCGTGACCCCCCAAGTCCCTTTTGGCCATGGTGCTAGCAAGCATAGCACTGCTGAGCCTATAAGCGTGCTACAGGGGTTTTTTTTCCTAAGGTGGAGAACCTTGCATTTTTCAGTGTTGAATGCCATCAGGTTTTCATCCACCCATTTTCTAAGCCTGTCTAGCTCAGCCTGGATCAGCATCCTGTCATCAGATGTGGATGCTTTACCCCAAAGTTTGGTGTCATCGGTAAACTTGTTGAGTCCGCTTCCGATACCAATGTCCACATCATTGATAAAGATGTTAAAGAGTATAGGCCCAAGGACAGAGCCTTGGGGGACCCCACTGGTCACAGCACACCACAATGATTTATTTCCAACTACTACCACTCTCTGGGTCTGACCTCAGAGCCAACTCCCCAGCCATCAGACTGTGATGTAGCCAAGACTGCAGTAGGCCAATTTTTCCATGAGATGATCATGGGACACCAGATTCAAGGCTTTTTAAAAATCAAGATCTATGACATCAATCTCTTCCCCCTTGTCCAGGTGATATGTCTCCTGGTCATAGAAGGAAATAAGATTGGTCAGGCAAGACCTACTGTCACAGAACACTCAGGTGCCCTGTGCCTGAGAGCAGAAAACAGCCTGGGAGAGACCCCTAGTGGCAAGAAGAGGGAGGCCCAGCTACCACTTACCAGGGCAGCCAGAGTAACAGGTGCTAATTGCCAGGACAACCTCTGGGGAGCCAGCTGACAGGAAGGGGCAGGGCCTGGCCCATATAAGCCCAGGTGGGAGGCCAGAAGGACAGTTCCCCTCTGGCAGCCAAGGGAGGAAGAGCTAGGCCAGTGCAGACAGAGTGGGGAACTCTGACTGCTTGAGCAGCCCCCAGTCACTGCTGGGGGTTGGAGTGTTTTCCCAGTAGGGATTGAATGTTATTTGGCCAGACGGTTTATCTTTTTATGTTATAGCTCAGGGGCTTTGTGTTTTTGTGTTCACTGTTTTGACTGGAGGACCGGGTGAGGCTATTAGGGGTTGGAGGAGGCCTCATAGGGGCTCCACGGTAGCATGGGGACCCTGGTGCCAGAGAGGGCATGGCATTTTTGGGGTGTACTGACCCCAACCCTAGAGTGGGCCATGCGAGAAGCCCAGAGCAAGGGGGTAGTGAGAAGCCCTGGAGCAAGGGGGCAAGGCAAAGCCCCAGAGTAAGGGGGTAGAGAGAAGTCCCAGGACAAGGGGGATGCAAGAAGCCCCAAGGAAGTAAAGTAGAGGGCCAAGTCACAGCAGGGTCCAGGTCAAAACCACGTCAGTACCATCTGCAAGGCTTGGGCTGTGGTGTAAGGGAGGAAAAAGGAGCCGTAGATAGCGCCCCCTGGCACCGGGGCACATAAAGTGGGCAGCCTCCTGCTAATTACATCAATCAATTAAGATCAAGGCATGGCAGGAGAGTAAGCAGGCAATTGGCCTATAACAGGAGGGTGGAGCCACCAATAGAAAGGCCCCAGTAGTGATATTCCTGTCACACCTACCTACAGCAAACCCATGCTGGCTATCCCTTAGGATGTTGCCATCAGCCAGTTTGTCAAGAATGGTCTCTCTGATAATTTTTTCCAAGATCTTCCCCGGGATAAAAGTCAGGCTGATGGGCTTAAAGTTCCCCGGTTTTACTTTCCTCCCTTTCTTGAAGATAGGCACCACATTGGCCTTCTTCCAGTGTTCAGGCACTTCACCTGAGCACCACAAGTTCTTGAAGATCCATGCCAGTGGCTGAGCTATGATGCCTGCCAGCTCCTCAAGTACCCTGGGGTGTAAACTGTCTGGGCCAGCTGACTTGTAGGTGTCTAGCCTGTCAAGGTGTTCCTTCACATGGTCTGCATTAATTAAGGGTAACAATTCTCCCACACCCTGGCTGTCCTTATGAGCAGGCTATCCCTTGGGACTGGTGAAAAAATGACACAAAATACCCATTAAGCAGATTAGCATTTTCCTGGGCGTCAGTTGTCAGTTGACCCATATGGTTTAGGAAGGGTTCAATGTTACCCTTGCTTTTTTTCTGGCTCCTCACATATCTAAAAAAGGACTTTTTATTGTCTTTGATACGTGTAGCCAGTTGGAGTTCAGCCGCAGCCTTGGCTTTCCTGGTTCACTCCCTACAGGCCCAGACCAGAGCAGAATACTTCTTCTTTGAGGTAGATCCAGTCTTCCATCCTTTATAGGTCTTTCCTTTTAGATGCAGGAAGTCCACAAGCTCCCTGCAGAGCCAAGGTGGCTGATGTGCCCTTGTGCTGCCTTTCTTCCGAGATGGGATAGACATTGCTTGTGCTTTCAGGATCACTCCCTTGGGGAACAACTGCTCATTCTGAACTCCCCTCCCCGCCCCTTCAGGTCATGGTCCCTTAGGACCGCACCAGCAAGCCTTGTAAGCTTGTCAAAGTCAGCTTCCCTGAAGTCAAGGACTTCTGTATTGCTGACTGACTTGCCAGTTTTATGGTGGATAGTGGATGTGATCAGCTTATGGTCACTGTCTCCCAGCTTCCCTTCAATCATTAGGTCACTGATTAGATCATCCTTCATTGCCAGTACCAGGTTGAGCAGTGCTTTGCCTCTTGTCAGTCCCTAGACTTCCTGAGTCGCATAGAGCTCATCCACACATGAGGAAGCTTTGTGGCCAAGCTTGTGCAGTGTGCTCTTCCCACGAGATGTCTGGGTAGCTGAAATCTCCCATGATAACCATGCACTGGAAGCATGCAGCCTCAGTCAGTTCCTTGGAAAATTCCTGGCTGAGCTCTTGATCCTGGTTAGGTCTATAGTAGACTCCTACCATTGTGTTCCCTGTTCCCATTGTGCCATGCTCACCATGGATTTTAACCCAGAGAGTCTCCAGTCATCCACCCTGGATGCCAATGTCAGCTTGAAGGCATGTGTAGCTTTCCTTGACATAGAAAGCTATACCCCTGCCCCTTCTGTCCACACAATCTCAACTGTCCAAGGTATAGCCATCTATACCTGTGGCCCAGTCATAGGTGGAATCCTACCAGGTTTCCATTATCCCTATGAAATCATAGTCATTCTCATTTAGCAAGGGAGCTAGTTCCTCCTGTTTGTTCCCCAAGCTCCTGACATTGGTGTACAGGCACCTACCTAAATGTCCCATTGGAGGCCCTAGTCTTCCCTACACATTGTTCTGGATCTGGGGTAGGGTTGGATTCTCTTGGGTATCTTACTCTGCTGGATTTTCAAAAGTTGCCCAGTGGGCTTGCTGTGGCAGTAGTCACCCATCCCCCGGCAGGCTTAGTTTAAAGCCTGGTCCAGCAGGTCATCCAGTCTGGCTGAGAAGAGCCTCCTCCCTGGTGCAGTGAGGTAGAGGCCATCTCTTCCCAGAAGACTACTGCCTCTCTCACCAAAGAGTGGACTGTGATCATGGAAGCTGAAGCCTTCATGATGACACCAGTGCCGCAATCTTTGGTTAACTACCTCAATCCTCCTCTCTCTCCTCAGCCCATAGCCTGAAACTAGGAGGATCAAGGAAAACACCGCCTGTGCCCCCAAACCCCTAAACCCTGCTCCTAAAGCCCTGTAGCCTCCCATGACCCAGCTGGATTGCTCTGAGCCATGTCATTCATGCCCACATGGATAAGGAGCATAGGGTACTGATCAGTGGGCTGGATGAACTTTGGGATCCTGTCAGCTACATCCTGGATACAGGCTCCCAGGAAGCAGCAGACCTCCTGGGCTAAGTTATAATATATAAAAAAGAAATCACAGCTTATTTCTTGGTTTAAATTAAAAAAACTTGAAGTCAGGCATATGTAACTAGGAATAATGGAAAAGAAATGTAACTAGGAATAATGGAATAAATTGAGGAAAAGAAAAGAAAAGGCTCAGCAGGATTAAAAATGTCAGTCCTAAAGTCTATTATACTATGGACCAGTCTCC
>NW_017728949.1:10008271-10054086 GCF_001723895.1 Crocodylus porosus | reverse complement strand
TGGGGTGCTAATTGGCACATGGATCCTTTTGCCACATCCACACATGTGGATGTTTGATTTTGTTTGATGTTTGATTTCCTGGGGACAACTAGCAGTGGTGCACCTTGCACCACTGCTAGTTGTTCCCAGGGAATGCCTGTGTGCCACATACCTTCTGGAACACGGCAAGTGCCAGAGCATAGCTCCAGGCAACTCAGCTCTGCTTTTGGGCAGTGCACATTGCCCATAAGTATGCTGGTCCATTTTTATATATATATTTGTGTGTATATATGTGTGTGTGTGTGTGTGTGTGTGTATGTGTGTGTACGATCTAATAATTGGGAGGTTGTCTAGTATTCAAGGCCATCTTATATTCAAGTGAATATGATAACATAGCAAAGACTAAGTATGTATAGGGCAAAAATGAATGTTTAAAGTGTAATGCAAGCATAACAGCCTGATTCTCAACTAATGTGAATAAATTTAGCTTCCTGGACCTAACTGTCATGCTCAATAGTGATAAAGCCTGAAGGCAGTTAGGAAAAGGAGGACATGAAGCGGTCTGGGGTCTTCTTCAATTAGAGCTGGATGTTAATGGCCCCTATGACAGCATGAGCTGCTGGAGTGCAGGTAAGGCTGTATCACGACCCTTTCCAATGGCTTTCCTTCTTAGCTGGCACTAGGTTGAACCATGGTTTAAGATTATACCATCAGCTGTGTGCAATCCAAGGATTCTCCAGTGAAGAGGAATAGGCCAGTAGGTAATGAAGCTAGTTTAGGGTAACTATGGAATCTTGAAATGGTGCAAAGCCGCATGGAAGCTGAGCAGAATGTATTAAAATAACATTGCAGTTCTGACCTTGCTTCCCAACTTTAAGATCAGAACACAGAAAGATGCATCTTAACTGCAATAGCACATATTTGACTTTGGAAATAAACCCAAACAGATGCTGATGCTCTTATCACCATCACCTTACATATTTGACCAACAGTATCAGGCAAAAAGTATAAGACAGGACAACAGGGTCTTAGGCTTTCATTCATTTTTATTTAAACTTTATTCTTCATCAGAAAATCCCACTGCTGAACAAGTACATTGTTTCTTGGGGAAACTTAATATCCTGTGATTCTCAGAGGAATAGAAAGCTCAGTTTGAAGCAGTGATATCAAGAGAGGAAATTGAGAATGCAATATCAGATCTTCCAAGTGGCAAATCACTGGGACCAGATGGCTTCAACTCAGAGTTTTACAAGTACTTTTAAGAACATCTGGTTCCTTGAATACATCAGATGTTTCAGTTCTTTTTGAACTATAAGAAGCTACTGGATTCTAGTGTTGAGATCTGTGTCTATCGTGATGGCCCTAAATGGTAATTAAGATGAGTGAAAATTATAGATTCCTATTCCTTTCACAAGTTTTTCATTGTTTTAGAGTTGCAGCATAATCCTTTTTTTAATTCTATGTATTTTTCTGCCTTGGAAGGTCAACCAGCTGTAGCATTAGCAGAACACTGAACATCATCTACCAGGATGTGGTTTCAATTCTGGATTCTAAGGTGGCACTTGCTTGGGTCCTTTAGCAGAATATACTCTCTTTCTTGTAAAATACAATTGTGTGTAGAATCACTTGCATTTCACAAAGAGAAAGCCCATTTGAATTTCTTAAGATAGGAATGCTGTGTGTGTGCTAATGTGGCTTTTTTATTTTAAGAAGTCTTTCACAAATTCTATGAACTCCAAGAGTAAATTAGCCTTTCAGGATTTTGGTAAGAACCTACAATTTCAGCTTGTTCCATCAATTGTTGCATTATGGAAATGTCACCAGGAATTATGAAAAGGCTTTAGTAATTAAGTAAAACACTAGGCAGAAGTATAAGAGTAATCCTTGTACATGCAAGGATGAAATTAGGAAGGCCAAAGTGCAGTTGGAGTTGCAGCTAGCAAGGGACATGAAGGGTAACAAGGGTTTCTACAAGTATTTTAGCAACAAGAGGAAGGTCAGGAAAGTGTGGGTCCCTTACTGAGTGGGGGTTACAATCTTGTGACAGATGATGAGAAAAAGACTGAAGTACTCGATGCCTTTTTCACCTCGGTCTTGACAGGCAAGGTCAGCTCCTAGGCTGCTGCACTGGGAAGCACAGTTTGGGGAGAAGCTGAGAACCCCTCAGTGGTGAAAAAATGGGTTAGGTGCTATTTAGAAAATATGAACATGTATACGTCAATGGGCCCAGATGCGTTGCACCTAGGGGTGCTAAGGAAGCTCACTGATGTGATTGCAGAGCCATTGGAGTGGCCATTATCTTTTACAATTCAAGGTGATCAGGAGGGGTCCGAGACAAATGGAAAAGGGCAAATATAGTGCTCATTTTGAAGAAAAGGAAGAAGGAGGATCTGGGAAACTACAGACCAGTCAGCCTCACCTCAGTCCCTTGAAAAATCATGGAGCAAGTCCTGAAGGTAACCATTTCTAAGCACTTGGAGGAGAAGAAGGTGATTAGGAACAGTCAGCATGGATTCAGCAAGGGCAAGTCATGCTTGATTAACCTGGTTGCCTTCTATGACTAGATGACTGGCTTGGTGGTTGTGGGGACAGCAGCCGATGTGGTATACTTTGAATTTAGCAAGGTTTTTGATGCAGTCTTCCACTACATTTTTGCAAGCAAGCTAAGGAAGTATGGGTTAGATGAATGGACTGTAAAGCAGATAGAAAACTGGCTGGCTCATTGGACTCAAGGATAGTATTCAACGGCTCAATGTCTAATTGCTAGTCAGCATCAAGTGGAATGCCCCAGGGGATAGTCTGGGGTGATTTTTATTCAGTATCTCCATCAGTGACCTGGAAGATGAGGTGGAGTGCACCTTTAGTAGGTGTGCAGATGACACCAAGCTGTGGACAGTAGTAGATACACTGGAAGATAGGGCTAGGATGCAGAGAGACAACAACAGATTGGAGTGTTGGACCAAAAGAAATCTCATGAGTTGAAGAAGGACAAATGCAAAGTCCTGCACGTAGGACAGAACAATCCCATGCATCAGTACAGGCTATGGGCTGATTGGCTGGGCAGCAGCTCTGTAGAAAAGGACCTGGGGGTTATAGTGGACAATAATCTGAATATGAGCCAACAGTGTGTCCTTGTTGCGAAGAAGGCTAATGGCGTGATGGGCTGCATTAGAAGGAGCATTGCCAGCAGATCAAGGGAAGTGATTATTCCCTTCTGTTTGGCACTGGTGAGGCCATATATGGAGTAGTGTGCCGAGTTTTGGGTCCCCCACTATAGAAAGGGTGGGGACAAATTGGAGTAAGTCCAGTGGAGGGCAACCAATATGGTTCAGGAGCTTGAACACATGATTTATGAAAAGAGGCTGAAGGAACTGTGTTTATTTAGTCTAGAGAAGCCAAGATAGGGCGATTTAATAGCAGCCTTCAACTGCGTCTAGGTGCATTTGAAAAGGGATGGAGCTAGCCTGTTCTCAGTGGTAACAAATGATGGAACAAGGGAGAATGGTCTCAAGTTGCAACAAGGGAAGTTTAGGTTAGATATTAGGAAAAACTTTCTCATGAGGAGGTTAGTAAAGCACTGGAACAGGTTACCCAGAGAGGTTGTGGAATCCCCAGCCTTGGAGGGTTTTAAGACTTTGGTAGACAAAGCCTCAGCAGGGATGATATAGTTGGGTATGGGTCTGGTTTGAGCAAGGAGTTGGACTAGATGACCGTCTGAGGTCCCTTCCAACCCTAAATTTCTATGATTCTATTAAATGTCTTTGGGCATTTGTAGACGACACATGATTTCCCATTTATGCCACTGCAACTCCATTTGTGTTTGCACAAACAGGATTTCCTGCTGCTTTAATAGTCTTCTTGGTGCTTTAAACTAACACTACTCAGATATGTTTTATTTTGCAGTGCTCCCCGCTTATGTTTCCCTAGCCATGGATTCATGTAGTTCAAACAGCGATTGACTCAAAGACTTGTAATTACCGTCCCTTGCCACCAGGTGGCACTGCGCTATTTCTGTAGTCGAGGCCTTTGGCCATTGGGTGTGGCTGTTATTTGCTGGTGGGTTTTTTTTGGGTGGGGGGAGGGGAGGGGTTGGTTCCTGCTCATCCCTCCCTTCCTCCCCCTGCTCCCACAGGGGACAGAGGCAGGGGCTGCTACAGGACACGAAGGGCAGGGGTTGCCTCTGAGGGCAGCTGTGCCTGTACTTGCAGGGACTGAGTGGGCAGGAGATGCTACCCAGGGGGGAAGGAAGGAGAAGCGGGGCTGTGGTTAGCTTCATCCCTGTGCTGCATCCAAGTGGGTTTTTAAGTACAAGCCACTACTAGGTAGAACTACAGTTCCCAGAATACCTAGCACAGTCCATGCCTGATCAGAAGCTGAGTTTGAGATTTTGCACTAGAACTGAAGCATAGAGACCCTGAAATAGCTGTATAGGGACATTATAATGGCTACTGAGATGGTCCTCCTTTCCCAGCCAGAGACAGAGTGCATATTGCAATTAGTTTTAGCCTTTTCATAGCTGCTGCTGAACTGGCACAGCCAAAAGCTGCTGCCAACTCAACAGTGGCTCATCAGTGGCTGTGAGAAGGTTAAAACTGGAGCTTTTGCCTGAACAAGGATTCCTCCATGTGGTCAGAATTCAGCCATAACTATGGAAAAATCCTTTTTTCTTGATTCTGTCTTCCCAAAATAAGGTGTGTGTCTTATTTGCAGGTATGCTGTATATGAATAAATGTGGTATGTGTTCTTGAAAGATGTACACTACAGAGCATATTAGTACAAAGGCAGGAAACACACTCACCCTTTGCTCCCCTTTGATCTAGAAAGTTAAACATGTGGTACTTGTAAGATTGCAGTCTTCCTTAGTTTTAGGGAAATCTTTCATTATTTCCACTAGGGATTACCATTCACCCTGAATATTGAGCTTACTTTTTGTCTCCTAATTTTTTTCCTGTACTTTTTTGGTCCAATAGTTTATTGGTAAAGCTCAATCTCCAGATTCAAACTTCATGAAAGTTCAGATCCAGATCTTGATGCAGACTTTGCAGACTGGCAGCCACTTCTGCCCTTTGCAGAAGGGTCCTTTTGTAGTCAGCATAAACTTTGGAACACCTGCTTAAAAGAATTTTTATTGCATAACATTCTTTAATTGTCCAATTATCCCTTGGGTTACAGCCCAGCTAAAAAACCTAAGCATAAAATCAAGTGCTTTATAAAAATAAAAAATAAAAATCCAATAATAAATGTAATCTCTAAGATTTCTCAGTTTGCTGGGCAGGACCAGAAGATAGTGTAGATAGTTTGCTTCAGCAAAAAACTGTTCCAACATAGAGTTGTATAAGAAGACGCTTCAGGCTAAATGCTCTAGGTTACAAATTCTTGACTTGTGGCCATCAGGAGCCCATGAGAAATGATGTGAAGTAGGGCTATGTGAAGCTTTGGTCCTTGGTTTGATTTGGCGGAGATTTGACTCAATTTGGTGGCCAAAATCTCCAAATTGGTATTGAATCAGGAGAGCCTTTTATCTCTATGAATCAGTTCAGAACCTTTCAAATTGATTCAGAGAGATTCAGAAAGTTTTTACTACGTACCTCAAGGTACCAGGTGCGGCTCATGAATGCTGTGATGCTGGAGCAGATGGAGTGTCCCACAGGAGCGTAGGGGGCTCCCCCGTGTGCTTGACAGCAGACCCGGAAGTGGACCAGAAGCACTTTTGCTCCACTTCCAGGTCCACTGAGGAGCATGCGGGGGGGCGGGCACTGGTGTCTCCTGGGTCTGGGGGGGTACCCGGGGTCCACCTGTGGCTGATCACTGAGTTGGGGGATGCGAGGGGGACCCCCGCGTGTTCCCCAGTGAACCCAGATGTGGACTGGAAGTACTTCCAGTCCACATCTGGGTTCACCTTTGAGCACGTGGGGGACCTCTCCCTGCACTGCTGTGGGTCACTCCATCCACCCCAGCATCGCAGCATTCACAAGCAGCCCTTGGTACCTTGAGGTATGTAGAAAAAACTTTTAAAGCTGTGTCTATAGCCAAATCACTGATTCTCTGAATGAGCATTGAATCTTCATATTCAGATTTGGCTGAATTAAACTGGGGGCAGTGATCCGAATCAACAAATTGAATCACTATCCCTGATTCAGGCCAAATCTGAATCAAATACAGCCTGTTTTGCACACCCCTAATGTGAAGCATGTCCATTCAGTGCCTCGATCAGTACATAGAAAAGTAGATGTGGTTCTTTTGTATTTCACATGTCAGTCTATGTCTACACAAGTGAGAAATCTAACTGTCATGGAACAACCACACACAAACTCTGCCTCCTATAACAAAATTACTTTAGTTTGGCATTGGGGATAAAATTTTCTGGGTTAAGGCAGACAGATAGACAGACAAACTTTAGATTAATGAATTGCAACATCTTTTTTTCCTCAGCATCTGCAGTTTTCCAGGATTATCCTCTTCATCTGTCCATGACCTTTTGACATTTTGAATAGAGAACAGCCCTCTGTGGGCTCTGGATTCATAAAGAGAGAGAGAGAGAGAGAGAGAGAGAGAGAGAGAGAGTGTGTGTGTGTGAGAGAGAGAGAGAGAGAAAAAGCTTTTACTTTACAGTCATAACTGTAAAACTATGTTTATAAATATATTACTGGGTTTGATCAACCACTTTGTGGAATCTAAAGTGGGAATCAATGTGGACTTCAATCTAGAGCCGTATCTCTTGGACATAGATGTAAAGTTATGTTTTTTGAATGGTGAGCTGAAAGTACAGAATGGCCTGTTACAGGTTGGGAAGAGTTCCCATATTGACCATTTTATTGACTGTGGCTTTGGGATGTGCTTTAAGATACTAAAATCCTATCTTAGCTTTTTAAAACAAACATACTGCAGCTGTAACAGAGAAGATAATGTCTATAAAACATAGAGCCTATACATGCTGACATTCTGCCTTAGCTGATAGGCTTTACATACATCTTTCATTCTGTTATCTGCTCACACTAAAGTGGTGGAAGAGTATAATGTAGGGGAAGAACTCTAAAAAATGGCAAAACTTATTTGGCTCTGAGGTTCTTTAGGTTGACCTTTTCCTGCAGGACTATTCTGGAAGAAATGGCAGGATGACTAGATCAGCTTGCTAATGTGGTTTGTAGTTTTGTTTTATATATGTATTATATATCATAAAATGTGTGTGTGTGCGCGCATGCATGTGTGTGTACGTATACATGTAGGTATGTGTATATATACTTTTTGTTTTGATTTGATTTCCAAACAGATACCTCCTGTTAAAATATGCTGAATATCCAATCCCCCTAGAGTAAAAAGAATAGAAAGAACAAGTTAATTTTTATCTTGCAGGTTTTCTCCTTTTCTTTTCATAGAATCATAGAAAATTAGGGTTGGAAGGGACTTCAGAAGAGTTCATCTAGTCCAACCCCCTGCTCAAAGCACGGCCACCCCCAATGAGATCATCCCAGCCATAGCTTTGCCTAGCCTGGTCTTAAAAACCTCCAAGGATGGAGATGCCACCACTTCTCTGGGTAACCTGTTCCAGTGTTTTACTACTCGCCTAGTGAGAAAATTCTTCCTAATATCTAATCTAAACTTCCCTTGCTGCAACTTGAGACCATTGCTGCTTGTCCTGTCATCTGCCACAACTGAGAACAGTCTAGCTCCATCCTCTTTTGAACCCACCTTGAGCAGTTGAAGGCTGCTGTTAAATCCCCCCTCAGTCTTCTCTTCTCCAAACTAAATAAACCCAGTTCTCTCAGTCTTTCCTCATAAGTCATGTCCTCCTGCCCCCTCACAGTTTTTGTTGCTGGACCCACTCTAATTTTTCCACATCCTTTCCATAGTGTGGAGCCCAAAACTGAACACAATACTCCAGATGCAGCCTCACCAATGCTGAATAGAGGGGAATAAGCACTTGCCTGGACCTACTGGCAACACCTACCAATGCAGCTTAGTATGCCATTGGCCTTCTTGGCAACAAGGGCACACTGCTGACTCATATTCAGCTTATTGTCCACAGTAACCCCCAGGTGGTTTTCTGCAGAACTGCTGCCCAGCCAGTCAGCCCCCAGCCTGTGCTGGATTGTTCTGTCCTAAGTGCAGGACTTTGCACTTGTCCTTGTTGAATCTCATGAGATTTCTTTTGGTCCAGTCCTCCAATTTGTCTAGGTCACTCTGAATCCTAACCCTACCGTCCAGTGTAACTATTACTCTTCCCCAGCTTGGTGTCATCTGCAAACTTGCTGAGAGTACATGTTATGACATCTTCCAGGTCGGTGATGAAGACATTGAACAAGACTGGCCCCAGGACCAACCTCTGGGGCACAGACTTGATACTGGTTGCCAGCTAGACATCTTTTGTAAGATTATAGTCCCACTTTATTTAAAATATCTGAATGTTTGCTGTGACTTTTCTTTTTCCTTTATTTGATAAATGTGTGGTGCGGTTTGTCTTTAGGATTGTAAGTAAAAATACTTTAAAAAAAGAAATCATCTGGTTCAAAGGCCCAGCTGTCAGATATGGTTTACATATTTGATAAGGTCATAGTTTTCTTCCTTGTAACCAAGTGAAATTACCAGGAGGTTCATAGGGGATCTTTTGTACAGTAGTATCTACCTTTGAATGAAGCAGAGCAGTATGCTAAAAATAAAGCCAGGAATTGGTCCAAAAATTTACAAACCCTAATGAAACTAGGATTCATAAGTGTATGTCCTCTAATCTGTCTGATGTAATAGCAGCATCTTAGGTTGGAGACATTTTGGCTGAGGTTTCTGATTGCTAAGTGTTTCTTTATTTTGTTATTATTTCTCCATTTGCTTTTAATGACAACCCTGGCACTTTGACAGATTGCTCTCCATTTACTTCTCAAGAGAGCAGATATGCCACCAGAGATCTTGGCAAGACAGCTGTGACAGGTGTTGAAGCAAAGGACATATGTGTACCAAGGTTACCATTATATTAGGAATCCCAGATATAAATAAACTTTTGGGAAAGACCACTTGTCTTTTGTATAAAATACAGGAATGTAAAGTCTTGCATTGGCCTAAAGTCTTAAACACCCACACCTCCTACCATTCACATTATCAGAAACTTTTAAATTAGATCCAGTCCATCTGTCTTCATTTGAAAATGTTTACAGCTTTTTTCTTAAAAATTAAAAATATGTTAATTTTTAGACAGGTGAATTGGAAATAGACTTTTCAAGGATGATGTTTCTGCAAGTGATGGAGAAATAAAAATTAACAAAGCTTAATGATATATTTCCTTTTTGGTCTAGTCTTCCTACTAGTATATGGCCAGAGGCCATATCAAAGGTCTTGATATGTTCCCCCAAAAGGAGCCTTGAGTTCATACCATGATGCACTCCAATGCAGCCCTGTCTTGGGTGAAATTTCATTTTTAATCATAGATTCCCATTGAAAATTATAATCTAAATCCTTTATACATTATTGCAGAAATGAGCATTTCAGTAAAGATAGGTAAAAATGAGAACTATGCATTTGTGTGTGTTCTATGAATAAATACAGCTGAGTTTTCCAAAGTACTTGGGAACAGATTTTTGAGCACTCAACATAAAGACTGGTGGGCAGATTTTCAAAACTGGTCAGCTGTCATTTACACTTCAAAATATGGTCCTAAATGACACCTGAGTTTTTCTTAAAAAGAGGAGCATACAATAGTCACAACAAAGAAGACTGCAGTAGGTACCACTAAATAGTATGTGACATTTCTCATAGGTTTCCCCCTACTCACCGTAGACTTAAATTAGGTAGTACTGGTGGTAAATCTTTGGAATTTGTTGTGAACAAATATTAACATTGTAACGGCAAACACTGCAGGAAGCACTCTGTTCTCTGTAAATGAACAACATTTCATCAATAAATTAATTCATTTAAATCAAAACAAATTAACTCATTTGTGGTATAATAACATGCTACCTACACACTTTCTAGGCTTTCCTGCTTGATAATAGATGTTATCTGATTAATGTATTAAGCAATGCTGTATCAACCAAGCATTTTGCCAGTTTTTAATTGCCAGTCTGGGAGCTGAGTCATTGAATTGTCTTGGCTAAGAAACAGTTTAGGATGAATTTGTTTTCTTACGCCTTAATAATTTAATACTTAAGCATCAGTTTGTACTTTATTTTGTGTGTAGATGTGTTGCGCTGACCTTCACATCAGCAATTTATGCTTGCTTTGTAATAATAAATAACACAAGTCATTAATACTGTCTTGCATGTAGTCATTAATGTATTTCAGGAAAAAAGGGTGAAAAAGAGGGGTGGAAAAATCCCTTAATCACTGAGGTTTTTTATATTAGTTTTAAAACACTGAAATTATTTTTGTCTTTAATGTTGTAACTAACTTCTAATCTTCAGCTGTATCCACATTCATGTTGCCAAACAAAGGTGGGACTGTATCATGTACTAGCTTATCTGTGCTACCTTAATTTAGATGGCATTGGCAAGTTAGTAGTAACATTTAGCACTGCTATCAGGGAAAACTCTCTCCAGGGACTCTTGGTTTATATTCTGGTTGCTAGCACATGCTAAAGCCCATGCTGCCTTGTCTTTGCTGCTATTGTTACCCCTGCTAGCTATATTAGCTGAATGAAGTATACTAGGACACACAACGGTCACATCTTTTTTCTTCTGTAGACCTAACCTCAGGAGATAGAATAGCTCTAGAGATATATCATGAAAACCTGGAGAGGGTCATATAAATTATTTTTAAATGACTGCTTTTTTGAATATCTGTGAATACCTGTCAGAAAATTACAAATCACTTCTTAATATAAGCGCATTTAATGCTTTAAGGTTTTATATAAATCTATCCAAGCCCAGCTGTTTTTTGGCTTTGGCCTTAGCCTTGTGAGATGTTCTGTTTTCTTCTTCAGCAAAATAGCATAATACAAGCTGAGTAAATGAATGGAAAATACTTGGGGATGCTGGTGAAATAGATTTATAATATTTGAGAATGTAGGGAGGGGTACTTAGCTGTACAGTCTGAAATAAGGCAAAATGTGGTGCAGGGTGACATCTTAAGGCATGTGCACATGTTTGCGGGATCTGATTTACAATTACACAACTTACTTCAAGCCACATGATTGTAGGTCAGATCCCTACTTGTGCAAATGTTTGCAGGTGCTAGGAGTCATACTGGGAATGTAAGTAAGTGGGGTTGGGGAGAGGGAGGGGGATGGCAAGCAGGTTGGTGGGGGTGTTTGGTGGGTGTGTCTGTGGGTGGGAGAAGGGCCAGAGTGCTAACCAGTTGCTCAGCATGGGATGGGTGGTAGGAAAATCACATCCCTAAGGCTGGGATGAGTACCTGGATTTTCCTAGCCCTAGAACTGTGCTCCAAACAGGTACATGTCAGTTAGATTGCACATGGATTAGCCCGATCTATATAATGCACCTCCTTAGATTGGGCCAGCCACTTTTTGCCCAACATAAACCTTCTGAACAAACGAACAGTTCGGCATTTAGATCAACCTAACCCTCATTAGGTTCATCTAAGTGTAACATCTTCAGGTACCCTTAGGTTGCATCCAGATGAGTATGCACATGCGGTATGGGGTGCTGCAGAGCCATCTGCAGTGTTTCAATACTGTCTGTGGCACCACAGACCATACACACTGCATACGCAGGCATTCACTGCAATGCTAATTTGCAACACAGTGGGGGGGGGTGTTTGACACTGGGAGATCCCAGTGTAAAAAAAACCCTTTCTAGAAAAAAGTGGGGTGGCATAAGTAGTGGCAGCATGCACCACCCAAACCTGGAGCATGACTGGCCAGAGCTACATTCTGGCTGCTGGCCAGGCTCCGTGTGCCTGGATCACTACTGCTGCAGGCCCTAGGTGGCCCTAGGACTCCAGAAAAGGCTGCTGAGACCAACTCAGATGCTGGCTCCAGCCTCCCCTGCCCTACCTTGGGTAATTTGCCATGTACCAGAGTGCATGTGCAGGGGCATTCCCCAGGGGCAACTAGTAGCAGCCTGTTTCTGGGGACACTCCCTTGGAGACTAATCCATACAAAAAGGGATAAGCTTTCATAAGTAACAGCCTACTTTATCAAATACTTCATCAAAGTATGTGGCCACCAACAAAAGCTCGTGTCTTTCTGAATGAGTTAGTCTCTAAGGTGCCACTTTGCCCTGTAATTTGAGACTGTGTGAAGAAGCATACCCTTTGATAATGCTTTATCTGTTGGCTGCCATTATCAAGGTACAAAGCAGGTGCCTACCCCCAAATATGTGCTTAAATCTGTTGTTTAATGGGGGCAAAGGAAAGATTTCAGTTTCTATTGTTCTTAATGTAACACCTTTTAAGAAACTTCAATTTATTCATACGTGAAAATTATATCAGGCCTATGGGTATGCACACCCACATACATGCAAAGAAATATCATATGACTTGTCAAGTTTTAAAGACAGGCTTGACTACACAGTGTAGACTTAGTTGAAGTACCTCACTATTCAAAATAGGTGGAGAAAGAAATTCCTGTTTATTGTACATCTTCACTCTAATATGGCCTTAGCTTAAGATTCCACTTACAGTTTTATTCCTCAGTCACTGAAGGAAGCATACCAAGGAAGTGCTATGTATCAGTTCATGCAGCTTCTAAAATATTTCCTGTGTAAACCATCATGGTCTGCAGGAGTCCCAAGCTCCAAATGGTATATTCATTCTGCACATGTCCACTGGATTTCTTTAGCAATGGGAAGCACATGAAAGCTGTCAGTGTAGGTTTTCACTATTTCCCTACAGTCTTATATCCAAATAAGTGTAGGTTCCTCACAGGAGCATGGAGTGGGGTGGGTGGCGAGCTGCCAGAGCATGAAGCCAGCAGCATGCAGCAGCCATGCAGAGTGGTGGTGCCCCTGGCACATGCCAGTGGCCCGATTCGTCCCCCCCACAAGGGACAGCTCTGAGTGGGTCTTCCTGGCCTATATGTGCTCCCCCCTGCCAAGCACCTGTTACTTTATGTGCTATCTTTGACATTCAATTCCCCTGTAGTTATGCCCATGCCTTGCAGGTGTTACCAACCACTCAGTTTTGTGGGCCCTTGGTCCTAGTCCAGTATCACACATTTTTAGTGGGCCATTGGCCCCAATTCAATATCATGTTTATTCTGGCATTGCACAGATGTAGCATGACTCAGCAGGGTGTCACACGCTGTCTGTGAGCTGGGGCCACCGAGGTTGAATGGCATCAGGCTCCAGCTGACAGGTGGAGTCACTCCAGCTCCCAGAAAGTGCACGGTGCCCTGCAGAGCTGCACTGCACCCAAACCCTGGGGAAACTGCCACATGGGTGCCAAGAGTGGGGGGTGATCCCTGCTGCCCCCCACTGTCCCGCGCTGTGCAGGGGGGCTCTGCCACAAGCCCTCAAAGGCCCCAATTGCCACTGCCAAAGCCAGTGAGTATGGGGCTTTTTTTTGTTGCTTTTTTTTAAGTGCTGGGAGTCCTGTGACTCCTCCAGCTGTGCCTGTCTCTGCCCTGGTGGGGGAGCCTCAGAGGCTCTCCCCTGCTGCTGTTTGCCCAGCCAGCATAGCGGGGAGGTCACGATACAGGTGCGGCTTGCTCTGGGTGGCAGCAGGGCATAGGCCCCACACCCAGTGCTGTTGTGCCTGCATCAGCACTGGGAGTGGGGGCTTAGCCCTGCTGCCACTTGCCAGCCAGCATAGTGGGGTATGGCATGCGGATGCAGCATTGCTGGGAGCAGAAGCCATGTCCTGCTGCCACTTGCCCCTTCTGGCTGGAATGAGCTGCACCCACATCACACCCTGGTTGGGGAAGCAGCATCAGGGCAGAGACCCCACTCCCCACACTGCTGCACCTGCATCCTGTGCCCCCCCCCCCCCTTAGTAATGCAGCCCCCCACCCCGGCTGGGCAGTTCCTCCCAGCTCCAGCCCCAATCCCTCCCTCCATCACCCACGCTCCTTCCCTCCCCTCTCCTCCAACCCCAACAGATTTACCAGCTGGAGGCAGCTGTCAGCTGCCTGTTTAGTCTATGGCCAAATTTTTTCCAAAGCTTTTTTTAATTGTTTCGGATGCTGTGAATCCATTCACAGCTTTAACTTGGTCTCCCGATTCGATTTGGATTCAGAGATTTGGTCCCTGAATTGGGACGAATGTCCTCTGAATTGAATCAGCTACTGAAGCTTTGCACAGCCCTCGTGATTTCCCCAACCACCTGCAGGGGTTCCTCATCAGGGTATGACAGCTGTTCTCCATGGCAGTCAGCAACTGGTTGTCTGGCAGTGTCCTCATTGCCCAAGCTGGGCTTTGTCCCAGTGTCCTATTTGCAGAGTGGCTGGCTCTGTATTAAGCACACCTAGCCTTTGACTTATAGTTACCAGTTTTCTTGCAGTCAGCTTGTTCTGTGCCATGGTCCCTCAACTGTCTGCAGGTATTCCCCTTTTCTTTAATGTGCAGCTCCCTGCTCAGGCAGCAGTTTTTCTTTACTGCTTACCCTGTTGCAGCTAGCCTCTCTCTCTCTGATGCCTGAGCTCCATCTGAAACAATTTTTCCATTAAAGTAACAGGAGCTCTAGGTTCCCTACTACAAGGTGATTGTTATGAGACATTCAGGTGTACTTGATGCATGCCTTTATTCTATTATTGGTGCCTCATATAAGTGTTCACCCTTTTTTCCCACTTACCCTCCTAAGTATTTCTTCAGGATCACTAAAGAAATTCTAATCCTAGGGTCACATAGTAACTTTACAATGTGGGGCACTAGACCATGCTGTTTCTGCCCTTTTGAAGGATGTGAGTTCAAGTCTCAGCAGTGCCACTTGAACCTGATTCAGATGAAAAGCTGCCAGAGCTTTAGATTACTGCTTTGCCAGAGGTGAAAGGCAAGAGTAGGCTCCCAAATGAAATGCGGCTGTCAATATATTGTACCTTACATAGAATTCTGGATAGCATTTAAGAGAGAGCTCAGCCTAACGAATTGTAACTTCAAACATAGTACATATATTGTACTTGATAGAAATGTCTGATGTTTCAGCATTTACATCCCTCTGTTGATCTGGATAATGATTTTTACATCAGATTAGATAACCGGCATAGATTACTACCACTAGATTGATCTTAATCAAATTCACCCAGGGTTATCTTGTCTGTTGCATGGGTTACTTTTGTGTAAATGGTAAGAAGCTGAGAGATCTGTATTTGTGGCATTTCCAACTAATTATTAAGCTGTTGTTACACAGCCTGGAGAAGAAGGGGGCTATATTTTATCTCCCAGAATCAGTGGATCCTTGTGATGCATGTACACCTGAGGGAATCTGTTGAAGTCCTGTGTCCTAACATAGCCTCTGATTACTTTGTCCTGTTTCTGCTGCTGGATGATGGCCAAGGGCATCCTCTTCTCTGTGTCCACATAGTGGCTACGGAGGATGCCTAAGACAGTTCACACTGTGGATCATCATTAACTGTGGAAGAATCTCAAGGGGCTTGAGGAGGAAGCTCAAACTTGAAGAGAATATCTTACAATCCGAGCTGTTGCTTTTGGCCAACTCCTACTCCTGCCTACAGCTGAAGAGCCCAGTATCCAGCAAAGGGCTCCTGTAGGGTTATGTTATGAGGACTGAGGGTGCAGCAGAAGTTGAGTGTTTCCATTTATGCACTGCACCCTCATGGAATCTGCTTTGATCTCTGCCCAGTAAAGATTTTGACCATAAAAAAATACTAGCCCTGCTAGAACTGTCTGCAAAATATTGCTTACCTCAACCTACACTTGTCTGTTTGTTTTTTTTAAATTAATGTTATTTTATTTTTAATGCCTTTTCTTGCTCTAGTTAATCACTTACTCTGCTGGGTAGGAATCATCAAGCTGTAAATGAAAACCAAATATGAACATTTTAAGACAGCACACAAGGAACAGAAATGGGCATTTCAAGGGGTGGAAGTATATGATCTATCGAATGCAGGACTGTTACTAAATTAGATGGAAAACGTACCAGACAAATGATGTTCAGAATGAGCTTCAGTCATTAACTGGAAAACATTATTCACATCAGAAAAAAAATGACTTTTAGCAGCAGCAGAACTGTAACTCCAAGAAGATTTTAATTTGACTTTGTCCATTTTAGTATATCTGGTATGTGGTGGCAATGAGGGGATCTATCCAGAAGGTATGCACTTCAGAAGTGCCTTTGCTTTGCTTGACATGACATGTTTGGGTCACCATCATGTGAGTGAATGAGCATTACTCACTAGGGCTATGTGAAGCTTTCATCCCTGATTTGATTCAGCAGAGAATCAGCCCGATTTGGTGGCCGAATCTCTGAATCCCAATTGAATCAGAGGAGGCTTTAATCTCTCCGAATCGAATCAGAACCCTCCGAATCAATTCAAAGCAATTTGGAAAGATTCAGAGATTTGGATATAGGCACAGCTTTAAATGTTTTTTCTACATACCTCTAGGTAGCAGGGGCTCATGGATACTGCAGTGCTGGGGTGCATGAAGTGTCTCACAGAAGCATGGGGGGCTCCCCAGTGTGCTAAGCAGCAGACCCAGAAGTGGACCAAAAGCACTTCCATTTCACTTCCTGATCCACCGGGGAGTGCACAGGGGGGCCCCCCTGCACTGCTCTGGCTCAGTTACTGGTGTCTCCTGGGTCGGTGGGGGGCACCTGGAGTCCCCCCCATGGCTGATCGTGAAGTTGGGGGAGGCATGGGAGGCCCCCCCGTGTGCTCCCCAGTGGATCCAGAAGTGGACTGGAAGTACTTCCAGTCCACTTCTGGGTTTACTGCCAAGCACATGGGGGGGGGGGCACACATTCCTGTGGGTTGTTCCATCTACCCTAGCATCACAGTGTTCACAAACCATGCTGGTACCTTGAGGTATGTAGAAAAAACTTGTAAAGCTGTGTCTGTGTCTGAATCTCTGATTCTCCAAATTAGCATCACCTCTTCAGATTCGGATTCAGCCAAATTGAATCAGGGACAGTGACCTGAATCAACTAATTGAATCACTGTCCCTGATTTGGCCTGAATCCAAAGCCGAATCAAATAGAGCCTGTTTTGCACACCCCTATTACCCATTATTATGCCATGCCATGTAAAGAACAAAACAAAACAAAAGTTCATTTAATGCAGAGGGGGAAGGTCTGGAGCTACTTATACCTTCCAACATACCAGGGTCAAGGCTTTGCTGAATTTCCTAATGACATAGTACAGAAGATGTATCCCAGGGGAAAAGGGGCAAAAGTAGCCTTAAGCCATCTTTTTCATATCCCCATTCAGGATTAATTCAGGGAAGAGGAGTAACATGGGAAGTTGTCAGTGCTGATTTGTTTTTTATGGGAGGTTTTCCACTTCATCTTGTAGTTTGCAGAGGTCAAAATGGATGAGTCAGTGCTATGGCTGTGTCTCAGTCATGCAGGACTGCCTTCACCTTCAACAGTATAGGTTGTGTGACCATGTGTACAGGGGGAGGTGTCAACACAGTGCCTGCATCAGGGAAGTTCTCCTGTGTTCATTTGCAGAGTTAGGTTGTGGGCTAGAATTCCTCTCAAAGAGTTTAATTTTCAAAGCTTGAATAGCTTTGAATAGCTAAAACCATGAGAAAGTGAAAAGTGAAAAGATAAAAGACATAGGTCGAGGAGGGAGGGTTCACAATACTGATTGAAGGTGACAGTTCCCACTTACTATACCGTATCAGACAAGTTTACTTCTGACCCTTTCATTCCTACTCTGAGTGGTCCCGCAGGGAGATAACAGTATTTCATTCCTGCCAGGAGGGGAAGAACTGAGCAGCCCATTCCAGCATTTTCCCAGCAGTCCCAAAATTACAACATCTTTGCTCCTTTCTGGCGAGTCAGTAAAGAGCTCTTGTAAAGCCCAGTTTTCATTCAGAGTATTGTCTAGCTTGATGCACATGCTTTTTCTAGCATCAGTATTCTGGAAATATCCAACAGCCAATTACAATATAAACTGGCTGAATACTGATGAAGTTGAGAGAATAAATGAATAAAATAATGAACTTCTAAAGGCTTGCAAATCTGGAGTTGCGGTGTGTCTGTGGAATTCTTTGGCAAATAAGCCGGTTTCCATTAAACCCCTCCCAACCTTTTGCATCACATATTATTACAATATTGTGTTTATAATTAGAAATCTTGTGAAATTAAGAGCCATTAATTTTACTGAGCTGGCAGTGTCATGGATTTGCCCAGAGGCACCTGCTAACAGGCCTTCATGAGATTTCTCTTTCCCAGAGTTTCGTCTCCCCAACCCCTTTATAAAAGAAACCAGCATTTCCATTTAACTAATTAATTTTGCCAACAAACAGCCATTTTGTAGCCTTTGAAGACCAGGAATAACTAGGTATGTAACTGCTGCTGGATTATTTGACTTCACATGAAATTTGGAATGGAACTTTTGAAGCTCAGGAGGAAAAAAAGCCTAGTATGCCAGATGATGGGGTGGGTAAGGTAACCTGTGTGTATACATTTTTTCCTTAATCTTATCTATTTAATATTTCTGCCTATTCACTAATCAGTGACTAATATTGAGGCTTTGCCGTATGTGCATATTTCTGCTTTTCTACTTGGAAAAAATGGTCAATATGTATACCCACGATATCTTCTAGATTAATTTATTACAAGATGTAAGAGACCTATATGCCTTAAAACAGCAAATGGAGAGGGGAATCAAGGCTACACACAAGCAATTCAGTCCGTGGAGATATCAGCTAAAAACTTTACTCAGTCTCTACCTGAAGTCATGTACACAGCTTGCTCTGTCTAACCCTCAGCCTCTCTACATATTGTCAGCACAGTGTCTGTTTCTCACTGTTACCTGTGATCTGCACATTTACTTGGGAATTTTTTTGGCCAGAAATAGCTAAACCTTGCTCTCACTATTAAGAATGAACTGGACCAGCTGGTTCTGGGTTTGTCTATGTGGGAAAAAAGTACTTTCAAAGAATATTGGGAATGGATGTCTTTAATCAGTGCTGAATACAGCTTAGTTGCCAGTATAGACAAGGACAAACTGTTTATTCATTCTGTTGCTGCCTGTAGATATGTATTATTTGGTATAAAGTATAATTCCAGTGCTAGAGTGCTGGAGGCTAACAGGTCCCAGGTCTAGGAATAAAAAATTCTATGATATCAAATATGGGAATAAAAGCAGTCCAGGGCACAGTCCAGGTTGCTGTAGGATTGGTCAGAAACAAGATAGAATGGGATACTCTCCAAAAGGTGGCTAGCCACAAATAAGAATGACCAGTATTTTTTTGCTAGACAAGGTATTGCTATATAGCAGTATCCACCCCAGTTTTAAAATCAGTGAGTTCTTTCACTTATCTCAATGAGAACAGGCTTAATATTACAATGTGCTTGATGTAAGGGATCTACCAGAATACTTAAAACCAGTTTAGTTGCATTCAAAATTATAAATTATATTAACTAGCATGGAAGGGAAGAAAAAGCCAAAGCAATTGCACTCTGGCTGTTAACAAACTAAATGTAAAGGATGAAGGGTTTATAAAATTAGAGGTTATTGAAAGGATTTTTTGGAGGGAGCTGCAGGACCTGCTCTCCATGTTGCTTGACTGCCACATGCATGTATGCACATGCATGTATCACCCCCTGCTTGTGATTGCCCTATCCCTGCTCTTCCCAACCTCAAGCACCCCCTTGCAAGTTAGATCTCTGCCAACCTTCAAGTGGAACTTGCCGTTACCTGTATTTTTCTCCTTTAAAGGAGAAAATCTACATTTTTCCACAGCTTCCGGAAAACCTGGATCCCTAGTGATGACCCAGAGGGGCTTTGAGATTTTTAGTTGAAGCAGGCTGTTGGCATTTTGGTTTCAGTTTATACCAAATGACTGAGTTGTAGCTATAGGGGTGGATTGGACCACATAACAGGTTGCTTGAGGCACTCTGGATTTCAAGCCCTGAAAAGGGAAAGGGGGAAGTGAGTTGGTTATGGCTGAGAGGCCAAGGCCTGGGCATGAGCTGGGGTATATACAAGATGACCGAGGCCTGGACTTGGACTGAGCAAGCCAGGCTAGGGCCAAGAGGGCCGAGGCCTGGGTACAAGTGGAGAGAGGTGGGCTAGGTCCAAGAAGGCCAATGGCCTGACCAGAAGGGGGTGGGCTAGGGCCAGGACAGAAAAGATAGGCCAGAACAATTAGTGGCTGGTTTGAAGTCTACAGCCACAGCAACCAGTGAGCTAAGGTCAAGAGGGATGAATCCTTTACAGGCTGGTGAAGAGTAAAACCTGTGGCTACGGGGGAGGCTGGAGGCCATTATTAATGCTTCTAAGGCAATTTAGTACCTGAAGGGCAAAACAGGTGTCAGCTGGGCATGAGAAGCAGTGGAGAGGTGAACTGAGTGGCCCTGGGGCAGCCTCCCTAAGGCCTATAATATCCATCAAGCCATGGCAGGTAAGACAAACAAGGAAGGCTACTGGAAGAGCGGAGGTAAGGCAGGAGTAGCTTGGACACCAGGGGGTGTCACGGCCACCATTGTGGGATAGGACCTGCTACCAGAACATTAACAGAGGTGATGATAAACTAAATAATACCATAACAAAAAGCTACTTAACCTGATTAATTCTGATTTATCACTAGCACCTCAACTGGTGTAATTCATAATGTTTCTGTTAGCATCACTGAGTGATTCTAATTTGCAGCAGCAATAGGCCTGACCACTCTTTGATAAATTAAAGAGAATATACACCAAAGGAAATCAGTTTCCCTACATATTTATATTTTGCATGCTGGTATACTTTCAGTACTAAGTTAGAAAAGAAGCAAGTAACTGAGCACAATTACAGCCTGGAAACACAGTAGTAACTGAAAACATTGTTGTAAAAAATGAAAGCAAATTTTCTTAAATCTGGGATTCTTGATATATGCACAAAAATAATCATTGAGCATTACAGTACGTGCACTGACAAAAGTTTCATTGGCAGTCCTAATAGAATTGAAAAGTGAATTGTGGGGCATGCAACAAAGACTAGGAAAACCAAAAGCATAGTAGCAGTTATTAAAAGAGAAAAAAGAGAAGCAGAAGAGACCAAAGAAGTTGGAGATGTGGATCATAACAACGCCATAAACAAACAGACTGCCATGGTGAAGATTTACAGTGTTCATTTTTTTAGACTGGTCCATTTTTACGAATTTTCCTGGCCTGATTATGATAGTATCCAGGCATATCCGATACATCATTCTTGTAATTCACAGTAGAAGATGATGTAGTTATTTTTGCAGGGTTCGGTATGTCAGAGGGCGGTGAGATGTTTCTCAGAACATCCTAGGAACATAGAACTGGAAGGCACTCTCAGGATAACAAATCCAGTTGATAAGTTTGCAGGCAGCTGTACATCCAAATAGGCGTAAAAATAGTTTGTTCCAATGTCTCTCACAATGTCTCACATAACCTTGAAACATTGCAAACCAGAAATAACCTAGGTTATGCTTCATGTTAGTACACAAGTTTCCTCACAGAGTCTAATGAATCTAAATCTTTAGCCATTCTCTCTTTATTCTTCCATTCATTGACAGAAGGAACATTTCTGTGCTTATAGGTCCATCTCTCTTTTTAGTTTTTGTAAGTCCTCTGAGTCTTCTAATTAAAGGTGATGTTTTATCCAGTTAGGTCTGTATAGTACCATTTTTTTTTCCTCTTAGGGTGAGATTACATGCTACAGTTAGATCTTGTTAAGGGCATTTAAAATGTGAACGATTACATGTTCAAGCTCATAAACAAGTGCCAAGTGGCCTCCAGGTGTTTTAAAGGTATGCCACTTCAGCCAAGGATTATTTTTTATCAGTGCTACCCCACTCAATTTAGCTTAACTTCTGACTGGTCTACAGAGATAAAATGACCCTTCAAAGGATCTTATCACACCTTTGTTGAGAATCACTGTTACATTGCAATCCCTTTCCATTTCCCAGTCTGAAATTGGGGGTATATAACAACCTCTGAATGCAATTACTATTGGACATTTTTATTAGTCCTTCCTAGTGTGATTTTTCACCTAAATAGATTGAGAGGGCAAGGGCATTATGCCACCACATTTTATTTCCTTACATTCTTACCTCTCATTAATACACAGGGATACCTTATCACTCTTTCTCCTATTTCTATCCTTCCTCAACACTTTGTTCCCTTTCAGCACCATTATTCAGGTCATATCTACTATGTCACCATGTTTCTGTTATTCCTATGCCTGTTTTTTGTGTCCCATTCCAAGGGACACAGTTCCAGTTCCTTCCTTTCATTGCCCAGACTCTTTGCAGTTTCAGTGCAGGGATTCTACTACGAGATACAGGCAAATAACAGCCCAAAAAGGTTTCACTGCATTTCTAGTTCTAATAGCTGCCATTATCTGTCAGTTAATGCCTAACATCCTGAAAGTGAAACATGACAGTGTATTTTAAAAGATCCCAAGTAAGAAACATCAAGCTCTATAGAAACAGCCTTATTTGATTCCATGAGTGGCTTAGTTTATGCAGTTACTAAGGCTGACATGAAATTAGGTCCCTCGCAGGTCTCTGGCAGACATTACACTTAAGATGCAATCAACCAGTTAATCACATTTTAAATAGTACCCTGGCCACACATTTAAGCAATTAATGCCATGATAAAACAGGAAAAAAGACACAAAATTTAATCCACAAAATGTGTTATAATCTTGTGGCTGACTTCCATCACACTTTAAACTGAACGTGTGAAAGGTCCCCACTATGCAGCCAGATACTTGCTGCATAGGGGACTCTGGGACAGGCCCCAGTGCAGTCCCAGGGCTGGGATGCACAGTCAGCTGGTTATGGGTCCTGGCCCCAGGACCTCACTGGAGTCTCCAACCAGCTACGTTGTGGTCCCAGGGTTGAGACTGGCAATCAGCTCATCATTGATCCTAGCCCTAGCAATGCACTGTTCACTGGGCACTCTGCTTACTACTTGCTGGTCCCGGGTAAACACAGGATTATAATGATAATCCTGGGCTCAACTTGCACCAACAAGTAGTAATGGTGCAACTGGGATCTAATCCCAAGTACTAAATCATGCACCCTGGCATGCACATGTGGCATGACAGGAGGCTTGAATGTTGGGATTGGGGAACAGATCCCATCATGCCATTAAGTGAACATGTGCCAGGTGTCCCAGATACAAGAAACTGTGCTAATGTTTATACAAAATGACATGGTATATCTGGAACCAGCTGTGTTATTACTCCAGGATTATTCCATAATGACAATTTTGAAAGAAAAGGGTTCCATGGAATGAACATAAGCAAGCGTTATAGCTTTTCTGAAAATGAAGAAAATTGTTATTGTATCCAAGTTTTTTATATTTTTCATGTTATGGTCAAGGAATTTCTCTGTGTTGATCCCAAGCAGGACATTCTTGCAATACTTTTGCTCTAAGAGAGAAGGCGGTTGGCAATTTTCTCAGGTACAGTAACCAAGCATTGCTTAGCATAAAAATCAAGTTTTGTGTTTGTTTTTAGTTGAGGAAAAGAATAAGAACGCTTACAGAAAAAAGTCCTAATAATGCCAGATCACTAGCTACTAGAATGCATATGAGAAAATGTGTTGCATTCAGATGTTCCTAAACTTGCACATGATGCTTCTGATGTTGTCATTTGACTTTGAGGATTATTTTAAAAAGCAACAGCAACAAAAAATAAAAACCCAAAACCTACTCCTGGAAAGAATGGATCAATGACAGACAAATTGCCATGCAACATTTATTCTCAGGATACCTCACATAAAGAACCTATGATAGAAGAGCAGGAATAATGTAGTTTCAGACTTACATATCTCAGCAGACAAGAACGATAAATGGAGAGCTGCCACTGGTGAACATGAAACATTACAGGGTTTGATCACAATATTAGATAGTAAATGACCTGACAAGGGAAAGCATTTCAAGCAATAGTTGCAACTGGCAACATAAAAATAAATTACCCAATGCATGTATTGTTACCCTAAAGGGAGAAAGACTAGGAGTATTAAGAGGACAGAAGTATTTTGAGAACTGTGCTGAGCTTGGGTTATGTGGCTATGTAAGGTGAAATTTGATGTGCACTGATTTGCTTAGTTTCAGACAATCAGGCTTTGTCTCCTCCCATCTCACTGTTCCCTATTGACTAAGGGGAACAACTTATTTTAAATTCAGCATTTTCCATCAGCTTTGGGGTGATCAAATGCCCACAGCTGTGTTTTCTTTTGTTGAAATCCTTTTACTGTTTCTGCAAGTGGCAAATATCCAAATGCATCTATGATGAGAACAACAAATGATTATTTATCACAAAAAATAAATTATTTAAAAGGCACAGAACGATGTGTTGCAATATGTAAGGTATTTTATAATGATGGTCAACGGGCACCATTCCCAACACTCTGTACAAAGACAGTCCACAAAACGTGTAGAGTTCAAAATCTCTCCTTTTCTCCCTTTTTAAGCGGGGGGAGGGGAACAGTTTAGCAATACAATCAGCTCAGGGTATCTCCTTCCTGATTTCCTGACTTCTGAGGTCCTTTCCACACCTAGGACCTCTCATGAGACAAAAAACTAGTTGCCTCCATCTTTCAGCAGAGGCCACCTAATCATTTTCCAGAATGGTCAATTTCCCATAGTGTCCCAGAATGGTATATCTGTGGAAATGTACTGGACACTTGGGTGAAAACACCTGGACTGTTTTGGATATTGACTTTATATTGTATCTTGCTCTTTTGGTGATGTGTATTATAAACAAAAATATAACTCCAATAGGTGTGCTCCTATTTAGCCTAAGATTGTGTCTTCAGGGTATAAGCCCCTAAAATGTGACACTCTCCCTAGGCATCTGATTAAACCATATCACAGACTCATGACTCGACATTTTTTTTTTTCCAAATAGAGTCCAAAATATTTTGTTTTGAGACCTACCTAGCAAAGTTTGGAAACCCATGTAGGAGACATGGGACTATGAACGGTGAAAGGGACAGAAATTTTACATTTTGAATTACGCCCTCTTTTTTCTTTATATTTTTGGACTATTGTGTTTCATATGTAGCACTTCCCCTATGCTAGGTTATATTTTGCTGAAATTTCATGAAAAAAAATGGAATATGGCTTTATGAAAGCAGGAAGAAGTCCTTAAATAAAGAACATTTGTTACTTACAGTTAATTGCTCTTATAAATCCACATCCATGTATTATATTCTAAAAAGCTATGTTTAAAGAATCCTAAGGTTGTAAAATCAAGTGCCGAGAAGTTCAGAGATGTCATAATTAATGGTGCTTGTGCATCCTAATTCTTTTCCTTGTATGTGTGCATTAGGATACAGATGGCAGTTGCATAGCCATTATTTTTCTTACATGGCAACTGCCTCCTGCTTAGGGTGACTGTATGTCCTGGGTAACTGGGACAGTCCCAGATTTCAGAGGCCTATCCCAGACAGCTGTTCAGTATTATAATGGGCATCCTGGAAAAGCAGGAGCATGGGTTGTAGTCTGGCCAGGAGTCAGAGCATCTCAGAGCACCTTGCAGGTGGGCAAACAGGCTCTTCTGCCTGCCTGTCACACTGCCTGACCCCCGCCAAGTTGTGAGAGCATGGTTGGGAGGGAAGAGGGGCAGGATCTTTCAGATGAATGTCCCTGATGTTCAGGATTTCCTTATGGTCAGCCTACTCATGCTATTGAAGGATATAGAGTTAACATGAATTCACAGAGTTCTGGACTACCCACATACCAGGCCCAAACAAACCTTACCAGGAAGACCTGGTTAGAACGGAAGAAAGTTAGTTTATTTTAGTGCATTTTAGTTCAACTGGAGGATGGAGAGAAGAACGAAGTGAAACAGATAGGAGTGGGCTTTTGGTAGTAGCGGCTTCCACGCAGGAATCTCCAGGCAACTTGAACACATTAAACAGGTTTGCGTCTCAGCCTTCCCGTGAGCCTATTTTCTTCCCAGTTATCACATGGAAACCGAGGCATGGAGTCATTAAGTGCCTAACGTTAGAGTGATCCCACTGTGGAGAGGGAGCAATGCAGACAGCTTTTCATTTAATTTAAAGTGGAAGAAGTGAGTAACTGCAGGGAATGAAGGATTTAAAAGAACTGCCACCTGCAAATGTACTTCCTCACACTTCCTTTAAGAAGCACCAGTTCAGGAAGATATTCGTGTATGTGCCTAACTTTATGCCCCATTGAAACCAATGAGACTATTCCATGCACACATCTAAGTATATTGCTGAATCAGGATCAACATATGTAAAACCTGCCATTTTCTGTGCATTGCGTATTAAATTAAGCACGCTTTTCTATTTTAGGTGGATTGTAAAGAGGTGCTAATTTGTTTACCATTAACTGCCAATACTGCAAATTTACCCAGTTAAATGACACCCCTAGGTGAAATGAACTATAACAAAATAGGCTGTGTGAAGATTTTCCTTTTCATTGTGCTTTAAAAACAATCCCTATTACACAGATAACTAAATGCTAGAATGGATTTACATCTTACTGTTTTCTTGCCTTTAGTGTAAGGCTTTGTTTTTTGGGGTATTTTTTTTGGGGGGGGGTTGTTTGTTTAGGGGGTTTTTTGCATTATTTGCTTTACTTACCTGCTTCTCTTGCCTACTCATTATTTGCTATGATTCTCCACTTTGTACTGTATACAGTTGCCCTGGTTATTGTAAAATCAAAGCTGCTATGCTTTACACTCTTTTTTGCACTATTAAACATAATGAGGGCGCAAGTCAATGGAGAACTGTAATATTCAGCTATATACTAATATTCAGTTCCTCGAAAGTACAATAGATGCTTGGAAAAGGTGTTGTAAATCCAGCACATTTATTGCTAAAGGCTGGAATGATTTACACTGTTTCTCCTTTCAGAAGTTAAAATGCTTAATAATTTGACACATTAATTTATTGTGCTTGAAAATAAGGAATTCAGGGCACCCATAGAGTCAGGAATAATGTGCATAATGCAATAGAATAGTCACAATACAAACTTCTTCATCAAACTGAGCGGGTGCAGGTAAACTTCTTCCTGAAACAGTTGTTTTCTTCTTGAGCTATTGTTAAGCAGATTTAACTTTTTCCCTCCAAATCTGTGGGCATTAGGTAGATAAATATCCACAAGGAGATGGAAAAAGACCTCTAGATGTGTTCTTACCTGCAACCTTTTCAGGGGAAGGGTTATTGCCTAACTTTATCCAATACCCCTATCTCTTGCATGCAACTATAATATGAATAATGCTTTTTCAGTGTAGATTTTGGATAGCTTTACAAATAATGGCAAAGTACTATTGTCTAGGTTTTACATATGGGGAAATTGAGGCATCCTGACCTGACTTTAATTTTATAAGAAAAATGCTTATTTTTGACCTATCTTATGTTTTGTCAAGTGAACTAATCCTTCTTCTAATGATAAATCAGTACAGTGGTTGAGTTGAAATGTTCTATTATTATGTTGATGAAAGAATCCTTTAAAAAAAAATTACCTTTATAAAAAGAAAATCCAGTTGGAAAACCTGGTTTTCTGAGTGCTGCAGCCATACAAAATTAAAACAAAAAATGAGTGGCGGAAATAAGTGTGAAACCATCTAATATTTGTTTGAATTTGTATAGTGATGATCTGGATTTTCTAAGGGCTAAGCACTCATTGATGGAAGTAGATTTTCAAAAGAGTCCAGTTTCCAGTTAACCATTAAAAAATTAATAGCTAGATTTTTATGCTGGATGCTGAGTGATTTTGGAAATCTGGCTGTAATATGATGATGGTTGGGTTGCTGAGCACACTTGAAAATCTGGTTCCACAGTGTGTATGTGTCATGAAACACAGTGGAACAGAAATAAAGAATATTTTACTGTTACCATCAGGCCTTGAACTAGCTTCCAACTGATGACCCAGTTAATCTTTACTCAAAATTTTGTAATTGAGATCAAAGGCTGTCCAGGGTTTCTAGCTGATATGCAGCATCCACATCCATGAGCTTTTGATTGTAGCCATTGAACTGAAATACAGGTTACATTTCTTATTTCCATTATCAAACTCAGCTCATCTCCCAATGCAAAAGTGACATTTTAATTTTACACAGTCCAACTCTTCTTAAAGCATCTGTATAAAATCTTCTTGTCTTGATTGTTAATGTATAAAGTATTGTCACTTGAAGCATCCAGTTTTCATGAATAATGGACTTGTGGAATTAATAATGGACTGGGAATCCATTCCCAGTGGGTCATCAGCAATCCACTATATTAGTAACTAAAAAGTTTGGTTGGTGGAACAGGCATGAAGTTTCCAGGCCAAAGCTGTTATAGAGATGGTGTATCTGGCATCTTGGATAAAATATGAAAGTGTTGCAAAAGTGACAGAATATCTGACAACAGATCCTCATCATCTGGGAGATGATGGGGAAGATTCAACAGTCAGTATCCAAAAATGTATCAGTTCAACGGATGCTGACCTGGAAGATTGAGATCAGGTAACAACAGCCCAGCATAGTTAATTTGTATGTGCAAATTATTTCTTGTACAGGATGCTGTAAAGCATGACTTTTGCTTGATTTCCAGAGAAGTCTTAAAACATATAAACACTCAATTTTTACTTCTAAAAAGTCTTTTGGCTGGCTACAATGGATATTTGATGGCTTCCCCTCTCTTCCCTCCACACTGATTGTTTATTTTTTCTCTCTCTACAACCCTCCGGTCCAGCTGGGGTTCTGGTCTGATAAATCCAGAGGTAGAATGTTAATTTCTAACTTTGGGTAACAGTATTGTTTTAGATGTAAAGGGAAAAACATTTAGGACACCATCTACTGTCAGACCCATGCAACATCCCCTGAAAGTTAAAGTGAAAACCATAGGAGTTTCTTGTATTCTAGGGTCCTTTATGGCACCAGAAAATATAAAATACAACCTCAATCCACTTAGGAAAGTGGGTGAATTGGCTGTAAACAAGGAATTTATTGACCATGAAAAGATACAAACCTTTCTTTCTTTTTCTTTAATGGGTGCAGAAAGAAATCTCACCCCAAGAATGGACAGATAGTCTAAACAGATACTGCACAGGCAAAGTTGGCAGGAAACATGCAAACAAAAGTTTTTTTTTTCCTTCTCATACTATCATTTCCCTCCCCCTCCGCCCCAGTATATTGATCACATCTTAACACTAAAAGCTTTTTACTTGAGAGTTTGGCCTTAATCTACTGTTATAATCTTGGCTGTTAATAACTGACTTTTCATTCCTCAGTAAGAATGAGAATTGGTCAAAATATTCATTGCAAATAATGCACCTTATGAATCAAATAAAAAACTTGGGCTAGAAGGGAGGTCATCTAAACTAACCCCCAAGCTCAAGAAAGGATCATTCCTTTCTAAATCTAAGTATGTTTAGTCAAAATCATTCATAAACCTGCTATCCTGATGTATTCATTTTTTATTAATTCACTGTATGGTAAGGATAACTCATTTTTTCTTTTGTCTTCTTTCTGAGCCGTTCACCTTGGGTATAGGTGACATTACATTTAGATAAACACAACTAGGGTTAGTTAAATGTATATGCCCTCTGTGCAGACAGTCTTGGGGGCGTTAAATCGAGCCAAAAATGGCAGGCTTGATCTAAGTTAGTTCACATGAGTAGATGAATGAACTTAAATCAGGAACAAGTTAAAACAAGTGGAACGACTGTAGACCAGGTATCACCAACATTTGCACACACTCTTAAATTATGATTTGTGTGGTTAGTCACCTATGTGAAAAGGTAATGATTATGATCCTTTGAAGCTGATGAGTAGCAAATATAATGGGTAATAGATATTTGGAGTAAATTGCTGGATGAAGAATTGTTTATATATTATTCAAAATTTGCAAATCTTTGTTTTCATGCATGCAGCAGTGCTCTATTTAATAAAATAGCCGCAGGAATTAAAGCAACCCATATTTGGTATTTTATGGATTCTACTCCTGTGATGATGATGATAAAGAGAGAAGCTGGAGCCTGTTCTTTGCTCATGCTACCTGTCTTTATAGTGGAATGGAAGATAGCTATATTTTAAATCTGATAATTCCACTTTGTCATCAGTGATTTAGCAGTGAATATTCAAATGCCTGTAATATATTTGAAAGCCCAAGTTCTATGGGCAGCCAACAGGATTTGTATTTTAAAAGACTTTTATTCCCTTTTGTAAATCTCCCCCTTACCACATCTGTTTGGGAACTCTGTTGGAGATTTTTGCCCACGATGTACTGCATAGTTTGGGCAGTTGAGAACTGAACTTGAAGTGTTGGATTTCCTTCTTTAGACTTCAGAACAGTGATTCCACATATGTAAATTTCCTAATTTGCAAAAATTATTCTGAAAGCGCAAAAGGAACAATATATGTAAAGTAAGTGGTATTTAAAATCTATTCTCATTGTAAGTGTCCCTTTCTGGTACTACTTGTACAAGAACTACCTCCTGTCTCCATAGTTAAAAAACTTAAATGCATTAAGGCAGCTGTCATTCCATTGCCAACGCTAATCTTCAAGAAGGAATTCAACAAAAAGCAACTTGGTGTTTCATACAGACAAAAGAAGTCAGTTTTTTGTATGCCTTTTTCCTTCAACTTGTCTGTATAAGAAAAGATCTCTGCCTTGCTCCTTCTGTTTATTGTTTAACATTATCTCTTGCTTTCAGTGCTGTAAATTTAAAACTAGACAATGACTTTATGATGGTGAGTTCATTATACTGCAGCTCTATTGTGTATTGATTACATTTGTGCTTCATTTGCTTAACATGTAATAGGGTTTATTAGGTCTTTCCATGTATTGTTCTTGGTAAAAGAAAACAAGGAGAAGCAAAACAGTTTGGGGCTAGATACTGAGCTAATGTAAATCAATGTAGATTCAGTGAAGCCAGTAGGCCATTGTGGGTTTATACCAGCTGAGGATTGGTTCATGAGGAAAATGATGGCAATACAATGAATAAGGCCAATGGGAAGGGTGTTGGGGTTGGGGGTGGGTGAGATGGATTTAGTAGAAAGGAAAGGACCAAAGTGTATGAAAAAAATGAATCTAATATCTTTCCTTAGCTTTCTTATCTTCAAGCCCAGTTTATACTGTAATTCCATTTTAGCACCTAACTTGATGATTGTCCTTGTTAACATTAAATAGATCACTAGCCAACAAAGGCACAATTCAGTGAATATCAGTACATTGTCATCAAAAAAATAAAAATAAAAAAGCTAGGACAGACAATGCAAGGGTTATTATTTAAATAAAGTGTTGTTCAAGGCTACAACATTATTCACATTCCTTTGAGTAAACCTTAGTTGATGCTTGAATTTTTTTTTGAGATACAGTAAAGGGGCTATTCAGTGTACAACATCAGAACTGAGCATGTTGACCACTACTAGGCTATTGAAAATAATGGAACTACTTATAGAATAAGACACTACTTGGTATATTTGAATGCACCAAAGATTCCAAGAAAAATAGGAAAATTCCTGTTAAATATTGTCATGAGTGTCTCTACAAATAAATTGTACCTCTGACAGATAGCTGAGTACATCAAGAGAGCAGTACTGTTCAAAGCTGAAGGGAGAAATAGTCACTAATCATGTTTTAAAATATCTTTATAAAGCCTGCATTTTTCCTAGAGCAGAATTGCTAACAGATGTTGTGTGGATTATTTTAAAGATCATAAGAATATCATACAGGTCAGTACCATGCTTCTAATCTGGATGCCTTATTATATAAGATTATCATTTTTGTCTTCATTTTAAGCCCTTTATCCAGTGGAAAAGCCAGGCTCTTAAACCAAAGGTTTCCTAGAAAGAATTGTCAGTACCACTAACTGATTAATACAGTGGGCGAGGGAATTTGAAAATGATCCTTTATTTAATATACTGTCTTCATGGGTCCTGTCTCCTTTATATGCTGCGGCATGTAAATCCTAATATTTCTAGTGAAGAATGTAGTGACTTGTTCCTTATGCTTTTGTAGACGTTCATGTTCCCTTGAGAAGTTTATAAAGACTTGCTTTAGCAATGTAGACTACAAATAACCCTAACCGTTTCTAGGATAGTCAAAATGTACTTCTAATATCTCTTTAAGAAGGATGACAGTCCTACTGTATAGTGCCACTTAATGTCATTCTGAGGTGCCATTAGTAAGTAACCTTCACATTTTCTTTGTGAAGACTTGAATCTATGACACTAAGTGGTGGATGGGGTTTTAGCTACAGAGCTCCTATTAACTTTAATGAGTCACATGACTAAAAGCTTGTCCATTGCTTTGAAAATGTAGGGGTCAGTGTTAGAAACACAAGGAAGTAAAGATTAGAACCAACAGGATCCAGAATGTAAAATAAGAGATTGTTCAGAATGATATCCTGCTGCTGCTTCTGCCTTGTGTAGAAGTTTCTCTGTTGAGGTTTGAGGAATCAAGTCTTCAGGGAGATACGGAAACAAGTCATGCTTGTTAAAGCAATCAATCTAGGCGCTGCTGCTGAATAATGAAATGATTGGACACTAATGACTTTCCAAATTTGAGGAAAAAATAAAAGGATAGAGGACAGAAGGTTAAAAAAAGATAATAGTTAAATAAGTGATATTTAAAATCCTTCCCCATTCTGAGCATCCCTTTACAGTCCTCCTTGTACAAGGACTAACTACAGTCTCAATGCTTAAAAAAGGATAAAACGCACCAGGAGAGCTGTCATTTCATTTCCTACTCTAATCACTCAGAAGAAATTCAGCAAAAAAAGAAGTTTTAGGTGTTTCCTAAGAGATCTACGGGGAGGGATAGTTGTATGGAGGTTGTAGGTTTTTGGAGGAGGGGGGTTGTATGTTCTTATGTACCAACTTGTCTACATAGTCAGGAATCTCTGCCTTCTTTTTCCGTGTACTGTGTACTGTTATCTCTTGTTTTCAGTGCTGTAAATTAAAATTATCGTGGTCAAAAGAAACATGCCAACTGTCAGTTTAAATCCCTTAGAGTGAAAGCCTTACTTTCTCTCCAGCTGGGTAAAAATGATGGAAAAATGTTAAGGGGCTGTGAAACCCTAGATAAAGTGAGTGATGATGGTGTGGATACTATGGAAGACAGGCAAAGCATTTCAGGGGCAAGGATACATCACATAAGATGGCATAGGTTCTGGACAGTGATACATCCATAGAGAATAGAAGCTGCTGAAGTCATTCAAATGAGCTTTGCAAGGATATCTAAATTATGCCAAGAGCATTGCCAACCCTGGAGCAATTCAGAGTCAAAAGAGTTCAAAAATTATGTAAAACTGGTTTAGACCCATTTTCCCCAAGGCTGAATTCTGTGCAGTGCAAATTGGAGATGTGGTACAGTTTTCTGCTGCAATGCTTTGCAGTGTTCTTCATGAAAACAAATAGGTTTCATCCTATTGAATATAGAAATTTTTACTGAAGCAGCTTAAATTACAACATATTTTTGGGGCTAACAGGTAACTTTCTGATAGAGATTTATTGTCCAGGAGTTTTAACTGTTCTGGGGGTGTAATTAGTGGAGTTCCATGGAGTTTTCCTCATGAGACATTTCAAGGAAAATGGAAAATCATTTTTGTCTAAATTAAAAAAAGAAGAGCCATAGCTTTGAAAACCACTGTTTCCTCAGAGCACTAACATCCTTTAATTTGGAAATGCTGCTGTAATGTCTTTATCAGCCTTTGTTTCAGGCTTTTTGTGCTGTCAGGTTAGACTTCATCTCTATTAATTCACATTTCATCTTCCCTGATAATCAGAAATTTAAATGCGCTGTTCAAAGTGCACTCTGTGACGCCACATCTCATTGGGGAGAGACTGATTCTATCCACAGTAATAAGATAGGTCCAATAGGTTTATTTCTCCCTCTTCCTATCCCTCTCCCCTAACACAACTATTATGTTGTGGTCTGAATAAGCTGGTATCATCCTAGGACTGGTGAATCTTCAGCTGCCTACTTAGGGCAACTTCATGGCCAAAGGAGCCAAACATGGGGCCAGAGCCTGTCACATAGGGTAAGGGCAGAAGTTACACATAAACAGGTCGGAGTGATCAGAAACTGGTTTAAACCTGTAACAGAACAGAAGTTCAGTGCACATAAACCAGTTTCAAAATGGCTGAAACTGGTTTACGATAAACCTGCTTGAATGTAGTATCAGACTTAAGTGATTTGGGTCAACCAGTTTATGAAACTTCTGTCCCAGACCCCTTCCTAGTTCAAGTTAAATCACAGTCCCTAAGCACCCCAGCATACTTTCCAGCCCAGCCCTGTCTGTTGGGGGGGTGCAGGGCAGGGACAGCCCTACCAGGCAAACCCTGGCTGGGGTCTGGGGCCAGTGAGGGAGATTCTGGACTGCAAATCCCAGAGACCTCAGGGGCAGCAGGAAGAGGAAGCAAACACAGCCCATGCTGGCTATGTGCCAGAGAGCTGTGGTCTAGCATCCCCTGGTGCCTGGCCTGAGTTACTGCAGGCAGGTGGCTGCAAAAAGTAAATGTCTGTTCACTTGTTAATCAGTTTAATCTGTGCAGTTGTTAAACTAACCTGCAAAGACTGAATCAATTCAGCCTTGGGTTTTTTTAATGTTTGTACTTAGCCATAAAGCTCAGAGGGTAGTTACATGCATCTTTTTCTCTGTACTCTCACAGTTCAAGTGAATTAGAGAATACGGTCTATACCATGGATGATTTTAGGAGATTTAACTGGAGGTCTTGAAAACCTTGCTTAAAGCCATAGCTTATAACTATAGAATAAAATGGAGAGAACCTCCCTCCCTTGTCCCCTCCCCAACAGACCTATATTATAATTGCAATTGTAGAGAATGGTTTTTAGGGTCATGACATTTGCTCCCACTTGCATCCAGTTCAGAATCACAGAAATTCCACTTCCAGGAAAATGTCATTCATGGGGGGAGGGGGGGGCGGGGCATTAATTCTATTCACATAATTAAACTATGTGCCTGATTATGGACTGGTGAATGTACCATTTCATTTCATTTCATCTCAACAAACTCTTGGAAGAGACTTTTTTATCAGAATAATTGTGTAGCACATTTAATTGTATAGTACTTCCCTGTTTAGACTGGAATAGTAGGTGTTCCCAGTAACTCAGTGAAAGACTGTGACATCACTTTGTCTAAGTGGTGTAAAGACAATATAACCTGCAGCTATGTAGGACTCTTCTGTGTATAAACGGATGTTTTCATTTTACAATGGCTACTTGCCCTTCAATTTTACAAGTGTTAAATTTTAGTCATACTTCTTGTATTTAATTCAAAGGTCCTATCCCACCTGAAAAACCAGTGATTATGTTCAATAAGCTCTGTGCCAAAAGTCTTAGGAGGTATGTTTTTTTCTTTGACACAGAAATACTGAATGGAGGAGTATATGTTGGCCAGAACAAATTTCTTTGCTATGCGGACACTATTCATTGGCAAGACATTGTGCGTAACCCTTGGGCCTCCAACTTCACTTTGGTTCCAACAAATGGCAGCTCAGAATGTAAGTAATTATTTTATTTCTACTTTGCTGTTAGCACATTGCACAATTATATGAATATAGTCCCAAGAATTCTGTGGACCCTGTTGTAGAAGACTAATTGCAAGTTCCCCATCCTTCTGGTGAAGTCTTTAAAAATCCATTAACCTAAAGAAAAAAAGAAAAAGAAACAAATAAAGAAAACAAAAAGTATCTGCAGTCCAATTTTTTTGCTCATCATATTTTTCCTTGCTTCTGTTTCTTTCAAATGACACAGTTATGGAAACAGAAACTTTACTGTTAGGATTTCAGTTCTTCCTGTTTCTTATTTTCTGCCTTAAGTCAGTCCTTTGTGGCTTGGGACAGGTATTCAAAAAGCCTGAGCCTGAACTGACTAATTCTTTGCAGGTTAGTTTAACCTGGCTAGGCTGAACTGGTTTTCAACCATACAGATGTTCTGTCTGGACTGAAGAAATTCAGGCACATGCCTGCAGTGGGTCAGGCTAGAAGCCAGGGGGCACTAGAGCAGCACTCCCTTCCCTCCCAGAGTGCTAAGCTGGTGGGGGGTCCCTGGCAGGCCCTGGCAGGATACTCTGATTGCGGAGCCCCCACCCCTTGCTGCTCCTGACCAGGGAGTGAGCAAGCCGGGAGTTGATAACACAGCCACCAAGAAAACAAAATCCTCTCACATTAGCTCAAGCTTTTCTTAAACTACTTTTTCCAAGCAGGGAATGGAGGGACATTACCAGTTACCTGTTGACTAGTTCCAAAACCCCTAAGTGGACACTGTCCTGTCTGCCTTCGTTCCGTCTCCCTTACACAGACACCTCTCAGCATTAGCTGGCATACCACATGCTGGCTACAGTCCATGCTGTGGGAGAGGGGAACAAGGAATCTCTGTTTGAGCAGAGTGGGAGGGAGAGGCAGGGGGGAGCCAGGCAGTTTCTGCCAGAACTCCAGCCAGGGGGCCAGCCGGAGGGGAGGGGCCAGCCCTGCTCTGAGGAGGACAGTCTAGCCCAGCCCAGCCTAGCCCAGCCCAGGGCTGCAAAGCATCTGGGATGCTGGAAAAGTCTGGTTTAATTTAAACTAAGAAGAGGTTTGGGACAGACATTATATAAACTGGTTTGACCCTAATCATTTAAGTCTGATACTACATTAAACCAGGTTTATCTCAAAATTTTCAGCCATTTTCAAGCTGGTTTATGTGAACTGAATGTCTTTTCTGTTACAGGTTTAAACCAGTTTCTGATCACTTAAACTGGTTTATGTATAATGCCTGTCCCTAGCCTGTGGCATCAGTTAGTTTCTGCAATAATTGCCTAACTTTATCTAACTAACCCCAGGCACCCACTCCCCCTGATCCCAAGCTTCCATTGCACTGGTTGTGAGGCATGAAAGGATCTAATGAATGATCTCACAATCATGCCTCCTGCCATGCATGGGTGGCATGGCAGGAAGTGCAATTGTGTGGATTGCCCATCAGATCCCATCACATGCTTTTACCTGCTCATCCGGAGGGACCCTGACTGATAGACCTTTCAAAATAGAAAGAACTTGTGAGTAGTGCCCACTGCAGCATAGAAACAAACTTCAATGGTGGGTAATTGAAAAATTAAGCCACTTTAAAGAGGAGGGACAATCTACATACTCATGAGCATGCATTAGCTGATCTAGTCTACATGTTTTGTCTGTAGATTTCCAATAAAGGGAAGCTAAACCACAACAATGTACACCTAAATGAAATATGTGGTAACTTCCACAAGATAGGGTAGAAAATGAAATAGTTAAAGCAGATCCAGGTTTAACTATGGTAAGTTTTCCTGCTGTTCCCCCCAGTTAGAGTTAATTTTTGCAGCTGATTCACAGAGTGTTGTAGATCTTTTGTTGTTGTGGTTGTCTTTCACACTTTATCTGTCTCTCCTCCCTCTCCCCTGACAAATGCAAAAGCAGCATCAATGCAATTAGCATTTTCATAAGTGATAACACTGGTACTGTCACTAGTGTATGAAAGTGTTGTTATTGACTTAAGTAGATGCAAAGTTAGGCCGGTGTCTAAAGAGTTTTTGAAAATCCTACCCTAAATTAATTCAGCAATTATTATAATTCATATTAGGATATAAGATTGTGTGTTTATTGTGATGTTGTTATGTTGTAAGTATATGTTTTATTGTTTTATAAGGATTGTGTTTTTGTTATTGCCCTTATTAAGGCAAAGACCCTACTGCTCTGTTTTTTCATTTCTCTTTCCTCATTTTTTGGTATTTCCTCATCTTTTTGTATTTTTACACGGGAAAGGACCAACATGTGATGGTGGGACCAAAGTACTTTAATTACAAATATATCCTAAATAATGTTTATTTGCTGATGACATGTATTAGCTGCAATATATTACAATTCTATTAATATGTTCATTCAGAACAACATTTTAATGCATTTTTCTTTCTTTTTTGCCAATGGAATTTTGCAAACACACAATTACCTATACAACAAATATAGTCCCAAATAAAATCCAGGGTTTATATAAATATTTGATGTAACTAGGAAATCCAGACCATGTCAATAGCATACCTGGCATAAGTAGGAACCTAAATCCCATAAAAAGAAGCTAAAATGGTATTATATAAGATATTGAATTTTGGAAGATAGTTGTTTAAGTACTATTCAGACTCAACATACAGACATCTCTATTTTAAAATATCTGCAGTTAAATAATAGTATATAAAAATAGTCTTCAAATGAAAGATACTCAGAGAAATAGGAGAACCTTATTACCACCTGTCAAGAGTAAGGAATAAGCGAATATTTTACTGGTAGCTGAAAAAAAGACTTCAGACAAGTTATTTGTGCTGATGCTGAAAGGCATTGGTAAAATGATTTTAATGTTGAATTACAACTTTCAAAAGGGAGGTTTATACAGAGGCCTGTGAAACTGGCATGTGTTCTTCATAGTCGGTCCAAATGTCACTCTCCAGGATGTACTGGATGACTAAGACTCTAGCTAGACCTCCCAGATCTTGCTTATCACAAGTGAATGGACAATGAGTTTGTTAGAAAGGTTTTGATTCTTTCTTACATATTACATTATACCCACAGAAGATAAGAGATGCCTCATCTGTTCTTAAAAGATTTTCACAGGTGTGGTCAATGATGATGGTACATATAAGTCCATGTAGGTATGATAGCTTCTCCCACAAAATGTACCATTGCTGAAGACAGTAGTATTATCTATAGTATGGTTGCCTAACCAGTAGCCCATGAGCTGTTAATATTTGGCTTCAAGGTTCTCACTCAGCTGCCACTCCCCTCATTGCTCCAGCTGCAATAGCTCCTGGAGTTTCTAGTTCTCCTTCTCTGTCCTTCAGCTGCTGTCTCCTGCCTTTGCCCCAGGACATGGGGTCGTGTGGAGAGCAAAGGATGAGTCCAAAGCCATACTGGGAGAAGGGGATGGTAGCACCTGCACATTAGAGTGGGGGTTGAGCGGGACCACACGGTGTATAGGTGGGATAGGGGGAGTGTCCACATGGAGTACCTGATGTGACCAATACAGTGTGCAGCCTCCATGGCATGTGGCTCCTGGGGGTTTAGAAGTTGAACAATAGGGCTGTGAGAAACAGCAGCATTTCATTTCAACTTCTGTTTTAGCATTTTGAAGCATCAGTGTTTTATTTCTCTGTTTCGAAGCACTGTTCTGTTTCATTTCATCGAAACTGTTTTGCTGTTTCGACACTGTTTCGATGCATTTCGACATTTTGCCCATAGGCTATAATGGGAAATCATGAAAATGCCTATAACTTTGTCATTTCTTGCCTGATTCAGATGAAAATTGCAGGGATGGTAGCTCCTTCTGGGGGCATGTCTCCCACCAAGCTTCAAGGAGATAGGTGCAGGGGTTTCTGTGAAATTGCACCTCAAACTGTTCAAAGCAAAACTCCTATCACTTGCTGGCAGCAGCAGCATGCTGTCATCATTCACATAGATCTGGGGGTCTGCTTCCCCTGGGAGGAGTCTGGCACAGCCCCATAGTCCTCCTGGGGGGTGCAGGCACCTGGATCTGAGTGTGAGATGACAGCAGACTGCCACTACCAGCCAGGGTGAGTGCCAGTACTGGGTTCTCCATGGCGCACAGCATGGGCTGTGCTGAGCAGATTCAGGTGCTGGTGCTGTCCCCAGCTGGCAGCAGTAGCATGCTATTATCTTCCTGCTCTGCAGCCAGTGTGCAGAGATTAAAAAATAAATGCAGCATTGGGTAGTAGGAGGCAGTGGAGATCACCCCTCTCACTTGGCAATCGTGTGGCAGCTGCCCCATGGCATGGGTGCAGCACAGCTTGGCAGGGTCCTGCATGCTCTCCTGGAGCTGGGATGGATCCACATGTCAGCCGGAACTCCTGGTTCATTGTCCACCACTCTGATCATTCCCTTGCTGTTCCCATGAGGGGTTTCAGCAGGCTGCTGCCTCCAGCTGGGGAAATATACCAGAACTGCCACCATCCCCAGCTGGCAGTGGCAGCCTTCTGGTATCCCACATTATCCAGGGGCCTGCACCCCCCAGGAACAGATGGGGAAGCAATCAGAGAGCTGAGGATTCAGACTGGGAAGTGGGGGAATCTTCAGGGACCTGAGAACATTCCTCCAGATCCTGATTTGATTCCCCAGTCCTGGGCTCAATTCCCCAGCCCCCGGCTTGATTCCCCAGCACCCAGTTCAGTTCCCCAGCTCTCTGATCATTCCCCCAGTTCTTCCTGGGGGGGAACAGGCCCCCAGATCTGTGTGCTGGGTTTCAGCAGGCTGCTGCTCCAGGCTGGGGCCAGCAGCAACACTGCAGTCTTCCCAGTGCTCAGCGGGGGCTGTGCCGAGCAGCTGTCATGGGCCCCAGCATGCAGCAGCAGCCACCTGCTGAAACCCCACACGTGGATCTGGGGGCCTTCTGGGTTCCTCGATCACAGAGCTGGGGAAAGTGATCAGAGAGCTGGGGAATTGAACCAGGAGCTCTGGCTAACAGATGGAGCTGCCCCAACTCCCAGACAGCATGCAGAGCCCTGCTGAGCCATGCTACATCTGCACAATGGGGCAGCTGCTATGCAGGTGCCAAGTGCGGGGGTAATCCCTGCTGCCCCGCGCTCCCCTGTACTGTGTGGGGGAGCTCTGCCATGAGCCCCCAGGAGCCCCAGTTACCACTGCTCCATCTGGTGAGTTCCGGGCTTTTTTTGCTTTTTTTTTTAAAGCTCTACACTCACTGGCTGTGGAGCATGTGGATGACAACATGCTGCCCCTGTCAGCTGGGGCTAACACCAGCACCCAAGTCTGCCTGGCACAGCCTGTGCTGAGTGTTGGGAAGACCCTAGTGCTGGCACTGGCCCCAGCTGGCAGTGGCAGCCTGCTCCTTCCCGCCTGCAGATCCAGGTGCCCATGGCCTCCAGGAGGGCTGCAAGACTGTGCTGGACTCTTTCCAGGGGTGTGGGCCCCAAGGTCTGCATGAGGGATGACAGCATCCTGCTGCTGCCAGCAAGTGATAAAAGAGTTTTGCTTTGAACAATTAGAGGTGCAGTTTCACAAAAAAACCCTGCACCTATCTCCTTGAATCTTGGCAGGTTTCATGCACTCAGAAGGGGCTACCATCTCTGTAATTTTCATTTGAATAAGGCAAGAAATGACAAAGCATTTTAGTGATTCCCCATTATAGCCTATGACCAAAACAGCATCGAACCTCCAAAACAGACTCGGCCAAATCAAAATAGAACAGTGATCTGAAACACCGAAATAAATCACTGTCTCTCCAAAATGCCAAATCTGAAACTGAAATGAAATGTAGCCATTTCGCATAGCCCTACTTTTCATCACCACTGGGGTTGCCAACCCAAGAAAAAAAAAATTTCTGACAATCTGCAGAAAATGATTCTTCATAAATATCACAAGAAGTTTTGTATGTATTTTACTATTAAAGGTGAATTATTTTAAAAAGTCTCATATTTTTATTGTTTAAGTTTTCTACTTAGTTTACAAAATAAAAATACACCACTTAGTTTCATACTAATTTATCTTTACTAAAAACCATACTTTTTTTTACTGATGCATGCTTTTACTGATAGATGTTTTATGTAATGTAAATCTAAGTCTTCTGCCAGGCCCTGCCCTACTGCCAGATCCCAGTTAGAAAGGCTGGGTTCAATTTAGAGGGTTAGCATCATCCTTGGTAAACAAGTAAACAAGTTTGTTTGTCAGTAAAAGATGTGCATTAAAAAATAAATTCTTGAGTTGGTAACCCTGCTTGACTGCAGCAGTGGTTTTAAACTGTGCTGTCCCCACCCTTGGGGTTCCTTACTAACACCTACATTCATATGCCCTTGACTGTACCTTGCATATACTGAGCTACATAGCCCACTCCTCCAGCCTTGCCCCCAGCACCTCTGTTGATCTTGTCCCAGCTCAGACCCCAAAGAAGCCTACCTGTGACCCAGCAGTATTTCAAGCAACCAGTGGGACTGAATTGCATCAGCAGCAGAACATAGCTAGGAGCAGAGGGGTCCACAAAGTCCTGAGACAACACTCCTTCTCAGAACAAGTCCATAAATTTACAGATATTTGGCAACCCTGATCACTACCTAGGAAGAACAAGGGTTCAACTTCTGAAAGGATTGGCCACTCCATGTAGCCAACCAAATCTTTAAATTTATGTCTTGGCCTCTTTCTATATTCATAGGTATAGATGCAAAACAAAGTCATAGCCCATATTCCACATACTTCATTTTGGCTGACTTGCTTTTTTTTTAAGCCCCCAATGCATATCATGTCCTCAATTGTGCAGAGCAGCTAACAAGCCTTGAAGCACAATGGTACCACTTCAGAACATAACTTTGCTTGGAAATTTCTCCTGCTAAGGCAAGAAGAAGAGTAACATGAAGTAGAGAGGACAGAGAGATATTGAAGTGCTTTTAAACTGATACCACTTCCCTAGCTTCAGTGTTTGTTTCCCTTCATGGAACTACTCTTAACTTATACTTCTATAAGCAGAGTTGAGTTTGGCCAATGGACTCTAGAAATTACCAGTGCTCTTTCTTGATTCTGTTCTCTGAAATTTTTCTCATAGTTGTTAGTGTTAAGAAGCCAGCTAAAGAAGCCAAAGCAGCTTAACCAGTCTAATATTAATACCACAAATCTATGAATAGTAAGTGGTGTTTCTCTCTCTAGTTTTTAAATACATTTTATATGCTACATCATGTTCTTAACAAGAATGCAGAAAACCTATACTTGATGCTCTTTGAATTATATGGTGATGCTGTTCTTAATACAGCTAGTAGTTGGTAGCATGTAGCTCCCTGTGTTTCACTAAAATGTAACAAATATTGTAACAGTAGCTGGCTCACCTTTCTGCTCTGGGTCTACAAAAAAGGATATATTTCTCTTTGTCCTATGTTTTGACTTTTGTACTACAACAATATTATTTACCACATTCAGTTCTTTCCTTTTAGCATGTATTTTAGCTGCAAGCTTCTTTTAAAAAAGATTATCATTTAAAGCAGGGTTTTCTGTTTTTGACTAACTATAAATCAACATATTTAAAATTGAGTTGCTAAAATTCTGCACCTATAGATGGGATTTTTAACTGACTTAGGACCTCCTGAAAATCAAGGAGAAGTATTCTTCAATTCATTTATGCATTTATGACAATCTCACCTTAAAATACTGGTATAAAATCTACTAACATTTACTTTTGTCTTCCTCTAGTGGCTATATCATATATGAGCACACTAGTCTATTTCTGTATCCAGATAATGGAGTGGCTCCTTTAATTCAAGGATGGGTGTGGCCTTTTGAAGCTAGAGGCCTCAGGTTCAGTCTCCAGTGATGATGCAATCAGGAAGTTCCCCAGATGACTGAGTTAAAGTGACCAATTTTTTTTTTTTAAGATATTCAATGCCATTATTCTTACTGAGCTTCAGACGATCTAAAAGTCAGGCCACTTTGATTTGAGTTTTTAAGTACATTAAAAACTTCTGTTATGAGCAAGAACAGTATAGGAATTCCTAACCACATGCAAAACATGCAAAGGGAGCAATTCTGTAGGATTTCAGAGTTAAATTAAGAGGTTTTGACTGAACTTTGTTTTGAGATTGAGGATTTTTTTGTTTGCTTGTTTTAAAATCTAGGTTCATAGCAAAGTCAAAAAGGATTGAATTATTAGGCTGATATCATTTTACATTGCTAATATTATAAATTTAAACTAACTGATGCATTTTAAAATATGAAAATTTAATTTCAAATTGTTTTCAACTATTACTTTTGTTTTTAATACCAAACAAGTTAGGAAAACAGCCTTATTCAGGGCAGCCTTTCAGTATGTGCTCAGTTTCAAATGAAGTAAGTGACACTTAAGAACATTCTTAAGTGGTGACTTAAACACTATGTCATGAGTCTGGTCCAAAGTCAGTAAGCAAATTGCATTGTTCTGGATCACGGCCCATATTAATTATGTAAAATCTGAATGTTGGCAGGTTTTTTTTTCCCAGTACAGTAACTATATCTGAAAAGATTTATTATACAAAACTGTATACTATTCTTTATGTATGGTAGCACCTGATACACAAAGCTTCTGAGCTCCCCCATGACCACTGTTGTTTTGTTGCACAGCATGCATTACATTATACAGCGGAAAACAAAATCTTCAGCCTTTTTGTGATTTTGTAAATCTATGCAGAATTGAAAGGGAAAAGTTAGCATAAACATTCATCCCCTCTTTTAATATCATCTTATGGTTATATCTAAACTGTGATGCAGTAGTGCTGGCGGGGTTGCTCTAAATCATGACACCCGCCACCCCTGCTACTGTTTTATATGCCAAACCCTGCAATGAAACCTCTCCAGTGGTGTTCCCCAACGCTTCTCTCCAATGTGTTGAAGTTTGATTTTGAAAGCAGCAGAAGAGAGAACTCCAGGAATGGCTCCGCTGCCTCTTTTCAAGGTTTGGCACATTAGTTGGAGTGGGTGGGTAGAGCTGCTCAGGAGTGATATTCTTAGGGAGCACTGGAGATGTGGTATTGACATAACCAGAAGTTATTCATTGATGCATAGGTTTTAAGGCCAGAAGGGATCATTAGATTATCTTATGTGTATGTAGCATGGGCCACAGAATGCCATCAAGTTAGTCTTTTACTGAGCCCAGTAACAAGTATTTGTTGATCTGAAAACTGCAAGAGATGGAGAAATCTATGTGATTAGATGGTGGTTTGTTCGACTGGCTAATCATCTTCAGTGTTAAAAATGTGTGTTTTCTCTCTAATTAGAATATCCACATTTACAGCCAATCATGGGTTTTGTTATGGTATTTTTCACTAAATTACTGCATACTAAAAAGTGTTTTAATTTTCCCCTTTTGAAGGCAGTTATTATTGTAATCAAGTCCTCTCTTGATCTTTTTGGCAAACTAAACAGATAGAGAATTCCTTAAATCTCTCACAATAAAGATACTATCATCAGAATAATTTTTAGGTCTCTTCTATGTAGTCTTATCAATTGTTCAAAATCATCTTTTTTTAATATAAGGAAACCAAAACAGAACATAGTACTGGTTTCACACATGCCATTTACAGAGGTAAGGTCACCTTTTTACCTCTACTCACTACTGTATTCTTTTTTGTTCCATTTAGCCTTTTTCCCCCACAGAATCATGCTATAAGATTATGCTCAGTTGCTTATGCTCTGTGACCCCTAAGTCCTTTAACAAGATTGAGGATACAATCTAGTTTTGTTGGTTTAACCTGCAAATTTTGTTCCTAATCTGCCTCCTTGCGTTTGGCCTTCTTAAAATGCATTTTGTTTGAATAAGCCTAGCTGACTACATGATGCAGATCTTCTTGTAAGACCACCCAGTTTTTTACCATTATTTACCACTCTCCTTCAATCTTTTTCATCCACACATTTTAAGACTAGGGATTTTATATTTACTTCCAGAGCATTGATATGTATTACGAAGTGCTGGGTCCATAATGATTCTTCATAAATATCACAAGAAGTTTTGTATGTATTTTACTATTAAAGGTGACAATGGCTGCCCCGCCCACCCCAGCTCCTGGTACTTTAAAAAAAAGCCCCAACTCATTGGGTGCTGCCAGGCAGGGGGTGATCCCTGCTGTATCCCACTACCCCACACTGCATGCAGGGATCTGCCATGAGCCCCCCCACTCTCCTAGCCCTCCCACAGCTGCCCCACTTGCCCCAGCTCTGGCCCTTTAAGAAAAAAACCCCTTGTGCTCACCAGCTCCTGCTGTGGCCTTGGGGCTTCAGGGGGCTCATGGAAGAGCCCACCATGTGGTGCAGGGAAACAGGGGGCAGTGGGGATGGCCCCCCACTCTGCAAGAACTAGTGAGTTTGGGGTTTGGGGAGGTCCTTAAAGGGCCGGAGTTGG
>NW_017728949.1:9982254-10008171 GCF_001723895.1 Crocodylus porosus | reverse complement strand
CATGGGGCAGTGGGTGGCAGCAGGGATTGCCCCCCATCTGGCAGCACCCAGTGAGTCAGAGCTTTTTTTTTCCGAAGTGCCAGGAGCTGGGGTGGGCGGGGCAGCCATTGCTGGTATTAGGAGAGTAGGTGGGGGATGGGCCTGTGTGATTCAGAGATTCAGCAGCATCCAAATCTCTGAATCAGATTTAGCTGAATCAATTCAGGACAGTGATTTGAATCACCAAATCGAATCACTGTTCTCCGAATCGGCCAAATCCAAATTTAAAGCAAATACTAGTCACTTCACACAGGCCTACTGGCTAATATCCATTTAATTCTATCAATCAGTCACCCAAAATATTATCTCTGCAGATAATAGACTGGTAGACATTCTGTTTGCCATATGTTACATGTGACTTATCATGTGGTGAATTGTAACACCAGTTACAATAAATATTAAACAGTTTATCGCTGGATAAAAATGGTGGATAAGCCATAAGGAAGTAGCTCATTGAAATAATAACTTCTTTGTGGTGTGGAAGTATCCCACAATTTTAACATGCCAGTGTCTGGCTACATGTTGGCTACATGTTATATGTGAGTATCACTTGTGCAATACTCACATATACCATATGTCACAAGAAGTTTTGTATGTATTTTACTATTACAGATTAATTATTTTTAAAAATCTCATATTTTTGTTGTTTACATTTTCTACTTGGTTTACAAAATAAAAAATATACCAGTTAGTTTCATATTAATTTATCTTAAGTTTTGTTTGAGGTTTCCATACAGTTGCAGAAAATTTGAGCTGGAAATTCTGATATAAGAAAATGTTACTGTTCTAAAAAACAGACTTTCATTTGTATCATTCCTTTACATTATCTAAATTAGGATGTGTGACATCTTGTACCATTTACTAGTAGCCTATATTTCCATTCAAACACATATCCAAAGCATTTTACAAAGTATTTCCTAGGGATTTAATTTAATGTTTGCACAGTACTTTGCACAGGTATGTGTTAAGGATTAGCCTTTTTATTGGAAATTAACTACTATTGGTTTGGTCTTGATGGGGAGTAGGTACATGGAGGTAGTTGGTATACAGCACTTTTGTAGCTATTCAATGAGATCTGAAAGATAGCCCTGAAAGATAGCCAAATCATTAATTTGATGCTCAGTAGTGGCCTTGTAATTCTTTATAGAGCACAATAACTGATTTTATTAGGACTAAGTACAATATTAAGAAAGAATCATTTTTACACCCAAGTTTCTACTCAGAAGTGTCTATACAAATAGTACATACTAGGTGCATCTATACAAGATGCTATGTCACCACAGCAATGTGCTATGGCAATGTAACTCATCACTATGACACTGTAGTATTGGCAGCCACGAGCCATGATGTCTCCGCTACTATGCAGTAGGTCAGTGCTACCACGCAATGGGGTCAGTAATGACCTGTGTACCACCTGGACTGCACAGTAACAGTGTAGTCATAGCGTTTAGGTGTTTAGTACTTGCTTTTAGTACCAAGTGAGCAGTGAGATGCACATGAAGATGTGCCCAATATGTTCCATTTTACAATGAGCCTGAGGGAACCTGCTGTTGAGAATGGTGTTGCTCAGCTCTTTGCAATCCAAGCTTTCCCTTATTCTTTGTAACCTGAATTCATAAAAAGTAACAGCATATAGAGATATATACTTGGGATTTGCTCTTGTTTTTAAAAAGGCGTTTGTATATTCGGAACAGGTGACCACCCAAGTTTTGAAGTTTGCATTTAATTCTGCTAATCTTCCAGAATTCCAGCTTTCCTGTACCTTCCCCAACAGGTAGATGAAGATGGAGAGAACTACCACTCTCCATCCATAACACCTTTCTGTTAGATTTAAGTGAGGGTGTGGTTTGCCTATAGGAAAGCCCTCATCTTTACATGATGGAAATTTGTATCTGTCTAAAACACTGCATCAGGAAAACTTTTATTGACTTGTACCTTGCAAAATGTCTGTGTTAACACATGATAGCCTACACAAAGCATAAACAACTACTGTTATCAAAAGAGGTAGTTAAGGATAAATTTATCCTACACTCTATTACTCAGGTATATGCAGGATTCCCGCATTTCTTCAGAGCTACTCCCCTGCAAGATTCTGAGTAGGATTTACTCTGAAATAAATCAGTCATGAAATTCAGTGGCAATACAGTTATGGGATGTTAGCAAAGGGAAAAGTACAAGTGACTTAGTCATACTTATGGCCAACTCTGGGGGCCTTGTTTTACAGTGCACATAGTATGCATTAAATAAAGGTATTAAAGTTTGATCATGTTCTGAGCAGTTGTACAGTGCTGTTTACTACAATCTCTAACCTTACTAAATGACTAATGTGGAGTCTTGAACTGGTTCTGGTTCAGTCGGCTGATTGTCAGTTCCAGCCCCATGACTGTCTAGGGCTGTGTGAGCTCTTGCCTTTCAACTTGATTCTGGAGGAACATAACAAGTGAAATCTCCAGGATCCTCCTGATGTGTGTGGCCTTCTTTGTCCCACCCGAAGACTTGGGACTGCAGAGGGGTCCTGGCTGATGTCATGCCTGGTGAGGATTGGAAATTGCTCATATTATCTCTCAGGAGCAGTTCGACAGTAGCTGAACAGGTATTACTTACTATGATCTAGAAATACTCCTTGTCCAGGGAGTTGTAACTTTGCTCTGATACAAGTGCACTCAGTACGTGTTTTACTACTTGAACATGCAGTCACTTGCACTTTAAGTTCATATAACACATGCTAAGTGTAATGTGGCATGACCCTAAGACTACCTAGTATGTCCTTTCTAGTGTACATCTAAATTGGAAACTACCTACAGGGAAAATAACATTACATAAACATAGATGCTGGTGACAGGTAATTCTAGAGTTCGTTAAATTATAACCTTTCATTGAAGTGCATTACTTAAAGTTCAATTAACATTTTAAATGTATGTTTTGGGCCAGAGACTCCACAGACAGTTGGTCTCTGTATACATTCATTGTGACGGGTGTCACTGTGGCAAAGCTAATAACAGAAACTGTTGTTTCAAATAAAAGGCTATGAATAACTAAACTATCCTCTGAAAGGTCTTTCTATGTGAAACACTCCTCAAATGCTCACAAAATTGCATTTTTACAGCAGTAACTTTCTCATGGATTTCCCAGCTGGGAAGCATATTAAATCAGAACTGAATAGACAGTCATTGTGCCCCTAGTCTTGAAAAATAGTATTCCCCACTCCTTAAAATTAAAGGATACCAGCTCAGATCTTTTCAAAGGGATTAATTAAGAAAAGAAAAAAACTTAGAAACAAGCACAAAAACTTTTTGAAGCACAAGATTTTGCCAAGCTATTTGGAAAATCAAAGATGGGATTAAGAGAGCAAGGCCAGTGGAATAAAATGTGGAAAACAGGTTAACAGAGCTCCTGATCTTCAGTAGATGAAAGATTAAGATACAGCGAACACATTTGATGTGGCAAACAGTGATGGGCTGCAGTGAACTCTCAAGAGATGGAAACTCTCTGCTCTATTCAATGTAGTATGTTTGGTTTGTAGTGAATTAAGTTTAGATATTTAGTAAAATTTTTAGGCCAAAACATTCAAACATGACAAGTTATTTGCGATGCCTTGGTTGTAATGACCATAAAAAATACCTGATTAGCAGACCATGAAAACATGATCCTTCTTAGACCTGAATGTACCCAAGTTAAGTAATGTAAGCCATATAGAGGTAGCATAACAAAGACAACTAACTTAAAAGGACATGTCTGCATGTTGCCCTATGGTGATGCTGTTACTGCACTTGTGCTTTAGTACTTCCTTTTGGGAACTACCAAAGCATGGCACAGTAACCACCCATACTGCACTATATGTATAGCATGTGGTTATTTTTACCCACTACTTTACCGAGGCAGCACGCTATAGCAGAGGGAGTGTACCACTATAGTGAAGTAGCTCCTGGTCATGTGTAGACACCCTGTGGATGCTACATCACCATAGCACATTGCTAAGGTGATGTAGCATCATATGTAGATGGGCCCAAAAGGGTAACACTTTTTTAACTGTTAGATACAGAAATTTTTTGAGCCAATGCACCTAGAATCTTGCGAAACCAAAAGAAACATGGACAGAGACCATTATGTTTCATTTTGGAGGCAGAAGTGGGGGGAAGGAGCAATGACTTTTTGTACAGAGGGATTTGAATCCAGTGGTTTCATTCAAAAGTGCTTGTCACTTCTGAAAATTTTGCTACCAGATGTGCCAGGCTCCCATAGGATTTCCACAGTGCCTGGAAGCCTTGGGAAATCCTAGTTTTGTAGCAGCTTGTCATGTGATCTGCCAGGAGCCCTGTAGGAGAGCTGTTGCAAAGCTGGGCAGCCATGGGAGCCAAGCATCCTGGTGGAAGATTCTAAATGCAAGAAAGCAGGAAGATCTGATAGAATAGGTCTAGGGTTGTGTGAACCTTTGGTCCCTGATTCAGTTCTGTGGAGATTTGGCTCAGTTCAGTGGCTGAATCTCCGAATCCAAATAGAATCAGAGGGCCTTTTAATCTCTCCAAATTGAATTGGAATCCTCCAAATCAATTCAAAGGGATTTGGAAAGATTCGGAAATTTGGACATAGAGACAGCTTTAAATGTTTTTTCTATATATCTCTAGGAAACAGGGGCTCATGAGTTCTGTGATGCTGGGGTGCATGAAGTGTCCCAAAGAAGAGTAGGGGGCTCCCCAGTGTACTTGGCAGCCAACCTGGAAGTGGGCTGCAAGTACTTCCTGTCCACTTCTGGGTTTGCCACTGAGCATGTGGAGGGCCCCTCCTGTACTTCTGTGGGATGCTCCGTCTACCCCAGTATCGCAGTGTTCACAAGCCACCCCTGCTACCTCAAGGTATGTAGAAAAAACTTTTAAAGCTGTGTCTATGTCTGAATTGCTGATTCTCCAAACCAGCATTGAATCTTCAGATTCAGATTCGGCTGGATCGAATCAGGGACAGTAATCCGAATCAATGAATCAAATCGCTGTCCCTGATTTGGGCCGAATCTGAATCGAATAGGGCCCGCTTTGCACACTCCTAATGGGTACCAAAGTTGCAACATCTGCGTGGGAAAAAAAGATCTCATCAGAAAATTTCCAACCTGTTCCAACAGAAGTCTTTATTCAGAAACCTTTGAATGGTGCTGGTACCACTTATGGCACAGCGGTCGTAATTTAAAATGTCAGAATTTGTCATAATTTAACACACAAGTATATGTTAATACTTATTCTAAGTTGAGGGATATAATGTAGTACCTCACATCCCACTGTGTGGGAACTGTTGGTAAATGCTTATCTTTTAATGGCAACCAGTGTGCATAATGTATTACTGTATACCACCTGGTTATCAGCAGATTGGCAGTTTAAACAGTATTTTACACAAGGGAGAAACTTACAGCTTAAAGGCATCTCTTTTCACTACAAGTGGCTTGTTTCCTCACAGTCACTAGCATGTCTTGAAAATAGAAAATAAATCCCAAACACTCAGAATATTAAAAATAATTAAACTGTGTTGTAATTGGCAGGTTTTTTTAGTGAGTGGGTGGGGAGAACTGGTTTCTCTCAACAAGCTGCAGCTGGTTCAGCTAGATGCCTTTGAAGGGCTGATTTTAGAAAAGGGGAAAGAAAAAAGTTATTAACCCCCCCAAAAAACAAACAAACAAACAAAAATCAGCCACTGAATTTAGCAAATCCTGAAACTCCTGGGCAAAGTGCATGATTCTGACATTGTCTTGTCAAGATGTCCATCCAGTCTGTCAGTACCTGTTTGGTTAGCACATGTAGAAGGAAATATTCTTAGCACAAAAAGCTCAGAGAGGTTTTTTGGTTGGTTGGTGATTTTCTGTGTGCGTGCATATGTGAGAGAGACAATATCTCACTTTATCATCTTTTAGGTAGATAGCAGATGTTTCAGTGAGCTTTTCTGGCAGATTCTTTCTGTTGCTTGTCTGAAATAGAAACCTTGCAGTTGCATTCTCTAGGCTGCTGCCAGTCCTGGGCATGCACTTGGAGGAAGCACAAGAATGGCAGCTGCCAGCCCAGTCAGTGCCATTGCCACAGCCCAGAGCCCAGACCCTGGCAGTGATACCTCCAGTGTCTAAGTTTCCCATATTTGTCAAGACTTGTGTTCCATTTCCTTCCTGTAAAATCAGGTTTTACACAGAAACCTATGTCCATATCTATATTTCGGACAGGCATAATAGAGTTAGCTCTTGATTCTCACTTCCCTGTTTCCCTTCCAAAACATACTATTTAATGGGTACTGTCCTCTTAAAAATCCCTTTGACCTCCAAACAATCTTCTCTTTGTAATGGGTAGAAGTTAGAAATTGCTTCTGTGTCTAGGGTGGACAAACACCAGCAAGAAATGACATCTTGCACCAACCGTATTTCATTTAAGATATTTTAGAGGTTATAATTCTTGGATACTTTTACTTGCTCTTCTGACTTCTTCTACCTCAATTTTCTATCGACCTGCCTTTTTCTTTTTTATATTTCTCCTTTTTTGTGTAGTTTTAGAGATAACAGGTATGAAGACTGAACTACATATACTGCGTAACTTGAATCCAAGACAAAGTCATTTTCTTCCATTTAACCCCTGAGGGTGGGATAGATTAGTCTTAGATTTGAGTATAAGTGGGAGGGCAGGTGGCTGCTGCAGCTTCAACTCCAGGCCCAACCAAGGTTGGAATCAGAGTTGGAGCAGCAGCTACTGTCCATCCTTCTGCCACCTCTTAGCCTCTTCCTCCCTGTCTGTCCCTTTGCCACCTCTCCCCCACCACAGTCTCTGGCCTGTCTCCCTGCCACCTCTGCCCACCTGCTGCCACTTACTCTCTGGCACCAGTCCCACTCCAACTTGGGGCATGGTGCACATGGTTGTTTAAACCCCAGCCCCAGCTTAACCATGGAGTAGCCAGCAACAGGGTTGCCACTGCCAGCTACTGCTTTATGGCTGGGCTACATAGGGGCCTGAGAAACCATGTGCTCCATGCCCATGGCCAGAATTGAAGTGGAGAGTAAGCAATGGTAGGGTGGCTTTGGGTGTGCAGGGAAGCAGCAGGGGAGTCCAAGCAGGGAGAGCAGTCACTGAGAAGGGGTAAGTGGTGGTGGACGGCATGTGCCAGAGATGCAGGCACAATGGGGGGTGGGGAAGGAAGGTGGCAGGGGCACATGCCAATGTGTATGGGCACTGGGGGGAGGGATATGGTGGAGGAGGAAGGTGGCAAAGGGTAGGGATCAGACTACTTGACTTCTCTACTTCTTATTTCCCTACTTCCCCACTGCAAATTTAAGACAGCCCACCAATAATTAAATTATATGTATAATACATAAATGTATAAATTGTCCATGTATAGAGTTTAATTATTGGTGAGGGTTGTCTTAAATTCAAAGTCATCCTGGATTCAGGTAAATACAGTAGTTGTGGTTCCACATATCTAGGCTTGTGGTAGTTACTTGTCCTTTCCCTGACAGCTCTGTGCATTTAACATTTTAGTAAAAATAGTAAGCCCAGGGAAAGTAGATACTGGAAGTTTATTTTCTATTTATAGTTGTCATCCTAATACAGGAGTAAAATCTATGATGTGATTTAGGTGACCAGTCATCTGTCACAGATACATAATAACACAGGTAAACAGTTCACAAACAAGTTTTAGGGTGATGCTCCTTTTCTATTTAAATTGGGGATGCTTGTGATGAGCAAACATATTTCTAAAAATCTGATTAGATCTCTGAATAATCTTCAAACACAAAATGGGTTATTTGGCTGATTATATTAAATAGTCATATTTATATGTAGTGCCTGGATGTTCAATCAGAATAAGCTGACAAATATCAAGACACTTATCTAAATCTTATCTAAAATTTCCATAGCTCCTGAATCATAAAAGTAGGTTAGTAATATCATTGCAAAAGGAATTTCTAATACTCTAAACTTCTGGTCGGGCCACAAAGTATACAAAGAATATCCCTGGAACTTTGTCAGAAATCATCCACTCCCAGACTGGCTCCCTCAGTACAGTTGGTTGCAAAAAGGGGAAATAATTAAAAATGCTTCTGTAACCAAGCCAAAGGAAGATAGGAGCACAGAAGAGACAAGCAGCAGTAAGTCACCCTGAGGTTGAGCTAACAAGCTGAATTGGGAAACACCTGCAGCAGCTCAAGGAAGCACCTGATGGACAGGGAGCAGGGCCACGAAACTATAAGCGTGGGCCCTGAGCCAAGAAGGGCAGTCTGGCCCTATATGCTGCAGAGCAGGGGAAATACAGGGGAATTCCTACCTGGTACTGGGGCTATCTTGAGGAAGGCAAACAGAGTGTGCCTGCTCTACAGGAGAATATTACCTGGGTTAAGGGGAAGTCTTGTTATGCAAGCAGGTAGCTATTGTTTATGTTTGGACCCAGAGGGGTTTTAGTTTGTGTTTGCCAGAAGACTTAAACCTTGATTACAGTTTCAACTGGTGGTTTGGGAGTGACTGAAAGGGGAGTATGTGGAGGCCACAAACAGGTGGTTTGGGGATGACTGGGGTTTTAAACTACATTGGGGTGCCAGGGTCATGCCAATTATTAGAGTCCTGCCAGGGGTCTTGATTCTGGGCACACCATAGGCTTGAACTTGTCAGGGAGGTTGAAGCCTCAAGACAGCAAGAGACAAAGGTTGAAACCTAGCTTGGACAGGAGCTGGACAATGATCAGGGGGCCCAGTGCCCAGGGAAGGCTGAGCCAGGGCCAGTGGGTGTTGTACATTAGAAGGACAGAGGCAGTGGGCAGGAGCCCTGAGCAATGGGCACAGGGGCCAGGGGTGCAGACACTGCTAGAGCAGGCTCATTGCCTGAGGCAGGGTGAGGCAGCCCAGGAGGAGCAAGGTCAGGGCCAATGGCCCAAAGCCCAAGCAGGGCACAACCTGAGAAAACAAGACTTGGGCTGGGACCCACAAATCAGGCCCTATACAATGGGCCTAGGCTGAGTGGACCGGCAATAGGAAAGGGACAGAGGCCAAAAAGGCCAAGACCCCAACAGGGTAAAGGGCTGAGGAGGTCTGATATCAGATTGGGGTTAAGTGCCTGCCCAAATTATTAAGTGGTAACACCTGTGAGGCATAGACATGGCTGTAAGGAAGGTTGGAGATAGGGCTATGCAAAAAGGCACTGTTCCATTTCACCTTGAGTTTTGATGGGTTGACGAAATAGCATTCCATTTTGAATTTCATTTAAATTTGAAACAGCTGTTCCATTCCATTCTGTCGAAACAGAAAGGCTGTTTTAACATTTTGCTGGGGACAGAGAGTCAACACAGCTGGGCTGTCTCTCTGCCCCCCCTCCCCCACTCGATCACAGTACCAGAGGTGGGGAGTCATCCCCGTTGAGCTGCTCTCCACACCCCTGCAATGGCAGCTGGGCTGACTCTATAACTCCTGCCCAATGATGTTGCCCTGTGGGGTCAGGCCAACTGTCAGGATCCCAATATTGCACTGTTAGACAGGAGGGTGTAACACAATTGCACATATGAAAACACACAAATCAATTAGGTGCATACACACACTACCAACTCAGGCACATGCACAACCAAACCAGCCTAGGCACATGCATATCTGTCACCAATTCAAGCGCATATACACTACACATAAAAAATTGGACAACAATCAGTTGTCAATACCCACACACATATCACTAATTTGTATATCACGTACACAATGACATATATGTGTGTATATTCACCAGTTCACACACATACCATCCACCTACACATACACACAGGTGAGTTCCCAGCTTGGATAATACAGTATGTATGTGTGTGTTTGGGGTACTTGAGAGAAGGTTAAGGTGAGAGAGAAAGTGTAAGGAGTAAAAGTTGCTGGAACTGGGCTTAGAACCAGTAGACTAGAGAGAAGCTGGCTGAGGAACTGACGCTTGGGGTTACTTAAGGTCAAGTGACCCTGGGGTTACTTGGGGTCACTTGGTGCCACTGTGGAAGCAAGGGAAAAAGCCCAGTGGCAAGGAGGAAACAGCTAGGAGACAGAGGCAGAAAGCTGGGAGATCAGGGGAAAAGACAGTGGGGAGAATGCAATAACAGTAGCAGAGATCGGGGAAAAAGCAGTGGGGAAGAGATAGTGGCAAAGAAACAGGGGTTTGCAGGCAGAGAGGAGCTCGGGACAGCTGGAGCCACAGGAGCATGGGACAGGTGTTGAAGGTGGCAGTGAGCCACAAGTAGGAGAGGGAGAAATGAGACAGAAGTTAGAGGGGTGAGGAGCAGAGATTGGAACAGGTCCAAAACCGTAGTAAAGCAAAACCCAACTCAGGGTCCAAATAACAGTTTTATTAAATGAACACTGTACTGTACAGCTTGGTTTCTACACACACTCACACAAGCACTTACACACACACACACACACACACACACAAGCACTCACAATGGCAGCAGGAGAAAGACTCTGTGGAAGGGCTGGAGTCCAGGTAGGGAAGAGAAACAGGGTCCAAGTTCTTGTTTGAAGAGAGGGTGGGGGTGATAGCTACCTAGCCAGGCTGGAAAGGGATCTTTGTCCAGCAGGTGTTGTCCAGAGGGGCATTGCCAGCGGGGCCTCTGGGTGGATAGGTGGTGTGGCATGGTGCTGGTCCAGATGAAGAGGGTTTATGGGGCAGACTACCTCTGATCTCCTATGGGGAGGGTGAAAACTTCCGTGCCTAGTCCTCGAGCGCTGTGCATCTAAGCTCTTCTTGAACTTTGCCATGACTTGTTGGACTGCGCAGCCAGGCTATCGGGAGTGACCTTGGGTAAGTTCCCTCAGGGGTTTTTCCTGCCCCATCTTTGATGGTAAATAGGTTTTGATTGGAAGGACGATGTCTGGTCCTGCCATCCAAGGTACCTCCCCTCGGTTGTCCTCACGATATGTCTTCTTGGGGCTCCACCTCCCCTACATGCTGCCTAACACAAACCATTCTGTTGTTTGTTGGGGTTGATGAACTGACTCTCCCTGGTGCTCGATGCTTATGGGGCTATGGTACTTGGTTACTGGTGATATCTATGCTGAATGTCTCCTGAAGCCCCCTTTTCCTCCTGGCTTATGCAGTATCTGATTCTGCCCAGGATTTGGTCCCCTTTGCCCCGTCATTTCCTTCCTGGGTCCGGTACCTGATGTTTGCCGTCCCCATCAGAGCGCCATTCCTGTCACTCCTGTTGATGTCCCAGTTGCTGCTGCCATCCTCTTCCACACTGGGTCTGTAAATGACCCCTGGGAATCTTGCTCACCTGACATCTCCACCACACTCCCCTTCCACGGGAGCCACCACATTCCCATGTTGGGACCCTCTAAGCACCCAGGCTCCTCTGAGCCAGACAAGGATGCTGTTGCTGCAGCTGCTGCTGTTTCTGCTTCCACTTCTACTGCCACTTCCACTTCTCCTCCTCCCCTCAACTTCTTTCCTGCCGGATCTTTTATCCTGGTGCCGAGCGCCCACCCGACCAATCATCCCAGCACACTTTTATAAAGCGCACCCAGGCAGATGCAGGAGCTAGTTCCAGCTCCTCCTGACTCCACCGTGGGTTTTTACTTTGATCTTTACTATGTTTTGAGCACACGGGTTTTGATCCCGCTGTGCTCCACCGCCGGCGTGGAGTCCTGCTGCCTTTCCACAGACCTGGGTAAGTGTTCGCCGCAGAGGGCATGTCCAGGCAATGTCAATCCTATTCCAGAGGGTACCAGGTGTTCTTACTGAGCATGTGCAGCCTTGGCACAATGGTGGGTTGCCTCATCTTTTGTTTCTTGAATGCTGAGGGTAGTTCCAGTGGCTGGGTCATTGGTCCAGGTATTGGTTTTGAAGGTCTGGTCATTCAGAGGGAGCTATTTTTAGATCAACTGCCGTTGTCTCTCAAGCACCTTCATTGCTCCCCATTCATTCAGGAGCCAAGTTACATAGGAGGGGTAGGTATGAGTCATAGGTTACACAACAGGGCATGGGGACAAGGCGGAGACTTGACAAACTACATGGAAACTTGACATGACTTATGCTAACTTACATATTTAGGCCTAAATCATATAGTAGCAATAAACAGTAATATAGAACAGTAAAAAACTATATAAACATAATAATTATACAATATTATAAAAAAGGAAAAAAAGAAACAAATACAACTTGGTACCAAAATAAAGTGCTGAAGCATATCCTGTGTCTTGGCTTATGTATACTTATCTATAGGGTATAGAGAGGGAGAGAAAAAGTCAGAAATGGTTGGGAAAGGGGAGGAACTACATTTTAATATAAAAAAAAGAAAAGGGGGTTTGCTATGAGGCAGCGCTGGGGACGAGAAGTCAGCCCAGCTGGCCTGTCTCTTTTTCTTCCCCCGCCCAATGGCAGTGTTGGGGGTGGGAAGTCAGCCTAGCTGGGCTGTCTATCTACCCTTCTGCCCAATCACAGCACCAGGGGTGGGGAGTCAGCCCAGTTGGTCTGACTCTCCACCCCTCCACCTGATGGCAGCATCGGGGGTGGGAAGTCAGCCCAGCTGAGCTGTCTCTCTGTCCCCCACCCCCGCCTGATGGCAGCTTCAGTGGTGGGGAGTCAAACCAGCTGTGCTGTCTCTCTGCCTCCCCCCCTACCCAATGGCAGTGCCAAAAGTACTGCCCCCCACCAAATGGCAGCGCTGGGTGGGGAGTCAGCCCAGGTGGGCTGACTTCCTGTCCCTGGCCCGATTACAGCACCCCCCTTCCAATTGCAATGCTAGGGAGGGGAACTGAGCTCAGGCTCAGTTCCCTTCCCCTGAGCTGTTATTGGCTTCCTACAGCCCGGCAGTGGGAGACGGGGAGAGGCAAGGCCCTAGTTGGAGACCTTGATTAGCCTTTAAGGCTAACAGGTGCCCTGGGGAAGGGCACTGGCCCTGGGGAAGGGCACTGATGGGCCATCAAGGCTCACCTAGCAAGGGCAAGGTGGAGATTGACAGGAGTCAGGAAGAGCTAGCTGGCATCTAAAAGAACTGGGACTCACTCTAGGACCAATTAGACAGCACCCTTTCCAATCAAACAATTACATCAAGGCATGGCAGAGGAGTAAGAAGGAGAGGGCACGCTAGAGCTGGAGCAGGGCAAGGGTTGTATGACCACAAGGGGTATCAGAGCCACTCCTGGAGCACAAACCTGGTGGTTAAATCTTCTTTCAAGTAATCTTCTGTCTTTAAGTATATTACTTTAACAAAGGAAACAGTATGCCCCTATATTGTGCCTTGATTACTGCTCTGGCTATATTCCGGGAGCAGCCACAAGTTATCTTGAGTTATCTCACAATTACACAGTTATACTCATTGTTTTTTGTGTGAAATTAAGACAAGAATACCACCAGCCTCATCATTTACTTGTCAATGTGCCTTTGATTTTGCTGGGTATCTTCTCATAAAATCTCTTATAATGACATTGAGGTTTCTCCCACAATATTATGCATAGTGACAAAGAAACTACTCGTAGCTGTAGCCGCCAATTCTCACCCATAATTATGGTTCTGGCAATAAGTCTGTCAAACTGGATACAAATAGAACATCTGTGTGTTTATTTCCCCCCCTTAACTCTTGTTGTTGCAGCTAAGGGAAACCATCTAGTATAATCTTAATGTATTTAGGATACTAATGTGGACCCAAACTTGTGTTTTTAAATTTGCGTAGTCCATTCAATATGGGCTGGGGGAACAGGGAAAGGGTGTCCTTGCATGTATATAATTGTTACATTTCAATAGATTCTATCTTGATCCTCTATTTTATTGCTTTTTTGGGCTCAGATGTCTCGAACAAAAGCATCTGTCATGGTATCTCAGAATGTTTTACCTAAAGTTTGAGCAAGATAGTGGGATACATTCATAAAACTATTTCAGATCCTGAAAAGTTGCTTGTGAGATGTCTAACTTCCAGGTGACTGGCCATCAGAGTGGAATCCTGAACCCAGTGTTAGGCACCTAGGCTTCACTACACAATGGAGAGGAGAGAGCTTCAGAATGGGGTCCAAAACAGTCAGTGCATCGCAAAGGAAGCTGTCTAACACCAGTAAGCTCAGCATGAACCACCTACAGCTGGCCAAAAGGACATGCTAATGATAAGGGTGAAAGTCCCGCCCCAGTGCAGGCCTGCAGGAAAGTACTTCTGTCCACTGGGGATACACAGACTAGAACTGTCTCCTGAAGGTAGGATTCCTGCATATGCCTTTCCTTTTAAAGAACTGAGCAGGGTTCAGTCTTCTCTTTTGGAAAGGAAGGACATGTGCCGCTTCATATAATTTAGCCTCGTGGTAAAAGGAGGATAGAGGTTGTTCCGTACACTCTTCAAACTGAGAGGGTCAAACTGAACATTTTGACTGCTTGGGATACCGATGTTAACCACCAAGCTATAAGCTAATTGGGAGTGGATCACTCTTCAATTTGCCTGTTGAAGCTCCACAACTAAGCAAACTAGAATTAAAGATACAGTGGATCGAAGAGAGAGCATGAGCAAGAGAGCACGGTTCTGTAGCTTAGTGACTATGTCACTCATCTAAGGTGGGGGAGTCCTGGGTTCTTGCCTCTGCTCCAGGACAGTTTCTATATTTTACATTATATAGTTAAGGGATAAAGTACAGAAACAGGTGTGAGAGTAGAGATCACAAACCAGCACCCTTCATCCTATGTGAGCACCTTAGCAATTAGACTACAGAATCACGTGTCCTCCTATACTACCTTTTTCTCTGACCCAGTGAACCTTGAACTCTACATTTCACAGATGTACAAATTCAATGGGAGAGATGGAAAGTGACCGGCTCCCCACACCCCTATACACAGAAGTTAGTCTGTGGCTGGTGGTTAGGGCAGTGTTAGCCAGCAGGTTAGTCACAGTCTTCTACATTGCAACTTTGGCAGAACTTAGTTATCTTATGACTCAGTTTAAGCTCCTAACTTTTGTTTTGGATTTATATCAATATTACTGTTAGGAAGAATCTTTCCCTCCAGGCCTTGGTTGCCTCGATTGTGTTAGTTTGAGTGAATGTGCACAGTTATGCATAGTTTACTAGTGGGAAATATATTTTTAACAATAATGAATACAACAAAAGACTTCTAAGGGTTTGTTGTTCCTGATGAATCTGCCAAGTAGCAGGTATAACTTGACCTAGCCTTTTAGTCTTCTGCCTGGGTTTTCCAATGTACTTAGGACCCCTACTTGTGTGTTTAGAAACACATTTGATGCTGATTGGAACTAATTCTCCACCACAGTAGGGGGAATTCACTTACAGTGCTCTGTGCTAACAGTTATAAGCAATGATAATTAATATCTCTTAATTGCTTAATTAGAGTAAAAAATGAGACTCTGTCATATGTGGAGGTTTTTATTTTTGAGGATGACTAAACTCCTTATTAATACATTAAATCATGCAATCTTGCCTATTGAATCTATTATGGGGGAAGTGGGGGGAGAAAGAGTTGGTATTTCTTTTAATCTTCCACTTTCCTCCCAACCTCCCTAATTCCTTTTCTCTGCTCATTGCTATGGCCCAAGGATATTTCTTATAACAGCTGAAGAAGAGCATTACAGTGACTTCCTATCAGTCCTGTGCTGTCAATGATAAATATGAATCCACTGGTCTGTGCCAATTCAGGGCTGCTGATATGCTTTTCCTGACTTTCCATCTATTCCCTTACCTCTGGTGGTCAATCATTCTTAAGATCAACCCTGTTGTGGGACATATCTACTGATACTCTGTAATTTGTGAATTCAGTACAAGTGCATCTACTTCTCTGTGCAATACAATCAACACTAACATGATATGGTTCGGTTGTCTCCCTTGTATATTACTCATGAAAGTGCATCTTCCATTGTTAGTAGGTATACTGTTTTCCTCAATGCAGATTCAGTTTTATCTCTGGTTTCTTTCCTTTAGACCTGTATATCTCTCTATCTGCTGATCTTTCAATGTGTATGTCTCAGTTTGTTTCCCTTACAAATACATATTTCCCTTGCCATCTCTTTTCAGTTGTCTGTGTCTGAATCTCTTTCTGGTCTTTGTGACTTTTTATGAACTTATCTTGAGAAAAAGATTGTTAATAAACAGAGTAAGCTATATGGTACATTTAAGTTTTCTCTTTAAAATATTGCTGGGGTCCAGGCAGGAGAGGATGGCATGAAAGGTTTGAATAAGTGAAACTCTTGATACCCTGTTCTCCAGTAGGAGAAATGTCCACAGACAGATCATGCAGGGACCCTCAGGAACTCCCTCATGGACTAAGTACAGAGAGTCAAAACCCCCCAGGCTGAATCAATTCAGTCTTTGCAGGTTAGTCTAAGACACACAGATTAAATTGAAACAGAAGTGAACAGACATTTACCTTTGATTCAGGAAATGCAGCCACATGCCTGCAGTGGCTGTGGCCAGAAGTGGGAGGGGGGGGGAGGGGCACTAGTACATGGCTCTTTGATTGTGTGTTCATTTCCTCTTCCTGCTGCCCCTGAGGATTTGCAGTCCAGAATTACAGCAGCAGGACTGTGCAGGTTTGCTCATCACTTCCTCTTCCTGCTTCCAGGTGCCTCTGCGATTTGTAGTCTACCCCCGCCCTGCAATTTGTAGTGTGTTTAACCCCCTTCCCTGGCCCCAGACCCTAGCCAGTGTTTGCCTGTGGGGGGGCAGTCCCCCCCACTGTAGACTTGGCTGCATCCCCAGCTGGGCTTCTCCCCCAACATCCTTGTCTGCCAGCCCTCACTGCTCCAGCTAGAGAGCAGAGGGGCAGGGCCAGTCCTGCTCTCTGGAGCAGACAGCACATCCCAACCTGTGGGCATGCTGGGGGACTCTAATTTAACTTGAGCCAGGAAGGACTCTGGGACAGAAGCTTCATAAACTCGTTTGAGCCAAATCATTTAAATCTGATACTACATTCAAGCAGGTTTATCTCAAACCAGTTTCAGCCATTTTGAAACTATTTTATGTTCACTGAGCTTCTGTTATGTTACACATTTAAACCAGTTTCTGATCACTTAAAGTGGTTTATGTGTAACTTCTGTCCCTAGCCATAGTGCCCAGAAGTGGTCTTTATTGGGCTAAAAATCTCTGATGACCCACAAAGGGAAAGTCACATGACTAGTTCATCTATGAACTACAACTGTGGGTATACTGGCTGCCATAGTGTGCACAGAAGAGATGTGGATATACCATACTCTGCCATCAGGTGGGGTGAGGAGTGAAATCCATCAGAATTCCCATGGAGGTCCTTGGTGCAAGTGGCTTTATTTAGTGTTTGCAGAAGGGACTGAATTTAGGCCTGGGAGCAATCACATTTAAGAAGACTCAGGGCCAGATCCTAAATTTGTAGAATTAGATGGTACTACTTTGAAGCTGTCTGGTATCTTATAATTATTTCAGTGAAAATGAAAATGAGTAGCATACACTGATTTCTTTTCTATTACCAAAAGTTTTACTTTCCCTATTGCTCTCCTGTGAGACACACCTCTTCTGCCTCAAAGAGAGGAAATCCAGAAAAGCATGAGTCTCTCTTATTAGGTAATTAACTTTCAAATCAGTAGAAGAGATCTGACGACTAGCATAGGGCTGGTAAAAAATGTAAATGATTTTTACTTAACAAAGGCATGTGAATGAATAAATGTGTGACAATAGGAATTGTCAGACAAGGACATGGAAAGCATTAAAGGCTGATAAAGGCAGAACAATTCATCATAACAATAGTATCTTTAATTCTTGTTAATGTTATGCTGAGTTGTTTGAATTATATTTTGATTTTTGCCATCAAATGTATCTTTTCATACATAAAACTAAGTAATTTTAGCTGTTAGAAAAACAACATGAAGCCCTATTTAAATAATGAACAGAAGGAGATGAGGAATCTAGAAACATAGTGTACCTGAATCATCTTAAACTTCTGGGAACGTAGAGCAAGTTATACCAGGATCCTTCTGTACCTTGCCATCAAAATTTGCACTTATAGTCAGTTTCTGCAGTCACCCTTTGTTAATAATAAACTAGTTAATATATTACTGAAAAATGATTAATAGAAGTTTAAATTGTTAATCCATTCTTTTAGACAGTAAAAGGCCAAAATGTTTACTTATAGCCATGACTTACAGCTGTCAGAATGCCCATTCTTGGTGTGTTTATAATTATTAATAGCACATGTATGTAATAAGCTAGTAGGATCTGTTAATCATTTATCAGCCCTGAATAATCCATTTACAAATGGAACCTTAATGTAAAGTGAAACCACTGCTACTCTCAGTTCTATTGCATTATCCTGCTATTCTTTTCCTTAGAGAACATGGTATCCTTAAGGCAGCTGTGACTGTTGACAAGGAACTGTAGTGGAAGCAGTGCTCATGTCTGTGCTACACTTAGCTTACGGCTAAGAGAGGGACTTCATTTTTCTTGTCTTGTCACTGACTTAATCTTTTGCAGTTTTGCACCAGTCTGCTTGAAATGATGAAGTCTGTCTTGAACCAAAGCAAAGCCCTCTCAGTTTTCAGGCTGGTACAAAGGTGAAGTAACCTTTTCAACTTCCAAGAAAGTAAACAAGTCAATTTTGCTGAGGTCATCTGACCCCAGCAGTCTTTCCTGTCCAAGTGCAGTGGGGCTGGACCCAATGATCTCATGACATCCCTTCCAGCCCCTAACATTTATGAATCTGTGATAACACTTTTAGATTAGAAAAGCAGAGGGAATACACTGTGTGCTGGGATCCCCAACAGAAGCAGTTTTATGCTGGAAGAGTATGAATATGGTTTCCTGCACCAGCCTGCATAATGAAAAGTTCATTGCATTAATGGTGTCCAATGAAAGATTGAGTCATGGAATAAAACCATCAGATTTCTGCAGGGGTTGCCTGGACAAAAAAGAATGCACATAATTCTAAGTGAATCTGTTCTTTGGAAATTAGATTTAATTAGAAGTCATATCAAATTATATATCCCTATTCTTTGCCTTCCCTTCAAGGTGATCAATTATCAAATACAGGTTTTTTCTCCCTCAAATAATACTTTATTGTGTAAGATATTGGACAGCGTCCTCAGTTTCTTCTAATGGTAGTGGGGCTCAATATTTTGTAATCCCATAGTTCACAAAGACCTAGTGGCTAAAGCAACAAGAAGGAAGTCCTATCTCTTTTTGTTCCAGGCTTTCTTACTACTCCTTTCTTGAGACATCCCTTTTAGAAATGTCTTCATTTTGCAGGATTTTGATTTTTACATAGTGCATCTACATATATGGTCTGGGGCAGTGGTAGGGGCACTTTAATTAGAGCCGCTGTGTTTGACAAGCTTCAGTTAAAGCACCCCGCCACTATTTTGAAGCATGAGGACACTGACTACATGAGACACTGAGGCTGCTAATTAGCTTATTCCAGGAGACTCATTTAATAGAGTCTGTTCTGTCATGCTATAATTATAGGGTGTTAGATGAGACAGTCCCACACACCTACAGACACCCATAGACTAGTAGGGAAGGTGTCCTTGGTCTGGGCAATGGGCAGAAGCATTGCCCCACTGTTCCTTCTCCCCAGTCCTGTCCAGGAGGTGAGAGAGAAGTGGGGCAATGTTTCCTGTTCTTTCAGGCTAGGGACAGAAATTACACCTAAAACGGTATAAGTGATCAGAAACTAATTCCAATCTGTAACAGAACAGAAGTTCAGTGTGCATAAACTACTTTCAAAATGCCTGAAATCAGTTTAAGATGGACCTGTATGGATGTAGTATCAGACTTAACTGATTTAGGTTAAATCAGTTTATTGAACTCCTGCCCCATATCCTCTCCAGATTCAAGTGAACTCAACAGTTCCTCGGCATAGCAGGATGGTTTGCATATCCCCCACAAACCCCACCTTGCAGGGTGGATAGGCTAGCCTTGACTCAAGATTTTTGCTTCAGCCAAGAAGGGAGGTGTGCTCTAGTACCTTCTGGCTTCTGGCCTAGACCACTGTAGGCATGTTGGCTACATTTCCAGAACCAAAAGTGAATGTCTCTTCACTTGCTTATCAATTCAAACTATGCAGCTTAGACTAACCTGTGAAGATTGAACTGATTCAGCCTCAGGCTTTTTGACTGTCTGTACTTAGCCCCTTAGACCAAGGTGGCCAGGACAGTCCAAGCATGCATTGTATACATTTGGAGGGAATAGAAGTCCAAGAAAGAAGGAGAAATAAATCTATTGCCATCTCATTCTGCTTCAGGAATGTACAGTTAATAAATAATCATGTTTTCTAAATTTATAGAAAAGTGAGAAAATAGATGCAGCCTAAATAGGGTATCTATTAGCTGTGTTGATAACCATTTTTTCCAGACTTATGGCTAACGTAGCCCACTATGCACCATCCCTTAATTTGGCCTCATCTTGGAGAATCTTTAGGAGGCACTATTCCACCCAGATGCCACCCCCCCCCGCACAAAATTACAATTCCTTCCTTCCATCTTTTTCAAACATCAACACAAATGATATTACCACCACAACTTGCTGGCAAGTGTGAATGCAGAAGGTGATAGTTTCATAGTTGTTAGGGGCTGGAAGGAACCTTACAGATCATTGGTTCCAGCCCCCCTGCACTTGGGCAAGAAAGAGTGCTGGCATTAAATGTCCCCAGCAGGATGGGCATCAAGATGTTTTTTGAAGAGTCTTAGGATGAATGACAGTTCCACCTGGGGGGAGCCTGTTCCAAACCCTCGGCACTTGACTAGTAAAGAAGTTTTTCCTTATGTCTAGCCTGAAGTGATCCTCAATCAGCTTGTGCCCGTTATTTCTTGTCCTCCCCTGGGGGGCCTGGGTGAACAGATGCTTCCTCAGGCCCTGATGTATGCCATTGATATACTTATCGGCTGCCATCAAATCCCGTCCAAGTCTTCTCTTCTCCAGGCTGAACAGTCCCAAGTCTTTCAACCTCTCCTTGTATGGCCTGGTCTCTAAGCCTCTAATTATGTGCATGGTCCTCCTTTGGACTCTCTTGAGCTTCTCCACATCCTTCCTGAAGTGCAGTGCCCAGAACTAGAATCAGTACTCCAGCTGCAGTCTCACTAAGGCCGAGTAGAGTGGGAGGATGATATTTTTAGCCCTGCTCAAGACACCTTGGTAGATGCATGCCAGTGTTTGATTAGCTCTGCCAGCTATAGCATTACATTGGTGGTTTATGTTCATTTTGTTGTCTATCACAACACCCATGTCTCATTCAGATGTTGAGCTAGCAAGCATAGCACTGCTGATCCTGTAAGTGTGTTGTGGATCATTTCTCCCCAGGTGGAGCACTTTGCATTTCTCTGTATTAAGCCACATCAGGTTAAGTTCTTCCCACCTTGTGAGTCTGTCTAAGGCAGCCTGTATTGCCACTCTGTCACTAAGCATGACCACACTTCCCCATAGTTTGGTGTCATCTGCAAACCTTGCTAGTTTGCTTTTAATACCCGAATCCAACTCATTGATGAACACGTTGAAAAGCACTGGTCTGAGTACAAAACCCTGAGGGATGCCACTAGTCACCCTCTGCCATGATGACTCAGTTCCATCAATCAAAACTTTCTAGGTCCTACCACGGAGCCAGTTACCTACGTGCCAGACCATGAAGCAGTCAAGTCCACATTTTCCCAATTTTTTCATGAGGACTTCATGGGAGTCAGGTCAAAGGCCTTTTTGAAGTCCAGGTATATGACATCAACCTCATATCCCCCATCCAGGTGGCATGTAACTTGATCACAGAAGGAAATTAGGTTGGTCTGGCATGACCTGCCCGTAACAAAGCCATGTTGTCTGTCCTTCTGAATACTTCCTTCTGCTAGCCTGTCTGTAACGGATTCTTTGATAATTTTCTCCAAGATTTTACCAAAGATTGAGGTCCAATTGATTGGCCTGTACTTTCCCAGATCCTCCTTTCTCCCTTTGGCCTTCTTCCAAACTTCTGGGACCTCTCCTGAGTGCCACGAGTCTTTAAATAACTTTGCCATTGGCTGTGCAATGACATCAGTGAGTTCTTTTAGCACTCTCAGGTGTAGTTCATCTGGTCCTGCTGACTTGTAGATATTTAACTTTTGTAGGTGCTCCCCCACAAGATCTATGCCAAGATCTCTGCCAACTATGGGAGGGTGGTCACCCCCACTATGATCATCCTGTATCCTGTCAAGCAGGCTAACACCCTTGGACTGGTGGAATACTGATGTGAAGTATTCATTCAGGAGTTCAGTTTTGTCCTGAGTATCATTTATCAGCCTTCCCATTTCACTGATCAAGGGCCCTGTGCTTGATGGAGCATTTGCCTATAAAATCTATAGGCTATAGACTATGTTCTTCCTTCCTGCTCTATGGGACAGGAATAAACAGATTTCCAAAGCCTGTTTACACTGAGAACTGGATCAAAAATTTTCTAGTGGATTATCTAGGAAGAGAAGGGAGGCTCATACTCCTTTCCTAGCTGATGAGGGCATAGATCAAGTCAGTCTAACTCTTACTGATTGTCTCTTGTGTTAAAGTTTTCCTTGTGTTTACTGTTTGTGTCTCACCCTCACTGCTAATTTCCACAGTTATAAATCAATTTAGATTTATTAGCTTTCTGCACAGAACTCCAGTAGCCTCTTAATAATAATTATCATTATTACTGATTAAAGTTGCATTATTCATGCCAGATGGAGTCCCCTTCCTGTCAGCCAGAATGAGTTTGTATTATGTAGTTATAAGGTGTCTGTGATCTAAATAAACAGATGGCACAATGTGGCTGCAAATTATATGCTGATGATGTCAGCAACAATGGTTTCCAGGCATAATTGCTTTAAATGAACTCTAATGCAGCAAGGATTTGAGGCTTTTTAACAAGGTAGCTGGCATATACGGTATAATTACTATACAACATAATCAATAATACCATCAACACTATATAAGCATTAGTGGTGAAGGTTGCTTTTGAGAATATAGTCCTTACAACTTGCTGCCTTTAAATCATTGTCTTCTTCCAGGCAGTTAACATATTTGAAGCTAAAAAATGTGCCATCAGGAGAATAAAAACTGATTTTTCCTTTGAGTTAGAATCCCAAGTTCCAAAACCTTAGCAGAGGGACATGGGCATTTTTCCTCCACTGACTTTTCCAAACTATGACTGTTCAGATTAATATATGTTATATATCACAGTATTACCATGCTTGCAGATCTAGGGTTTGAGAAAGAGAGCTGCATGTTTTCTCCAGGTAAAAAGAAACTAGAATCTTTGCTAATATGCTAGGGGCCCCAGGTCTATATTATTCAGTTTAAGGTTGAAGCAAAAACAAATGTAACTTTATTGGAATGTGTATTCATTTGATATATTTTATACTACGTATGAAAATTACAACAAACTAGTAAAAAATACTTAAAGATGTTGCTTTCTTAGTACTGTAGTTATTAGAATTAAATGCACATCTCTTTCAGATTCATAAAACAAAATCGAGCCTTCTTGATCATCTTGATAGCGTATCCAGTACTTCACTGGAAGTTATTTCCACACCTTATTTAATGTTTTTAGCTAGAATAAAAAATAGTCTTCAGAGCTGTATAATAGGAATTATATTGACAGGACCAGCTAGCAGAGAGTGGGATTGCAGAAGAAAGGATACCTTGATTATTGGAGCACTAAGACCATTTAAAAAGGTGAAAGGGTCCTTACCACTTGCAGAATGAAGAGTTTAGAAGGAATTGGGTAGATTATAATAAACCATGAAGTCAAGTGACTCTTCACTGCTGCCTAAATAGAAATTCTGCTGCCACTGCCAGGCAGTTGGTTTTAAACTTTGAGTGGACCAGGAATCAAAGTGGGGATGCAGCTGCACTACTGAACCCCCCTGGATCTGCCTCTATTACTAGGTAGGACAATTAACACATTAACAGAAATATTCCAAATGACTCCCATGGGATCCTGGGTCTGATAACAAGTAGACGTTTGCTTAATACATTTTCTGAGCGATACTTTATGTAGAATAAAAGATGAGGACAGATCAGTTTGGTTATAAGGTCAAGTGAACTTATATGCTGTCCAGAACTTTAACAGTGCTTTAAGCAAGTTTCTGTAGAAATGACTTAGTGATAGATTTAAGAAATATATGCAATGCCTACATTTGAGGAGCTTGGTCCCTAGAGGAATGGATTCCAAAGCCTACAGTTAGTTGCCTAGGCTTCCTGTACAGTACATGAGTAGTTATCAGCTAGAGGTAGACAATAGGAAGCACTTAACAGAGAGTTCTGTCTGAGATTCTTTCCCCCTGCAAGGCTGAGGCACTTCCATCCACCTGAGATCCACAGCCAGGAACTCATTCCTGAGAGGGAGTGCTTACATTTTTTTTTTCCACAGGCAGAGAAGGATAAGATGGTAATAGTTGTAATGAGGCTGCTCACCTTCTATATAATTTCTTAGTGGTAGAAAACTCATTTAAGACGTGCAAGACTTGAGTTCAATTCCTTTCTTAGCCTGTGGGATTCAAGTTCACACCTCCCACCTTCCAGGTATGCCCTAACTACAAGGCCTTAGGTGATTAATTGTGGGGGCATGTTCAGGGAACATATATGTTGTTCCACAAGTTATCCATTACAGGCAGGCAAAAGCCAATGGGATTGAGTATTCAGCATGTGGCTGTGAGGGGGGGAAGGGGGTTGGGATTGCTATAGAGTCTTCCATGGCCACAGATCCCTTAAGGAGAGCTTCCTGCAGGGCACAAAGCTGTATTCCTACTCAGTCACAAGGTTGTGCTGCTTTTCTTTGTCTGACCATCCATACTTGCATCCGGCCTTATTCTGATTATTCATAGATTCATTGATTGTTAGGGGCTGGAAGGGACCTCACAAGATCATTGGGTCCAGCCCTCCTGTACTAGGCAGGAAAGACAACTGGGGTCAGGTGGCCCCAGTGAGGTGAACATCCAGTCTCCTCTTGCAGATTTCCAGGGTAGGCGATCGCACCACCTCTGGAGGGAGTGTATTCCACAGTCTGGACACTCTAACTGTGATGGATCTTCAATTAAGCTCAAAATTATTTAGTTTTTTAGACAGTTCAATTTTTTATGGGCTTTACAAACAGGCATTTTTACCCTTTTAGTATAGGCTGCCCATAAACTTACAGAGAGTTAGCAACCCTGATGGAGGTACCTAGTGAGTTTAGGCAGCTACTGAGTAGTAGAGGTAGAAAGGAGTTGTGGGAGGGATTTCAGTTTGGACTTAGGTGGCTAAAGATCACCTAAGCCTTATTTTAACTGCCTAAGGCCTTCTTTAGATTTAGTTTTTAGTTACATTCCTTTACCTCTTAGGAGTGATGTTATTGTTTTTATTTATTGTTGTGGTGTTCAGCTGTTTTGATGTACCATTTCTTGTATGACATCCATCACTAACAAGGAACTATGTGGTTCCATTTAGGGCATCCAGTGTAAATCTTTCTGTTAAAGGCCTAAAATAGCATTGAAAATATACTTAAATATATACAGTTTGGTTTCCTTATCTATATGATAGCATTTTGTCTTAAGGTCTACAGTTTGCATATATTAGGCCTGTCTGAAGTGGTTAGTATTCACTTTGGATTTGGATTTGGCTGATTTGGGGGAAAGTGATTCAACTTGGTGATTCAAATCACTGTCCCAAATCGATTCAGCTGAATCAGCCCTATGCCCCGCTCACTCTCCTAACCCCGTCAGTGGCTGCCCCGCCTGACCTCAGCTCCCAGCTCTTTGGAAAAAAAAGCCTGGCACTCACTGGCTGCTGCCAGGAAGAGGGGTGATCCCTGCTGACCCCCTGTGCTGTGTAGGGAGCTCTGCCACAAGCCCCCCAAAGCCCCAAGGCTGCTGCAGCAGCCAGCTAGTTAGGGGCTTTTTTTTTTTTAAAGAATCAGGAGCTGGGTTGGGCGGGGCAGCCATGGCGGGGGGAGTGCTGGAAGAGTGGGCAGGGGTCAGGGGGCTTGTGGCAGA
>NW_017728949.1:9976446-9982114 GCF_001723895.1 Crocodylus porosus | reverse complement strand
GTCCAGGTCCAGCTCCCTGCAGCAGCAAGCGGGGACCATCCACATCTCCAAAGCTCTCTGATTCTTTTCCAAATCGATTCAGAGAGCTTCAAATCAATTCAGGCCATTTAATTGGTCTCCTGATTGATTTAGATTTGGAGATTTGGCCACCAAATCGAGCTCAATCTCCTCTAAATCAAATCAGCATCTGAAGCTTTGCACAGACCTAGAATATATGTGTAAAGAAAAAACAGAGTTAGGATATGAAGTGCCAACATAATAAAAGTTCCTCGGTTTCACTTATGTTTGACACCTGTGCTTAACTATTTAACTATATTATTTTTAGTTTATGTCCAACTTTAGTAAGATACAAACATTTTCATATCACAGCAGTAGAAGCTTTCCTTGAGGAACTGCAAAAGGTCCAGAACTGAAAGATTTAAAATAAACAGAATTTCACGTTTCTTTTTCTGTTTTTTTCCCTAAAGGTGGACGATGTCACAAATCCTGTACAGGCCGATGCTGGGGACCCACAGAGAATCACTGCCAGACCTGTAAGTATGTGAGGATAAGGGAAGATAGAAGTGGAAAGTTTGGAAGAGCATTTCCATAGTGTTCATTTGAGACGGACATAGTCAAGGTTTTAATAGAATTTTTAAATAGTTCAAATATTGTCCCCTGTACAGAGTTCAATAATTGCCTGGTTCTTCTCAGTGAATTTGTTATTCTCCATTTGGCAGTTTTTTCCTGTGCTTCTGATGAACTTAAGAGAATTTACTTTGTTATCTTCGCTTGATGTCAACATGGAACATTGTTTTGGGGAATTGTGCTTGCTACTTTGAAATATATTGGAGTGAGCATAATAACAAGAATACCAGACTCTGGGCCAGATCCCGTCATAGTGTCAGGTGACCTAGTCAGATGCTGAATGCCCTAAAATCTCCTTACATTCAGCAGCAGCTGGAGGCTAAATATCACCTTGCAGAATGATTTCTTGATAATGATTTTAAAATACAGTCCATTGTATTTTGGCAGCAGTAGCAATCCCTCAATACGAGGAAGATAGTCTTCCAGGAACTAGGGAAATTACCAGTTTTTTTTCAGAATGTAGTCAGTTGTGTTTAGGTTCTATCTAAATGGATGATCATAGGTATTGCTTTAAAGAAAGGCACACCTTATCTTGATTTTTAAAGAACATCATAATAGCAAATGTGTTCATAAAAAAAATAATCATCCAGAAAGAGAGTCTCCCCCCATCATGTTTCCAAACTGATTATACAGGCATCTTGGAGCCATAAACTCCAACATCAGCAAAATGTGAAAGAAAGAAAATGAAGAGCTTATAAACAAAATCATAATCTATCATTTTTTCTAAAAGGAATATGTTTGGAGATGAGCAAATATAAGATTTCCCCTTTTTCAAGGCAGCATCTTGAAAATAGTGCTTACTAGATTCAGATTCTTAAGAAGTCAAAGAGCTTTTAATATTTTCACAAGTCAGACAGTTTTCTAGATCGTTGATAGCAGGGGTGCACTTTTCACATTGTTCCTCCCAGCTGATTCTTCTGTTGTCTGAGGCACATATGCTGTTGATAAAGATTGCCACATAGGTTACTTACTTCTAGTTGAGAAATGACTCTAGTAAAAAGCTCAGTGGTTCATTAAAACATTGTACCCTATTGGCCGCAAATACCAAAGAAAAACCTTTTGCTTCAAATAGAATTTGACCTGTTCCATGATTAAAAGTGTTCTTGGCTAGATTGTAGCATCATTGAATAATGCATCGTGCACAGTGGTATTAAGAGAAAAATTGTCCTTCTTCCTGCCCAGTGGATCATGACAGAACTCCTTTTTCATTTCCTCATGCCCTTATGATTATCAGAAAATAAGTTAATGCTAAAAAATAATCTTTAAATCAGAGTTTCCCACTGAACCAGTGGTGAAAAAGAACTGGACGTTAGTTTGGCAGAAACCGTTTTTGTCAAAGCTAAATTAGAATTAATTTACAGTCTTTCTTTGTCTGTTCTACCCAGTAGAGCTGTCTCTCTCTCAAATGTATGCATATCCTAACAACTTGGGTAAATATCCAAACACTTGTCCAAACCTTTGAGCCACTTGTCACTAGCCCCCAAACAGCTCATATTAATATCAGAGTGGGTTCTGGCTTGGCCTCAGATTCCTGCAGGTAAATGTTCTAATTCTGTATTATGTGGCATTATGTTACCTTCAGTGAGACTCTGTGCAGCTGCAGAAGTCCAGCTACAGAATTGGTTCTGTAAGTCTAGGCAAAGCTGCAGTAAGATAAGCAAACAGATTTAGTGGATTAAAGTAGTAAGACCAGAGCGAGCAAAATTTATCTGCAATGTTGTTCTGAAGTCAAAAGCTTAGCAGAGCTATACAGTAAGTTTACTCTTTGGAGTGACAACCATCTCTCTCTACAGTGACTGAATGCTTAGATTGGAGCTTTGGGAACAGACTAAGGCTTGAGCCTGGGTACAAAAATAATAAATGATAAAAGGAGGCAAGCTATCCAGACTCCAGAAAGATATATAGACCATGCACTTTTGAAATAGCTACCCAATGCCCTTTTGCCTTTGAGCACACATCAGGATAGCTCTCTGCAACTTCTGACTATCGGGAATTGTAGATATTTTATTTCAGATATCCTCTATCCCCTATGGCAAAAAGTCATCCTGAGTAAATACTGCAGGGGGTGGGGAGGAGGGAGAAGGAGGAATGTTTCATGTTAGATTGGTGGTGTGCACTTCTTTGAAACCTTCTATGCATTTTGTACTTATTTTGGCAGTAATTGCTCCAGCCAAAATATTTCATTCCCAAAACAGCTCTCATGCAGTTAAATGTGCATTTTTAATAGTTTCCTTTTTAATGAGATACTAAAGCAAAGAAGGAAAAAACTCTAATGAGCCCCTCTCCTAAGATAAGATTTAAATGATTTTCCATGAAAAAGGATAAATCCAAAAGATCTTAATCCTTGTTTTTCATTTCAAATTACGTGAAAGGGAAAAAAGCAACATGATACTTTTGTTCTAGCATAAATATCTACCAAATATTTGCTTCTTGTGTTGCCTTCCAGCTATTTTTCTCTATCTGGAGCACCTGCATTTAACTGCCTTACTGTCTATACAAATGTGACATGTACATTTACATATTTAAGAAGACAATTATAAATAGTTTCCTAAAGAGATAGAGACAGGATCATTTGAGGTTTCCATCTTATGCAATTAACAACCCATTTTTATATCATTTTATAATTGGAAATGATAGTAAATATTAATGAAAAACATTATAAAAAATGACTTGAGATTCTGAATACCTTACTTTCAGGAAAGGCTAATTTACAGGTTTCTTACAGAAGGGTCTGATTTTATGAAGGGCAGTCAATACCTGTGGAATAAAAGTGAAGACAAACATTCAAAACTCTCGATATGCAAACATCTCTACTAATTTTTTTTAAATGATTTGCTAGGCCTCGTTTCTTGTTTTGCCTCTTTATTTCTGTGGCTTTTCCCCCATTTCCCTATGAAAGAAATTGAAACTGCTATAAATTGAATACATGATTTTATTAAAATGACAGATTATGCACTGTGTCCTAGAAAAAAGTATGTGTAAGAAAGAAAAATGATTAAATTAAAATTTAATTCTCTCTTATGAAATGTGGGGAATGCAAATAGGCTTTAACTCAAACCCAAAACATAAGCATACAATGAGTGTAAAATGCTATGCATATGCATGTGCATAAGACAGAGAGAGAGAGAGAGAAAGTGTACAGGAGTTTGTCTCAAGCATAATTGTATTTACAGTCTTGTATAACTGGCATTGTTTAGTAAAAGAAGGTGCCAGTGCAGTAAGTATCCAATTAGAGCAGTGAAAATGAACTATGGGCTGGTGGGAGAGAGAGAAAAAGAGCTGAACCAGCAGCCTAGATCAATCAGGGTAACCTATTGTCTTTGCTAGGAGCCAGGATCTTTAATTAAAATCCTTGTATTTCACTAATAACTTTGCATGTTCGTAAGAATTTTTTATTGATTTCAGTTATTTCCCATTTTTTTTGCTTCATAGATTTACAATCCCTTGACATAATTTAAAATTAAGGGAAACATTGAGATAGCCTGATTAATTACATACATTTGTGAAACAAAGCAACATCTTTCTTCCCCAACACATTTGTTTAACATGACTGTCAACGAAATCTTGCCATTACCCTTCTTGTCCATATTTCCCCCATTTAAATAATCTAAAAATCTTGACATGAAGTTGAAGTTAGCCCCGCTAGTTTGTAATCTGGGCCTTAATCTTGCAGGTAGTTCCATATAAAGATATCCTTAGCTCAGCATACCCTTCCATTGAAATCAGATATATCTGCTTAGAACACCAGGCCTTTCTCACTGCACAAGGAACTTTCCTGCCAGTTATACTGGTGCAACCTGGAGGAGAATTGGTGCCTCCTATTTTTGCTAAGGTTGCTAAGTGTCTGGCTATGCTATAGGATGTTCTCACAGTTCACAGCTGCATGGTACCTGTGTACACCTTGGTGTGGACCTCACGGATTTTCAGCTACAGTGCACCGTCTAGTTCTCATTTGCTCCAGCATCCACTGTGTGTTGCAGCCAGACATCTTCTGCCCCTCCGCTCCCACTTCTGGAAGGAACTGAAAGGGGCAGCAGTGGACGGGGGAAATGTGGGTGTTTTCACATGTGCGCTGGGAATAGGGTGGGGGGTGGTGGTGATTTAAATAGAGCAGCTCCAAGAGCCACTGTAATTAAAGAACCCTTGATATCTCATGCATCAACGTCCCCGTGCTTCAAAATGATGGCAGGGGCACTTTAACTAAAGCTCATTCAACAAGCTGTGGTTAAAGTGCCCCCTCCACCGCTTTGAAGTGCAGGGATACTGATCTATGAAATGCAGAGGCTGGCTGGAGCATGCTAATTAGTATGCTCCAGCAGACTTGATTAATCGAGTCTCCTCTGATGGTCTGTAGTTACAGCGTATCAGAGCAGCCTCCCCGCATATGTACAGGTACCCCAATTGTCAGCTGTAGCAGATGGAGAGAGGCCTAATATTGGTGCCAGAGCTTCCCCTGCATCCTTTCTGCAAGTGCTTTGATAGGTGGCAGCAATCTACCAACCGCTGCGCTGTGCAGTGTCCTGAGCCTCCTGCTTCCTCTAGCACAGAACTTACCAGCTGCCCCTGCAGCCTTACAAGAGTCAGTAAACAGTCCAACAGCAGCTTCCAGCACCTCCCACTCTCCAAATCCCCAGCCCAAATGCACACGTACCCAGGAAGCAACTAGTTTCCTTCACCCACTGAGACTAAACACTGTTCAGTCCTAACTTCTATTTCCTACCTAATTTCTCAGGGCAAATTATTACATACATATTGACTCATTAAGTAATTTGCACTGAAATGTCACACATTGGCAAGGCTTGGCAGCTGTATCTTGGAAGTGAGGAGACATCTTTGAGTACTTGTCAAATACTTAGTATAATGACTTGGGCAAAACAACAGCTGAAAACATTCACCAGTTTCTTCCACTGGGTAGTTCTCTAAAGCATATCTTGACTTACAGGTTACAAGGGTGGGCGGATGAGAATAGGATGGGTTTCAACACAGACAAGTGCAAGGTGATGCACCTTGGGAGAAACAACCGGCACCATACCTACAGGTT
>NW_017728949.1:9927914-9976102 GCF_001723895.1 Crocodylus porosus | reverse complement strand
AGTGACCAGGAATAACGGTCACAAGCTGGCAGAGGGTAGGTTTAGACTGGAATATCAGGAGGCGCTACTTCACAGTCAGGGCAGCTAGGGTCTGGAACCAGCTTCCAAGAGAAGTAGTGCAGGCTCCTACCCTGGGGGTGTTTAAGAGGAGGTTAGACGAACACCTTGCCAGGGTCATTTGACCCCAGTACTCTTTCCTGCCATGGCAGGGGGTCGGACTACAAGATCTGCTTAGGTCCCTTCCGACCCTAGAAACTATGAAACTTACAAGTATACAGAGAGATGATTACCACAAAGGAAAATCATCCAGGTCAAATTCTACCCATTTAGCTCATGTAAGCTCACAGATTTCCATTGGGGTCGTCCCATTATAGTTGAAGGACCACAGATGTTTATTTTTAGAAGCTACAGTTTTAGATCTTCTCCAGATGTTATTATCTATAGGACTACGTTGAACTTGAGAGGAAATCCTCTGTGAATTGCCTTAATAGAAAGATGCTAACAAACCTCAGTCAGCTTGACCTGTTAACTTTAGCAGCATCCTAACAGGAAATCTGGAAATTCCTTTTTAGAAGTACAACATCTTTAATGGTTCTCATGCAAATATAATATACAATGCACTGTAGGATAAATAGTTTATATTGTAACCTTTTCCTAGAATGAGATGTTGGTATGTTATTAATGTGCTTGGTAAAGAGACAGTGAAAGAAAATCAGCTAGTTCCAATATGGATTTTGCAAGCAAATTCATTATTTTCGAATACAAATTTTAAAAGTCTCTAATGTGAGCAGGGTGATAGAGGTCTTGATTTAGCACATGCCTAAACTCAAACAAGCAAGCAATTCCACTGAAGTTAACATGCTTTCATATTTTCCTGAATCAGGACCAGAGTCCTCTGGACCAAAGTATATAAGCCCTGCATGTTTCTGAGTTTAACATACTGAGGAAATACCTTGTAATGCATGGTCTCTTAAAAAGCTATGGAACTTATAGAGTAACAATTTCCATAGCTTTCAGAGTACAAAAGCCTTAGAAAGGTAGAGTCCAACTGTAATTGTAGGTGAAACTGTTCAAAAGATTTTGCACTCCAAAAAAAAAAACAAAAAAACCCCACCCTCCCTCTCTTTCCCCCAGCCTCCTCACAAACCTCAACTTATCTGGGAACTTGCTGAGCTCATGCCAGTGAACTTCTCACTTCCTGATTGTTTAATCTTTCCCTATTCCCCTTCCAAATGATGGAACTTGTAGACATTTTGCTATTTATAGGATGGAGGAAATAGGTGTGTGTAGCCCAAAGAGCAATGGCGAATAAATCCCAAATAGCTATAGCTAAATGATGGTGGCTTGGGAAAGAGGAACCAAGTCACTTTTCTTTCCCTCATAATCCTAAGGAAAGCATTCCCCAGGTCTTTTGCTACCATAAATGTCTCTTGTACAAAGTGGAGGCTTCATCAGGCCTCTGATTTCTGCATTTGGGGAAAGGAAGAGTATAGAGGGCATAAATCTGCTGTACTGTACAGTATGCCAGGAATATTTTTAATCTGTAAATTACTTAACTGTTTAAAGGTCTTCCTAAACTTGAATATAAGGAAAACTCCTCCCAACAATTTTACTGTTTACAGTAGCCTCCATACAAGAAGAGTATTTTAAAAAATAAGTCATTAAGTCAGGAATTGACCATGGTGCCAAGTGGGGACATGGGGCTTTTTCTGTTGACCAATATAAATCTAAAGAGCATACATGGAAGTCAGGAAACAAGGAGGAATCTGTATAGCATAGACAGTTTGCCTGGCCCATGGAGCTATACCTCAGGGAGAGGGTCTCAGAGAAAGTCAGCTTTTGTAATATTAAGAAATATATGCAATTGCTTCCAGTATGATTTTAATATAGTTCCGACAATCAATAGTTTTATGATGTACTGATTATTACCTTGGCTTCCTGAGGCCACAATAAATATCACACTTTAAAATATAATTAATTATGTGAATCATAGGAATTTTCTACACATCGCCAGATTTTTAAGTTTTAAAAAGTGTTAGTTTTTTCTAGTGAAAGAGCAAGGACTTTTTATTGGGAGGGCAGGAAAGGGTGCTTTTGTTTTTTAACAGCTTTGCTATACTTAAAGGTTATAATGTGTTATATATGTCTTCCTTTTTCAGTTTTAATATTTTAAATTGCATCAGCCTGAAATTTGGCTCACAAACACTTGGCCCTAATACAATTTGCTCTTTTTTTTTTTTAATACAAAATAGTATTAAATCCTCAGAGCTTCAAAATGCATATATGAGACTTGCTTTTCATGGTTTTCTTATCCAATTTCAAGCCAAGGAGAAAAAAAAAAACCCCTGCCATCACACACAGGACATCTGGGTTAATTTTTAGAAGTAGAGTTGCAAATAATACAAATTGAAGTAAAAATGGATGCTAAATTGTAGAGCTATCCTGTGGTCCAGCAATGAGAGAGAAAAATGTCCACCCTGGTCTAAAAACCACCATCGCGTAATGCTGGCTTCCTGATGTCTTCACTGTCTGACTTTTTCCCTTGAGCTTGTCCTCTGGATCCACTCATTCCTTGTTAATAGCTTGTGGCTGTTAAGATAAAATAGAACCAGCTAGCTCATGGAATTGCTGAAAGTATTTTAGGTAACAAAATTGCCAACGCCAGGCATTCAAAAGTTATCAGACTGGCTTGAAAATAATGGGATCTTTTAAAACAAAACAAAAGTTGTTTGTTTCTTTCTGGTTTGAGGGTTATTAGCATTCAATATTTGCAAACTTTTCTAGGCAATGATGAGCGCAAGAAACTTTCTTTAAAAAAGCAAAATATTATTCTCACCCTAACCCTACAGGCTGTGAGTTGGGGGTAACATGGTAGGGGAAAAACAATGATATGGTACTATGCAGGCATGGAAACTATAGGTCAAGATACCAGCTGAAATAAATCAGTATAACTTCATTAACTTATGTGGATCTTCATCAGTTAAGAATCTGGCTCTATCAGTTAATTTTGCAGCTGTGGTTGTGTTCCTAAATTGTGAACTGTGGTCTGTGGATAACAAATTATTTATGTGCATTGCTTTTGTATATCTGTTTTAATGTTATCTATAGTTATGGTATTTTTCAATTGAAATGACCTGCTCCTTCATTTTGCAAGTTAGCATGAAAAAACCCTGCCTCTTGTGTTGCCGTTGAGTTTGCATAAATGACAAAAGACCCTTTTTCTATCCACAAGCTCATGCTTCAGCATCTGGATGGTTTTAGCTCATTCTAAATGCATCACTCTATTCCCTCATAACTTAAATGCTGACTGCTTCATGCCACCTTTTGCTTATCTGCACCTTCATTGCCTAAATAAATAGTGTGCATTCCTGCATCTCTTGAAGTTGCTGTCAGAGTTAATTGTGGGGACTTCATATTGAAAGAAGGTTCTTTTAGACTATAAAATTCCTCTACTTTTTAAAAACACAGTGCTCACTGTAGAGGAATCAGTAATTAGGTAAGTAATACTGTGGATTGAAAAGCTGGGGGTGTGCATATGTGTGTGTACACGTGCACTGAACCCTTGGAAATTGTTTCAATTTGCAAGGAATTACCTATTTTAGAACTAAATTATTTCAGAGACTGGAGCAGAGCTTCTTGGCCCAAGAGCTGATATTCTGCTTGGAGGAGCGGGGGGTCTGTTGACTCCCCTGGAAATTGTTAACTCCTCCTATATTTCCCATCTTTAAAAAAGGACCTCACGAGTTAAGAATCACAGCTAGACTATATTGTACTGTAATGCAATCCTATCTCACAAGCCAAATGGCAGTTATTTGACCAAGGGTGAAGTTATGCATTACCCTTAGACCATGCTAACGGCACTTCAAATGTGAGCATCTGCACTGAAGCTCATTAACTCTTGCTAAGTGCCCTCTGAATGTCTCAAAGTTATGCCACTTTAGATGAGGGTTATCTCTAGTTCGTGCTAAAGTAATTTCAGTCTGCTCCACAGACATTTAAAAAAAAAAAAAGTTTTTGAAATTCTACAGCATCCCATGATGTACTTCTCCCAGCCCATGTACCCCCACCCAGACCAGGGATAGAGCCTAGGTGTTCTGGCTCCTAACCACACACTTGGTCATAAGCTTTTTAGTGGAAAGTCAGGGCTGTGCAGGCAAGAAACAGAATTAACCCTTAACATGTGGTTAATAACATTTTAGCATGGTCTAACTTTAACACTGGTTAACAGTCCACAGATTTTATATGGTCTAAGTATAGCATGTAACTTCACCCTATTAGTATTTATATTTGGTAGGAATCAGCATAGCAGAAGCTTGACACTACATCTTTTACTGGAAAGAAGTGCTCTAACCATTGGCTTATTGCTTGCCGTAAAAGATCTACATTTGTATGCATCTTGGGATTTTTGGAGGGATGCAGAAAAGGGATCAAGGATTCAGGAAAGGGGGAGTACAAGAAAGTTGGTTCAAGGTTTTGTTCCAGTGTAAAAGATCTAAAAATATCTCCAAAACTAAAAATATTTTTTCCAAGCAGAATTACTGCTTTCCAGCCAGGCTTAGGGTTAAGCTTCCTCACACCAGTTAGGGTCTGTGTTTCTATTCTGAGAATAGAAGAATTGGTACCTTTTTCAAAATCAGCATCATCTAGAGACCTAGACAAATTGGAAGATGAGACCAAGAAAAAAAAATCTTATGAAGTTCAATAAGGACAAGTGCAAATTTCTGCACTTAGGACAGAACAATTGTTGGCAGAAATTTGCCCATGTACAGGTACAGGCTGGGAACTGACTGGCTAAGCAGCAGCTCTGCAGAAAAGGACCTGAGAGGGTTACCATGTACAATAAGCTGAATATGAACCAATAGTGTGCCCTTGTTATGAAGAAAGCTAACAGCATACTGAGCTACATTAGTAGGAGAGTTGCTGGCAGATTGGAGGAAGTGATTGTTCCCTTCTATTCAGCACCGGTGAAGCCACATCTGGAGTACTGGGTCTAGTTTTGAGCCTCCCACTACAGGAAGGGTGGGGACAAATTGGAGGGAGTCCAGCAGAGGGCAACAAAATGGTAAGGGGGTTGGGGGACATGATTTATGAGGAAAGGCTGAGAAAACTGTGTTTATTTAGTCTAGAGAAGAGAAGACTATGGGGAGACTTAATAGCAGTCTTTAAGGATCTGAAGGGAGGTTCGAAAGAGGATGGAGCTAGACTGTTCTCACTGGTGGCAGATGACAGAACAAGGAGCAATGGTCTCAAGTTGCAGCAAGTGAAGTTTAAGTTAGATATCAGGAAAAACTTTCTTATAAGGAGGGTAGTAAAGCACTGGAAAAGGCTACCCAGAGAGGTTGTGGAATCTCCATCATTAGAGCTTTTTAAGACCCTGGTAGACAAAGCCTTGGGTGGGATGATCTGTTGCCCTGAGGGGTCAGGCCAACACTCAGGATCTCAGTTTTGCACTGTTAGACAGGAGTGGGTGGTGTACAATTGCACATATACAAATACGCAAATCAATTAGGTACACACACACACACACACACACACACACACACACACACACAACCAGCTCAGGTGCATACACATCCAAACCAGCCTAGGCACATGCATATCTATCACTAATTCAAGCACATACACTATACACCCCAAAAGTTAGACTCGGATCACTAATTCGTATATCATGCACACAATGCCATGTATATATACACACACACTAGCGACTCAGATACATACATGTTTAAAATAACCAGTCTAGGTTCATGCACACCTATCACCAGTTTAAGCCCATACACGCTACACGCACCAAATATAGACAGAATCAGTTACCAACACCTGCACGTCCAATACACATATGTGGATTACTAATTCATATACTACACACACACACACACACAATGATATCTATATATGTAAATTTACTAATTCACACACATACCACCCACCTACGCATACACACAGGTGAGTTCCTGAGTTGGGTGTTGTGATGTGTATGTATGTATGTACTTGGTGTACTTGGGATACCCGGGGAAAGGTTAAGGTAAGAAAGTAGAAGTGTAGGGAGTGAAAGTTGCAGGAAGTGAAAGTCACCAGGACGAGGATTAGAACTGGTAGACTAGAGGGGCCTGGACTGAAGAACTTTAGGTTAATTGATTAAAAGACAGCCCAAAGCCTACAGAACAGGGCAGCAATGCTGGCACAGAGGCTGGGACTGGAGCCAGAGATACAGGGAAGCTGAAAAGGTAGGTGGGGAGAGGCAAAATGGGACTAAGGAAAAGTGTGGGTGTTAAAGAGGGGCTCTGGGTGTGGGGATCCAGAGGATAGCTCTGGGGCAGCTAGAGAAGTTGCAGGGAGTGGCAGTAGGTGCTGGGAGATGGAGAAAGGCTCCAGCTGCTGGAGAGAAAACTGCAAGACAGCCATGAGGAGCTGGGCAGCTGCAGGGGAGGGCGGGGAGGATAACTACAGAAGGTGTGTGGGAAGCCTGAAAACAGAGAGACAGACAGCAAAAAATCACAGGAAAAGTGGCAGGAAAGACTGAAAGGTGGCAGGACAGTGGGAAAGCAGAAAAAAGCAGCAGAAAGTCACAGGGAAAAGGCAGTAGGAGCAGGGGGAGAGCAGAAAATCACAGGAGAAGTAGCAGGAGAGACTGAAAAGTGGCAGGGCAGTGGAAAAGCAAAGAGAGGCTGAGAGGTGGCAGAAAAGGGGAGATGGAATTGGGAGGAGATTGGGAAACTAGCAGAGAGTGGGGGCTGGAGCTGAGAGAGAGAGAGAGAACGAGACTGGAATTTAAGATAGGGAAGGGACTGGGATTCAGTAAAACATGACCCAGCTCGGGGTTGCAAATGACAGCGGTTTTATTGAACAGGGGCGATGGTGACACAATGTTTTATTGGTTCCCTTGCACCCCCCCTTACCCCCCCATACACACAAGGGCAGCAGGGGTTAGAGAGGCTTGATGCAGGGGCTGAAGTCCACTGAAGTACAGGAGGAAAGAGAGAGAGAGAGAGTCCAAATTGTAGGACGAGGTGTGCAGGTAATATCTACCTATCCCAGGCTGGAAAGGGGTCCTTGTCCAGTAAGTGTTGTCCAGAGAGAGGTTGCCAGCAGGGCCTCTGGGTGGATAGGTGGTGTGGCATGGTGGTGGTCCATACGGAGAAGGTGTCCCTCTGGATCTGTCTTCACTGCCTTTTTTTATAGAGGCTACCACTGTGTTTCAATCATTCTCATTCATCCAAGAACCAATTTACATGGGAGGGGTACATGACTCGTACAGCTGCAACATGGGATGCCCAGGCAGAGGATAGAAGATGGAGGCTTAGCATATAAAATGGAAACTTAACATGACTTTGGTTCACTTACAAACACAGACCTAAATCATACAATATCCATTTGAAACAATAAAATTCAATACAAAAATGAAGATAATACAATATACAACAGTAAAATACAAACCTAATAATTATACAATATAAAACAGTGGATATCCAAAACCAAAAACTTGCTACCAAAATAAAAATGTTAAAGCTTGTCCTAAGTCTGAGTTCACTTATACTTATCTATAGAGAATAGAAAGGGAGAGAAAAAGTCAGAAGTGGTTGGGGAAGGGTAGGGAATGCATTTTAAAATAAATTTACAAAAAGAAAAACTGGGGGTTTTGCTACAGATCTAGTTGGGAATCATCTTGCTTTGAGCAGGGGGACTTCCTAAGGCCCCATCCGACCCTAATTTTCTATGATTTAAGGATTCTTTGATCAGCCTCTTAAGCAGCTGCCCATCTTCAGGGATATCTGGAAGTAGTGGTGTTGAGTGGATTAACAATCAAGAGACCTAGTACCATGAAGAGTTCAGGAAGGGCATACTTCAACTACAAACTCTTCTTCAGCCAGAAGAAGGGTATTTAAACCCAAAATCTTGCTAAGAAGACTTTTCCCAACTATTTGATTTGGTCTAATACAACGTATCAGATCATTACCTAAGGAACCTTGTCTGCCTAGAACCATGAAGATTTTTCAGTTGTGTCTCTGTAGTTACAGTTTTCTATTGGTTAACTCTAGGTGTACCCAACTCAATATGCATTTATTTTGCTCTACTGGGTTCCTTTGGCACTCCATGAACTCTAGAGGGAGCCTGGCTACTTAACTCTGAGTTTAAAGCAATGATCCTTAGTCTTACTTCCTTGAAAAGCACTGTTCAGTTGCTAATTGCTCATTCTCTGTTGCAACTCTTCTTCCTGCTGCATTTTTGCGCAAAAATGGACATGACTGGTGTGTTTTGTGCTGAACACTGGTGCCGTCAATGGTGTTTAGGCATGCACTGAGCAAATGTATTGGATTGCATCCTTCTGAGGACATCTATGACTTGCCATGCATCCCACTGGGACTTAGGCAGGAAATGGGCACCAGCTGCTTTGACCTGGGAATGCACCATAAGCACTTCTGCAGACACCCAGAGAATCACCAGGCATCTAGGGATTTGGGGATTTCATCTTTGTCTAAAAATCATCTTTTTACATATCCGCAAGAACTACTTCACAGTTAGGGCGGCTAGGAGCTGGAACCAACTTCCAAGGGAAGTGGTGCTGGCTCCTACCCTGGGGGCCTTTAAGAAGAGGCTTGATACCTACCTGGCTGGACTCATTTGAGCCCAGTTTTTCTTCTGCCCAGGCAGGGGGTTGGACTTGAAGATCTACAAGGTCCCTTCTGACCCTACTTCTATGATTCTATGATAAATTTTATGAGTGTGGTGGAAGGATTTTTGGGAATTTGTCAAATGAAACCTAGAAGCCCAGTAGACTTTTTTTTTGATGACATGACCAAATTCTAGTGGCAATGAAATCAGTTTGTAAATTATTTGTCCTGTAGGTTGGCATGTCTTGTGTAAGTGCTACAGCAGTTTATATTTTAAGTAATATGTAATGAAGAGAAATAGAAGATAATTGGTTTGTTCCTAACTCACTGGGTCACCTTAATCCTTGTTGTAAATTGAGATAATGGATATCTCAGAGGGATATCTACACAGAAAACTCTCTGACAGCAGGGATGCCTTCAAACATGCTGCGTTGCTCTGCAGGAGATGCCTTCTAAACTGGAAGCAGTGGAGACACATTCTCATGGTTCTTCAGGTGGGCTAATTAGTAATGTTGAATGACGGTGCTAATTAGTACCTTCTATGCCAATTAACCGTGTTGCATTGATGTAGCTAATTTGTTTCTGCTTTGGGAGACAGAGTAGTGTGGTGTGTTTGAGAGCACTGCTGCCCAGCAAGGTTGTCTCTATACTGCAAGCCTACCTAAGTCAGTAGGTTTAAAATGGCTGAGCACAGTCATTATTCTACAATGCATCTGCAAATCCATTCACAACATCTAACAAAGTAGGCTGCTCCTATGAAAGCTCATGTCTCTCTGAGTGAGTTAGTCAGTATATAAGGTGCCTTCTGTGATTCAAGCTAGAGTATAGTATTTATGAAAGGAGGCCAAGTACTAGAGTGTCATGTTTCCAGACATGTTCATAGTATAGGACTTGTATTTTATTCTGTTTAAACCCGTTCATCATAGTGACTAGGTAAAGGATAGCCAAAAATGAAATCTGGTTCTAAGATTACCAGACTGATTCTGAATTGCTACATATTACCCAGTCCTGTAACTTCTCGGGGGGGGGGAGCATTAATACCCAATAATATCAAAATAGAGGGATTTTATTGACTTTTCTTTCATCAACCTTTTCTAATTCCTTGAGGATCAAAGATTCAGTATTTCTTCTGACTTTCCAAAGTTAAAAGAACCATATTCCAGAACCCAGACATGCCTATCCTATCAACTAAGGATTTTCACATCCTTATGCAGAAGGTGTATTATAGAGGGCATGAGTGATCTCTGGCTTGCAGATAGTGATAGAAAACAATCTGATTTCTTAATATTCTGTTGTCTGTTAAGTTTTTTAATGTGTTAGTAATTTTATGCCCTTCTTTGGTTTAAATCAGCGCTTCCCAAACTCTGACAGATTGCGTGCCACCAATTTAAAATGATACAACCTTAAGTATCACTAGCAAATGCTTCAGTTCATCCTTAAGTCCCACCAGCAAATTTTTGTCATATAAAATAATTATAATAAATCTGTTAACACATACCACTGAGGTACCGATGCCACAGATTGGGAACCACTGATTTAAATACTTATTACATTTCTCGGATCAGTTTAAATCATTCTGTTTTAGCTCTGATTCTGACACAGCTGGTTTCTCTGTCCTTTCCAGTAACAAAGACAGTGTGTGCAGAGCAATGTGATGGACGATGCTACGGGCCTTATGTCAGTGACTGTTGCCATCGGGAATGTGCTGGAGGTTGTTCTGGACCTAAAGACACTGATTGCTTTGTAAGTTTGGGAGTTTTCTCATTTCCCTCATTGCACCATCTGCAGTGCAAGTTCTTATGCTTTAATCCATGGAATTCATGACTTTTGTCAACTTTAATGTACTGCATGTAGTTTTATAGATTTTAGGTGCAAATTTTTTCATTTTGCATTTTTCCATTTCATTTACACTATGTATCAGTTTATATTACCCATTAAAAGATTTGTGAGATTTACAATTACAGATTGGGAACTATTTATATGCTAATCTGTGTGATTTTTATCTTTTACTTGTCTAAAATTAACTTTTATAGATGGTAGGGGATTTATAGGAATTTGCCATTTGAATTTAGGGTTTGTTAATTCTGCTTTGTATGCTTTTTTTCTGAAAGTTAAGAATACAGATTAGCTTCTGTGATAAAGGTGTTTCCCAAACTTTAGTGAAAAAACTCAACCATTCATCTATGATGTGCTTTGCAGAAGTGCTATAAAGAAAGTAGTTTCCAATCTGCTTAACCTCCTATGCACACAATATTTTTTTAAATGGAAAGTTCTTAAAATAAATTAGGAGAGTTTAACTTTTCAAAACAGACAATCTAAACATATAGGTCATTGACCAAATTAATCCCATTTTCAATCAACTGTTTTTTATAAATGAGCAAGCAGCCTTTGCCCCTAATAATGAACATACTACCCAAACAGGTGCAAATGCAGAGTACATATTTAAGTTTCTGCCAGTCATTTCAAGACATGTTATGAATGAGCCGAGACAATTCTACAAGGACAGAGGGTGACTACTTTCATTGAGTTGAGAGCTGAACTCTTTGAAGCTTCTTCAAAAATCTGTTACATAACATAAGGAAAACCCATTAGTAGATTTTTGGCGTGCATAATCTTGTATGTTTTGTATTATAACAAAATAGATAGTAATGAGCTGTTACAAAGGTATCAATCAGAACTGTTATCCACCTGTCACTGGCATGCAAATCTCTGAGTAGTAGGTGCCTGTGCTTCTGTAGCCTACCTAAAAGTTCTGTCCTGACGCTACTCCCAAGTAGCCCCCAAGGTCTGGAACAGTCTGCCAGCGGAGGTGGTTCAAGCACCTACATTGAACACCTTCAGGAGTAAATTGGATGCTTATCTTGCTGGGATCCTATGACCCCAGCTGACTTCCTGCCCTTTGGGCAGGGGGCTGGACTCAATGATCTCCCGAGGTCCCTTCCAGCCCTAATGTCTATGAAATCTATGAAATCTACTCTGTGGTTTCAAGTACTTGGGGAATGCAGCATATTGACAGCTATAACTAGTTAATGAAGCAGGCAATGGTGATTAGTGCTTTATTGAACCTTGATGGAGAATGTATACGCAGGGTGCATGCAGACATTCAGGGAGGTTAAGGATAGGTTACACTGAGTTATGTAATGGCCATCCAATCTAAGGTAAATTGGGATGGTGAGGCTAGTTGCTGTAGGTCAAGAGAACAGGGGCAAGTGGAGTCCATGGAGGGTTGGTGGTATTGGAGTGGGGTTTGTTGGGAGGATCAGAGGAGCAAGAGGGGTCCATGGGGATCTTTGGAGGGGATCAGAAAGTTAGTGCGGTTCGTGGGAGGGGTTGGTGGAGTCCAGGAGGGTTTAAGGAAATTAGAAGGCTAGCAGTGTCAGTGGGGGAGGGTTGGGGGACAATGTGTGTGGAGGGGTGCTCTCTTTCCCTGGAACCAGGGACTATTTTTATCCCCCTAGCTCCCCCTCAGCCTTAGATGAACAGCAACCCGCCAGTCCTGCCTGCCACTCTCCCCATCCTGTCTTACTTCCTCAGCTGCCAGCACTGGCAAACACTGGTAAAACCAACACTGAAAGTGGCTTGTGGGATGAGGGGCTTGGTGGGCCTGTGAGGGGGTAGGAAAAATGCAGCCCTGGGACGGGCACTGTGCTGGGAAATGTACAGAAGTTCAGCTAAGTCAGTCTCGCTGAACCCATCACAGGAACCCATCTGAGGTACAGTTAACTTAGATTGGGTTGGCCTTTTTTAGACAAGTCTAACCTTCCTGACCTTCTGTACAGTTCACACTTAGCTAGACCTAACTAGGGATCTAAGTGTAGGGTTTGCACCTGGGTGAACTAAGTTAAATCGGGTGGCCATTTTTAACATTATCTAACCTCTCCAAATATCTGTCTGTACACATAGCAGTCCTAATTCAAAGTTAAATAGAATTCAACAGTCGCTGCACCCAAAGATTTTATGAAATAGAGCCCCAGATAAAGGAAGTATTACTATATCCCCATTTCACATACAGAGCAACTTGCTCAAGTTGCTGTCAAATATCTGTGGACTGACCCCAAATCATTTGAATCTTTATCTGTTGCATTATGCTCAGAGCTATCTTCCCTGAAATCTTCAAAGGCCCTAGCAGTATTGTAGTAGTATCACTAGCACCACAACACCATGAAGAAAATATAATTTCTATTAGGTATTGAACACTTCACATTTTTCTGCAGCATAATTGTAGCAATTATGAAAATGTCTTTGCTAAAAATCATGTTGGCATGTTTGTGCTGATCCAATGTGAAAATGCCTAAGGGCTGATTCCCATTTAAACAAAGTCCCTAGAGTAATGTAAAGGGTAAATCAAAACCCTTTCATTCTGATTAATTTCCTTTCATGTACCGGGCAAGAAGTAACACTTTAGGCTGCAGTGGAGGGCACATACAGACACTAGATTGTGGTTTTATTAAAACTACTGCTATTTACTTTTAACTAACTTGAATGCCTTCATTTTTCCTATGCATGCTGCTTTGCTTTCATATGCATATAGGTGCATTTAGAAACAATCACTGTAAGTTTTGCATATGTTAGCGAAACAATTATAAATGTACACAAAGTTTTAGAGTCATAAATTAAAACTTCCTGAGTCTTCTAGATTGGATTTTAATAGATTCTTCCTGGAAGGTGTCACCTCCTTGAGTAATGTTTCATTGGTATGCCTCATTCTGATTATGTATTTACTAAGCCATCATCAGAGGATTGTCATGTTTATGATAAAGTACTTGCTAAGACAACAGTGGATATAGAAAATGTGTTGAGGAAGCAAAGTAAATTAGTATTTATTAATAAACAGAACTATAGTTTATGATGCATTAAGAAATCCTTTGGCATATTATGGCGGCTTCTGAAAGCCTGTAATATCATTGTGTTGTAAATATGTGTTTAATATTGCCAGATTAAGTTCACTCATCCTCCTCTGCACACATTTTGAACACAAGATAATATGCATCTCCTGGCATGACTATTTCATCATAATTACTTGCAAGGTTTTGAAGATGCTCTCAGGTCTGGGGTTGAAATAAGTTTGTGAAATACAGCTTTTCTTTTAAGGCCTGATCCAAAGTCAATAAAGTTAGTGTCAAGACTCTTATTGACATCAGTGGACTTTGGATCAAAACTCTACTTAGGGACTAAAGGCATGTCTATACCATAGTAACCCCAAGCACACCTATACAGGATCCAAGGCCAGAAATACACTGATAAAGATGCTCTCAGAAGCTGCTGTCAAACACTGAAAACCAAAGCCTCAAGAGTAGCTACAAGAGATTTCCCCACCCCCACAGGTGTCTTCACCAACGTTTCTGGGTTCAGAGAGTGTCAGCAAGAGCAGGTGGGTGGGCATGCTTGGGAATGGCTGGACCAAAGAGTGTTGTACCTTCTAGAAGTTAAGTTAGATGGTGTTGGAGATTTACAATGGTATAACATATATCAATTTGTACACTTCACATTAGTGTCCAGAGAAGACGGACAGTCATCTCTCCAGAGGTAGCTATCCTCAATAGGTGATATTACCATGCTTTGCAAGCAGGTATCAAGAGAAGAGTTGAAGAGGTAGCTGCTATTCTAGCCTGCAATAGCCCAGAGCTATGGACATGTGACAACTTTACTTTAGACCGGATTGCCTTACCTCAGTGTTAAGCTGTATGTTGTGTCTGTTCTATATTTATACCAGTGAAAAGGCACATTAGACTGATATAAATACGTTGTGTTCTCCATGGGGAAACATCATCCTGTAGCTATGATTGCTAAAGATGCAGACAAGAGCAGATCAGGAATGTGCTGGAGTAGCTCAAATTGTTTTCTATGCAGAAAATAATTATTGAAAATTGAGACGACATGGGATTTTCCTGACTCAGACAATTTGCTCTCGAAGTTTGTTCCTAAATTATAGTTAGTATAATAGACAGGACACTAGATTATAAGAAATGCAGAAATCAGTGTTTTCTTCAATGGGCAGTGGCCAGCCAGAACAGTCAATTATTTTACTTACATTCTTCTACCCTTTTTACCTATCTACTTGATTATTTATCTGTCATTGCCTTGTCCTCTGTCCGGAGTGTGTGGTTGAGTTGGGATGTTAAGTGATATAAAGTGCTATTTTCTCTTCTCAGTGTGTGAAGCAACTGACCTTGTTAAATTTGTTACTTAGGAAAATGACCCCGTCCTGTGCTAGCTTAAAGAAAAAATCGTATCCCTATTGCTGCCTAATTGGGAGTTTCAGTCCTCTGCTGGACTTCAGATTCCTGCCATAAGAGATCAGAATGTTGGCCTGCTAAAGCACAGATCATTAGTGCATGTTCAGCCGGACATAAGCAGCTTAAATAGCAGTTCACTTTTGGCAAATTTGGAACTGCCTGTCAAGTTTGCAATTAATGTGTTGCTAATGGTGAGAATAATAGTGAAAAAATAATGTTTCCTTTTATAACATGTATTAAGATTGTTGCATTTCCAAAATGATGTTTTAGGGGCTCAAACTGTCTTTTATAACAAATCCAGGTTTTGCTAAGATCTTAAGAAGAAACCTAAGTGGAAAAACAAAGCTTAAAAACCATGCACCCACACCTAATTGCTGCAACAGTACCTCTGCAGTTAATGAATAGACTGGGTACTGGTCTAAAGTAAGTATATCAAGAAAGCGCCACATGATCAGTTTGATTTCTTATATTTCAGGCTTGCATGAATTTCAATGACAGTGGAGCGTGTGTCACTCAGTGCCCTCAGACTTTTGTCTACAATCCCACCACCTTTCAGCTGGAGCACAATCATAATGCCAAGTACACCTATGGAGCTTTTTGTGTCAAAAAATGTCCACGTAAGTTACCTGATGCCTGTTTTGTTCCCCAATATCAGTGAAGTGCATGGTATGCGATTCCTTGTGAACAAAAACCTTTTTTTAGAGACTATTATGAAGTAATGTTAAGATTGGAGCTGAATGAATAGCCTGATAGGGCTAATCATTCCAACTCTGCTGTTTAGCAGTAACAGTTTGAAGTTATGTGTTAGTCAAGCAGAATGACATTTTTGGAAGCTGACATTTTGCAAATGCCCAATAATAGAGCCAACATTCAAAAAAACAAACATAAAACTCCCACAAGACAAAAAAAAAGCTGTGATTTCACTAGTTTTCAGACTTTGTCTAGCACTCAAATATTTTTGGTTTTATTCAGTCTCCATAATCTTAGAAAGTATTCTTTGAGTAATTCAGAAGACTATTCTAAATTAAAATGGTTATGTAGAGGTAGGATTTCAGTTTTAGTAAATGACTTGTTTATACAAATTCTGTGTTTGACAGACCTTATTTACTGAGGAGGAATATTTTCTTCCCCAAACCTGATGCTGTGTAGCTAGTTCTTACCCTTCTACCTACTTCAGAAATGAACTGACTTGCTAGCTTTGCATCTAACCTTTTACTCTGAAGTTGAGGTGTTTAATAAATGTGTTGTACAATAGTGTACTCTAAAGTTACATCTCTAAGGAATATGCAGCATTGGTTTGTACCTTAGTACTAGATTCAGTGAGATTCTGAACAGTTTTTGTTCCAGACCTATCAGCTAGGTACAGTTGAAAATAATAGCCATCCTCAAAAACATTGGTTAGATATAAGGAAAGGAAAAATACCTGCCCTAGGCTACAGAGCTATTCCCTTCTTCCAGTCCACATGTACAATAATTGGACAGGATCCCAGACAAATTCCCCTTGAGAGTTAAATCAGAAGGTCAGTTAACATATCTACTGACTCCACTCATAGGTGCCAGGGAAATATAAATAAGCCATTTGGCATCAGGTGGTAGATAGATAGTAGGGATTTGTGAAGCTTCGGTAGCTGATTCAATTTGGAGGAGATTTGGTCCGATTCAGTGGCCAAATCTCCAAATCCAAATTGAAACTGGAGACCCATTAAAAGGTCCAAATCGAATTCGAAGCCTCTGAATCAATTTGGAGAGATTCAGAGATTTGGAAGGCTTGCAGCAAATCTTCATGCCTGCACGATGGGCTACCATCCCTGCTATTTTCATCCCACTGTGCCGGAGAACCTTTGAGGGTGCTTACCACTTGGGGGCTCCCACAGGCTCTAGTGGGAGCCTGCTTTGGAGCAGCAGCAGAGGAAAACCCCTAGGTACCATTTAAAGGGGGAAGGTGTGTGGCAGGGCACTGTTGGTGAGGGGGTAGTCTGGAGCCCTGAGTGAGGGGGGCAGAAATTAGGACCCCAGTGAGGGGGTAGCCGAAGTGAAGGGGGCCAAGATCTGTAGCCCCAAGTGAGGGGGCAGTGGGGAGCCCCAGTGATGGGGTAGCCCCAAATGAGGGGCTGAGAACTGGGGCCCCAAGTGAGGGGGGTGATGTGGAGCCCCAAGTAAGGGGAGCAGGCCAAGGTAAGTCTTTGGACACCTGAGGCCGAGGTTTGGGCCAGAGGCCAAGTGAAGGGGAATCAGCCCCAGAGTGAGAGTGGTGAGTCCTGACCCTGGTAAGTCCTCCATTGTGGGGAGACAAAGTGTGGGTTGAATGTAAGGTCTCAGGGTAGCACCATGACCTGCTGCTCCAGGGGGGGAGTGAGAGTCCCCTGTGAGATCCTGGAGTACCAGTCATGGTGTAAGGTACCCCAGCTCCCCACATCCAGGAAGGTGAACCTGGAGAAAGTGTGGGGCTAGTGAGGCCGGAGGTTGAGTGCCCTACTGGTCAGTGCTGGGGCCAGGACCAGAGAGGTCAAAAGGGCCAGGGTCCCACAGTGAGGGATGCCCAGAGCTGGGGGCCTGGGTTCCCACCTGGCCTTGGAGGTGAGGCCAGGGCCTGTGTGGCTGAAGGTCCTGGGGGGACCATGCCCAAGAGAGGAATAGCTACAGGGAGCTCAGCAGCCTGAATGATGGCAGAATTGGCTGCCTGACTGGAGAGATCAAAGGAGGGTCCTGACAGGAGGATTCTGGAGCCCAGTGTAGGGCTGGTGTGACAAACATCTGGATGCCATCTGCGAGGCACGGGCTACGGTGTAGGGGAGGTTTGGAGCCGCAGATAGCGCCCCCTGGCATCAGGGCATAAAATGGGCAGCCTCCTGCCTTAATTAACAACTATGAATTAATTAAAAATAAGGAATGGCAGGAGAGTCAGGTGAGTGGCATGCCCAATGGCAAATGGGGAACCTAGCACTATGTCTAGGCAGGGAGCCCCACTTTGCCACACCCACTCTGCCTTAACACATACAAGTGATACAAGTTTTGCTTTGAATGGTTTGAGATACATTTTCACAGAAACCCCTTTATTTATCTCCTTCAAACTTGCCAGACCTTATGCCTTCAGAAGAGGATACCATCCCTGCTGTTATCATCCGAATTTGCAAAACAATGAAAAAGTTATAGGTATTTTAGTGATTCCCCATTATAATCTATGGCCGAATCTCCAAATCGGCAAAATCAAATGGGACAGTGATTCAAATCACCAAACTGAATTACTGTCCCTCCAAATCAGCCGGACATGTATCCAAAACGAATACTTGCTGCTTTGCACAGGCCTAATAGATTGAGATGCTCTTTCTTTATAGGAGGGGAGTAGTGAGTACTACAAAATGTTGCCACTGGCCTTCTCTGAGCCATCCTGTCCTAGATAGGTACATCTGTATGCTTCTGAAAATATTATTGAAATTAATCCTTTCTTTTAAAAGGTGCCTAAGTAGGTTATAAATAAGCACAATTCTCTGTGGTCTATCAGCCAACATGTGCATTCTTATCTGGTCCTGATAATTTCTGACAGCCTGTTGCCCATTAAAAAGACAATGTTTAGTTTTTCTCTTCCTCCCTCCACCAAGTTCTGTGAGTATTGTCTCATGCTAACCAGAACATAAGTATGATAAGAGAAAGCAAACTCTTATAAATGGAACCTTAATTCAGCCCAAATCAGACTCAGAATTTCAATTTCTACAGTATTCCCCGCAGTTGTAATAGGGAAGACCACAATGATTGTCAGAAATATTAAGGGTTAAAGTAATGTTAAAAGCCAGGGTTAGATTCTTCCACCTTGCTTAAACTGAGGATATGTGTTACTTGCCAGAGTAGTCCCATTGCTCTCCACTATTTTAATGATGCCCCTTATACTTGTTCATTATGAAAATGAAAGTTAATTGCCGTATAGGCTCTTCCCTCCTCCTAATTCTTTATTAGTCTTTAATAATTCATGATTTTTCCCCTGAAAGTTTAAGATATTTGAAATTAAGGCTTTTCTAGTGCTTCTTTCCACTTGTGCTCCTCTCATGAAAAGAAACATAGGTGATAGGTATTGTAGGCACACATCTGATTTCACACAGTCTTTTGAGACCAAGACAGGTAAATTTTTCTTGGCGGCAGCCTATAAGTATATAATGGTGTGCACTGGGAACTGAGAGAACATCTGTTCACCAGGGAACCCCATAGGAAGACATGGTCCAACAGTCACAAACTCTTGGAAGACCGTTTTAGGCTGGACATAAGGAAAAACTTATTTACTATCTGAGTCCCCAGGGCCTGGAATAGAATTCCCCCAGAGGTGGTGCAGGCACCTACTCTGGATTCCTTTAGGAAACACTTGGATATCTATCTTGCTGGGATCATTTGACCCCAGCTGACTGCCTGCCGTTTGGGCAGGATGTTGGACCTGGTGATCTTGAGAGGTCCCTTCCAGCCCTAATGCCTATGGAATCTGTGAAATCTATGAAATTTCAGTAACTGGATAGAAAAGAAATTATCTTCACACCATTTGGGAAAATGGTAATGGATAAAACTGTTAAAATGTAGACTTAGTGTAAATCCTTAGTGACTTAGGTTCTTAGGAGAACTTCAGTCTCATTAACTTCCATGGGTCTTCAGCTGTCACATTTGTTCCCTTTTTGCAAATGGGATTTAAGCTCCCAAATCACTTAGGTGCTTTTGAAATTTTTACCCTCTATTAAAACATTAAGTCAATAATTAAACTTTTTTTATCTTCCGAGTGCAAAATTACCAGTCTCAAGATTACATAGTACATTGGCTCATTTTGAGTACTGTCCTTTTTTTTTTCCCCTCCAGATAACTTTGTGGTGGATTCCAGCTCCTGCGTACGTGCCTGTCCCAGCTCCAAAATGGAGGTTGAAGAAAATGGTATTAAGATGTGCAAACCCTGCACTGACATTTGTCCTAAAGGTAGATGTTAATTTATCATAGCTTTTCTTGGAATTTGTCTGCATACCTGTACTGCAAAGCAGATTTTTTAAAATGAAATGTTGTTCATTAATAAGTTTTACAATATCCAGTAGCAACAGCTAACGGACATTAAACTATGGTGGCTAAATTTAATGTATTTCAGGTTTTATCACTATGATATGTTAATATGGGTAACGTATGCATTTCTTCTTTGGGAAAAGCCAAGGCTACTATATTTTATAAATCCTTTTTAGAGGAGTAAAAGTGTAAGGGTTTCGTTAATGGTTACTAGTATTAATATTCATACAAGTTTAAACTTAACTGTGGGAAACTTATAGGGGAAAAGTTCCAAAGCCCTCACTACTCACGGGGTGCCTACAGACATTTAGGGGAGGCACAAACTCATGGTGCTTTACACAAAGGAGTTAGAGCCCCTCCTTCCCCCTCCCCCACAACTCAACAGATGGGTCAGCAGGACTCAAGCTTGCCTGTATCAGCCCGGGCCAATGGGCAGGGGTGCTCCAGCAGCCTCTCAGGAAGTTGCCAAACTACTCCTCACCCTCACCCTCACCCTCAACTTCACCCTTCCCCCAGCTCTAGGCATGGCAAAGCTGAGCCAGCAGCTGGGGTAGACGAAGGGAGCCCCCCTGCCTCATGGGACTCCCCAGCTACCTTGACTGGGGTATTGGGGGAGCCAGGCTGGGACTGGCCTGTGTGGTGGGAGGGGGCTCCCTTCCTCAATCCCTGGCTTGAGCCTCTTGACAATGGCAATGCACAGCTATTGGCTGGGCTTCGCTGTGGCTGGAGATATGGTGTGGGGGCAGGTGGGGTGGAAAAGCCCACTTACCCACTTGTCCCCTTGCCTCATGGCCCCAGCCTGACTCCCCTCAATACCTAACCCCCAGCTCTGGCCATAACAAAACCCAGCTGGCAACTATATGCTTTCTCTTCTCCTTCCCTCTCCTTCTCTTGCTACACAGGGAGGAGACTCTCTCCTCTCTGTAACATCCCTGAGGGTAGGGCTGGGCTGGTGCCACTGGCCATGAAAATATTAACCTTAGAAGAACCTGAACAGAAGTTCCCTAACATACTGTGTTCTAGAGCACCTTCTGCTAATAGCTGATTTATCGAGGGTTAGTTTTTTGTGTGATCATCCATTGTAAATGCTCTGCAACCATGAACATTTGTTATGTAACAGCTGTAGAGTGCATTCAGGGGTCAGATCATGTGAAAAATATAACTTGTATTAGCATCCACTAACTGTACTGTTATCTTTGTGGGATATCCCACACCTCCAATTATAGCTTTTGGGGGGCTCCACTTCCTTAAAAGATCATTCCTGACCTTGAGAAAAACAAAATGCTCTCTTCTTTCCTCTGATGGATATGAAAGAGGTCCAAGACTCTTTCTCTTACCAGGAAACTTCTGAATGTAATGCCCATTCCATTTACTTTACCAACAGGTCATCAATGGGAGGGTCATGCATATCTTTTTCTTAATACAAGGTACCAGCAGCAATAGGAATAAAACACTACCTGTTTTCCCCACCACCAGCCTGTGGCATTCTCCTGTACTGTTGTAATAGAGGCAGACACCAGATGCTTCCTGTAAAGAAATATAATAGGCAGCAAGCAGGTCAAGCCCCAAACAGTAATACCACATGGGGTGGAAGCAAACAAACAGAAAGACCTCTGCCTCATGCTGATTTAAATGCAGATGGTCTCATTGCATTCTAAACTGAATTCAATGTTTATTTCTTGAGTCTAGATGCAATAAATAGCTCTTCCCCAAATATATACTTCCACATGCAGGCACATGTGTGCACAATTTTCTATTTGAGCTCATAGCCCTATCTATTGGGAAGAAGGAGAGTGATAATACTGTTATCATGTTTCTGTGAGAGGGGCTCAGATACTGCAATGATAGGAGCCAATGTTGGAGTCTAATGTAAGTAGCTGTCTGTGTTGACCAGTTGTAATCAGGGGACACTGTACCCAGGTGACTAGCATATATGCCAGAGCATGCAAGTTTTGAATTAAATGGAAGGGCCTCACTGGGAAGCATCTAGCTGTATTGCTAACAGCTGCATAGCAGCTAACAGCTTGTTTGTCAGTTGGATGCTCAGGAGGAATAAGGGAAACATTAGCACTTCTTTTTTAAAGGGCAAATACCTAAAATTCCATATTTTTAGACCTTGAAAAGTTTGTTTTCAGGAATGGGCAAATGTTCTGAACCCAGGGTATCTAAACTTTTGTGGTTGCAGGCTGAATGATTGGTTCAGGATCAGTCCTCAGGGTGGATTAAACCCTGTGCATCAGGATCAAGCACTCCACTTCCTTCCTTGGCCCCATAACACTGGATTAGGGCCCTGTGCTGCAAGATCATGATGCTGTACCATCTCCATCAGCCACCAGTCACTTGCCCCACAATCGGAGCCTGGCACTGCTTCCCTCAGCTGTATATCTCCCTGGGGCCTGTGCCAAAAGATTGGGACCCCTCCCTATTTTTCTTGGCCAGTGTTGCCTCCCTGGGGCCCTGCACCACTGGATCAAGCCCCATGCTGCCTCCAGAAAGTCAGTATGTGCCCGGATGGGGCCCCAGGCTACTTATGCTTGCCAATCCAGCATATTGTCTTTCTTGGGACCTTCCAACAAATCTAAAAGTTTGGTGGCAGTGGAATGGCAATTGGTACTATCACTTCTCCCACCACACAGTTTTTGGACTTGTACAGACCCCTGCAGGCTTGACTGCATGGTCTGGGGGCTGGATGTGACCTGGAGGTGGGGGGTTGAGCATTAAGGCTGTTACAGACCTTCATTTGCTGATTTGATTCAGCAGAGATTCAGCCTGATTTGGCAGCCTAGTCTCCGAACTGAATCAGGAGACCCTTTGATCCCTCTGAATCAAATTGGAAACTCTGAATCAATTTGGAGAGATCTGATGATTCAGACATAGACACAGCTTTATATATTTTTTTCTACAAACCTCAAGGTACCAAGTGACTTGTGAATGCTGACCTGCTGGGGTGGATAGAGCATCCTATAGGAGTGTGGTGGGGTCCCTAGCATGCTCGGTGGTGGACCTGGAGTGGACCTGAAGCACTTCTGGTCCAATTCTGGGTGCACCGCGGTGTGCACAGGGGACCTGCCCCCCTGCACAACCACTGGTGCCTTCTGGGTCTGGGTGGGCACCCAGGGTCCCCCCCATGGCTGATCACTAAGCCAGGGGGTGTGGGGAGTGTCCCCCATGCACTCAGTGGTGGACCTGGAAGTGGACCAGAAGTACTTCCTGTCCACTTCTGGGTCTGCCACCTATCACATGGGTCCCCCCCTCCCAACTCCTGTGGGATGCTCCATCTGCCCCACCATCTTAGTATTCACGAGCTACACCTGGTACCTCAAGATATGTAGAAAAAAACATTTAAATCTGTGTCTGTGGCTGAATTTCTGATTCTCTGAATCAGCATCAAATCTTCAGATTCAGCCAAAATGAATTGGGACAGTGATCCAAATCAACTAATTGAATTGCTGTCTCCGATTCAGGCTGAATCAGAATCTGAATCCAATATGGCCTGTTTTGCACACCCCTATTGAGCATCCCTCTTCTGAACCATTAATAGACCATTTTGCCCATTTCTGGAGCAAATAAATTCTCAGGTGACTAAACATTGAACACTTCTTGATTAACTGAACATTTTTACCAGCTGTTTTCACATGTTTCTTGTTTTGGCAGCATGTGATGGCATTGGCACAGGGAGTTTGGTGTCAGCTCAAACTGTGGATTCCAGCAACATTGACAAGTTCATAAACTGCACCAAGATCAATGGAAATCTGATTTTTCTTGTCACTGGGATTCATGGGTAAGTCCAAAAACTTTGTGCCAGACTGTGGTTTTGCAGCAGGGGAGAATTAATTGTGGACATCCTGACTTGTGGCTTCTGGAATGGCTGATTAAATAGAAGCTCCAAACTAAATTGGTTTTCTCTTCACTTTGTGAAGCGATGATTCTGTCAGCTTGATACTTACATTCAGCTTTTACATAGGAAAGGACAAAGAAGAAAGTTTGTGCTGAGAAAGGGGAAGACAGCTGGAATATAAGATTACTTTATGAGCCCTGTGACTGGATTGGAGGGACAGCCTCTCAGAGGCTGGGAAGCAGAGAATGGTTTGCTTCAATTGAATTTCTTATCATGAACTAAAAATTACCTTATCTGCAAAATGCAGATGCATATCTGGGAGCAGATCCTTGTGGCTTTACTGACTATGACAATATACATAAACTGAAAAACTTACCAATGGACTTTGACCATTAGATAAGTTGTCTATGAAATGCATATTCAGGTGTGAGTTGCAAAGACCCATATACCAAAGAGTGCTTAGATCCAGTGTTTCAGTGTATACATATCTGTATTTTGCATCTAAACACCATCAAAAGCTCAGGGACGACTGAAGAGATTTTTTTAAAAAGTAAAGTTTGACTAACATCTAAATTTTTCCACTCTTAAGGAAAAAATAGTTATAGCATATTTTTAACATATAATTGAAAATGTAACCTCAACCAGCACTTTAGATTGTATTTAGATGCAATTGGTTACAGTTAATGTCAATATCACTGTAAGAATGGGCATCTTTTTTCCACCTGAGATGCTTCTTGGTCAAAAAAAATTCTCTTTTGATACAGCAGTGAAATACAAGGCATCTGCCAGCTCTCTTGCATTGTCTGTCATCCATCCTGAAAGGTTTAGCCTTGGTAAAATAAAAGTATGATTAGATCTCCTTACTTATTCAGACCTCTTGTGAGCATCAATCATCAGCTGTGGTGAATTAAGTTTGCCACTTTGAGGTATAGCAGTCCCCATTAAAATGAACAAAGTCCTACAAATGGATGAACACAGTGAAACACTTGGAATATTTTTCCATTATGTCAGGTACTGCAGCTATTTTCACGTGCAGTAACAATAACTATGTATTCAATTTGTTCTGCCATTGTATAGCTTTCTGTCAACTTCTAGCATCTTACCTGTAGGTTCCTTAGAGTTTTCATCACTGGAAGTTGAGATCTGATATCTTGCACCACATCCACATTTGGAACTTCACATCATGGAAGGATACCATTAATTGAACTACAACAAATTAATCTGAAATTGTTGACATACCTAATTGCTGTGGATTTTTCCATAGTCTTTCTACATATTCTGGTATCTAGAAAAATAAAATTGCCAATAGCAAGAGAGATCTCTCAGAGTATGTTTCTACTGCTTCGGAGACATGGGGTGAAAGCAGATCTGCACATTCACTCTCTTCTGACGTACCAAATGCCAAAATGTAATGTAACTGCCATTAGTGTGTAGCTAGGCACTTACAAATAAGAAGGTCTAATGATGCTGCTGAAAGCACCCTAAGTACACACCAAGCAATTGTTACTCTATTCTTTTTTGGCATGTACAGAACTCGGTTCACACTGGTAAACCTTAGTATGTCTCAAGGGTATAGATTTGCTCTCAGACTGCTTGACAGGGTGAGGTAAAAGACACCTGATTTCCTGATATTTGGATTGGATATCAAGCTAAAGTGCTTGTTTACTGAGCATCTCATCTAAAGCACATTGAAATCAGTGGAAAGTTTCCCAACAACTTCAGTGGAATTGGATTAGGACTTCAGAGGTCAATGTTTATAAGCCAGCAAACTTAGGTTATGACTATATAGATGGTCTTCTCATCTTTCAAAGCAGGGACTGCAGTGTGAAAGGTTAACGAAGCATGGGATAAAGCATAGGAATGGATAAGGAACCAAATTAAAGTGATTTAAAGAAGCTCTGTTCTAGATTTAGGTAAGCACTGGGTGCATCTACACATTTATTAATGTGCCATGATTACAGTGCATTAAGTTTAGTACATGTAATAACACCAAAATAATGCACTGTAATTGGTGCTATTGCGTATTAGCACAGGTGAACACTTTTAGGTGACGCTTAATGCCCATTGGACTAATCTGCTGCTCATTTAGCTCATTAGCACAGTTTCTGCCAGCCATGATAATGCTCAGTAGAATTAGTCTAATGGGCATTAAGCATCTCACCCACTGAGCAAGATCTGGAAAGGCTCAGTGTTCTGACCTCACACTGCCTGAACTGTAGGAGTGGTCAACCAAGGACCCAGCTATAAATTTGCTAAATTCACATGGTAGATAGAAGGCTAGTCAATTTAAGACAGGCAGCCACAGAAATTTACCAGAATCTGAACATGCCCTGTGGCTTAGCTGATGCATTAAGTGAAATGTAATTTTGAGTATTAAAAGGGCATTAGTTGCAAAAATGTAAAGCAGAACTGTGAGATGAATCACATTAATGAACCTGTCTAGCATAAAGCAAGAAGCATTGGCAGAAACGACCTTGGAACAAAACTGTATTCTTCAGTGAAAGGATCCAAATTATAGTTTATTAAAGAAAATAGAAAGGGATGAGTAAAAGCTAAAATATTTTGTCCAGTGGAACAAAAGCTTATGGCATTTATGCTGAAAAAATGCAATGCTCTAAACCAGCATCCTGCTTAAAACAAACTAATAAAAAGCCTAATACCAGTCTTGGACATTTCAATTTACTCAGTCTTTTGCATCACATAATAAACCATAATTGTGAACTGGAATAGGTTGAAATAATGTCCTGTTGTTTAAAAGCGAAACAAATTTGAGAATCAGTCAAAAGCACTTTATAGTCTTGGGTCAGCTTTTTTCATTTAAGCTTATTATTAAATGTTAAAAATACATTTACCAAAAAAATTAAAAGAAATGAAAGGAGAAAGGACACCAATTATACAAATAATCGTTAAATAATTTGACAGTACAGAGAAACAATAATGATGTGTATTTGCCTCTTAAATTTTATTTACAGGAGTTGTTTACATGTACTCGGGATAAATTCTATCGTTTTAGTTTTAGAAATGGTTTACTTAATTTTGTTTGTATTTTAGATATAAGCACACTCGAAATTAAAACCATAGGAATTAACCTATGTCCTGTAAGTGGCCTCTGAGGAGTTGAGAGATGCTTTTGCAGCAATAGAGAACATTTTTGAATTGCAGATGTTAAAAAAACAGTGTTTCTTTTAATAATCTTTTACCTAATAAACTACAATATGCTCATTCCTCATTTAGGCCTTGTACAGGCATGCATTTGAAGCACTTCATATGACATTCAAAGGGTGAGCAGGGAAAAATGGTAGAAATTTTTCAATAATAGTCCTGTGGGAAAAACTTTATTTAGAAACTCTTCAAAATGAAGTGTTTCCTTTGTGTGTACACATTCTACAGAGCAGAATGATGTTCCACTCCCGCAATGCTCTGCTCTCTTGCAGTCAGACCATATCTTTGACCCTGGACCCTTGGGCTGACACTGTGGCTGCTTGTCTTGGCCTGCTCCCCATAACTAGCCACCCAGGCTGGTCAAAGCCAATGTGAAGCCTTCAGTAGGGCCCAACCCTCTACTCACTCCCTGTTACCAGACTGTCTGGCCTAAGTCCCCTTCTAAGACTCCTAAGACCCTCCACATCTCCCATATAAACCCCTGACTTGGAACAGCAAGTGTCTGGGCAAGAGGTTCAACCAGACCCAAGACTGCTTTGCTGGTCCTGCTATATTAGCTCTCTGCATCAGCTTCTGGCTTCTTGACCTGGCTTGCCCTCCAACTCTGCTCTCTGCTTGATTTTCTGGCTTCTTGGCTTGACTCTTCCCTAGACCCTGCTCTCAGATTGATCTGCTGGCTTCCTGACCCTGCTTGTCCTCAGATCCTGCTCACATATCCTGGCCCTGGTTTGCACCTTCTTTTTCCCAGTAAAATTATTTAACCTGCTTAATCTGACAACTATTATAAACTGGCAAGAGAGTTGAAATTATCCCCCCAAAAAGGGGGCGGGGAGTGGGGAGAAGAAACCAAAGTCACTGAGGGCCACAGATATCTTTCCACTGACTGTAATGGATTTTAGATAAACTTCATTGTCCTTTATCAGTATTACTATATATTTGCTTCCTAAGGGCATGGATGAAGTAAACTTAATTAATATATGCATACAGAAGTAGTTAACCTGCCTTCTGCCTAATATATGTATGCACCACTTGACATTCAGTTTGAGATTGAAAAAGCATTGGATAAGGCAGGATGAGGCACCTTTGCACTTCAAGAATGGTATTTCCTGCAATAAAGTGTCTGGAAGCTTTGTAGTTTTCAAAAATAGTGTTCCTTGAGAAGACATTTCAATGAAATGGCTTGCAAAATGTTATCTTATATGACTATTAGCACCTAACATTGACAATAAGGCTGGAAGTTGGAAATGGAAATTAAAACTAAATGGCACCTGCAGCATAGCATCTTTATCTGAAGTGGGGGCCTTCAAGGATTACTTTATTGCCTGCATTGGAGAAGAAAGTATTAAAAATAATATGAGGCCATTTGGGACAAACAAATCTTTATCCCTTTGTCTGTTCTTAGAAAATCCTCAGGAAGGAAGTCTTCAACAAAAAGACGGCTGCACTACCATGTAGTCAATTATTGTTTGCTTCTTCTAAAAAAGTCCTAAAACATTGTTTAATTTAGTAATAGCTTTGGTACCTGGGAGATTCAAAGGTCACTGAAGTAATTTTTTGGGAGGGGAGGAAGGGAGAAGGAAGCATATTTAAAAATAAATGAACAAATAAAATGAGTGGCCTAAAAATGGAATGCAGTGGGAAAGGTTTGGGAAAGAATGTATGTATTATTCTACATTTTAGTAAGCAGATCAAATAGCTACACCAGACACATTACCTTCTCTTGTTTATGGGTTTGAACTTTAATTTTTTGTCCTTAAAAACTCCCTGACATTGATATTTCAATGTTTTATATTATCCACAAGGGATTGGGTGGGGTTGTTTTTGTTTTTTTGCTTTTTCTCCTCCTTGATGTTAATAGATTGCAAGAGAAAAGTGATGTTTTTATGTTGAATAGTCAAAACCTGTCATCTACTTTTATGAGAGCTCCAAATTGTTGAAAATTAGGTTTAATGTTTCTGTGGTCCATTGGGCTTTATTTTAAAGATTCCTGAACTCATTTCATTCATACTAACTTGAAAGTGCTCTCCATAAAGGTTAGAAGTGACCCCATTACTCTATTACTGTACTGAAGTCTGAGGACATGGCTCCAAAGGCAGTGTGTTTGATTATCCATATATATCAATTCTAAGCAATTTTCCTCTTGGAAAGTCGAATGAAGAGGTGTTGGGAATGCGCACTTCTCTTCTACTAAAGTTGTTTTCTATCCCAGGGGTATTAGTTGAAAATACAAACATCCCACAACACAGTATCACACAAGACCTTTTTTCTTAATATTTTTGAAAGATCATTTTTTCTGGGTTAGCCTTTTTATCTAATTTTTCTTCCACAAAGGGGTCACAGCATAACAAACTTTCTTTTAAATTTAGTGGGTATTTTCAGAACATTCTCTTGTCCTACATTAATATTTATTTGCCTGATGACAGGGCTCATTAAATGAAAGTCACTCGTACCGTGGGCTACTCCAGAAGCTGCAGGACTGATTTAGGTTTTTTTAAAGTGGTTTTGGCCTCAATTCTGCCTCAATTTTCAGGTGAAAAAGTTAAAACAGTTTTGCGGGGGTCCTGGTTTTCAAAAGAGTTGGCATTCAACACTTTTTGAAAACACAAATCCTTTAGCTTACTTAACAGAGCCACCCTTACCTCACTGGTTGCTTTTGAAAATCTTGGACTACTTTTAGTAACAACTTTAATGATATTAGTATTGCTTTAACAGTCATGGCACTAGCTCATTTTCAGCACTATGTCTTAAAGATTAGTTTGAGTGAACATCCCCATACCTGTTGAGGCCATGCGTATCAGTGGTTGAAAATCCACTGCATTTCATAAATTCAAATATTTACCAAAACTTTTTGTTGCCTGATGGTTCAATACACTGAGCCTCATCTCTTGCTATCAGTATAAATTGGGAAATGTAAGGCTACAAACTCATTCAGGCCTTTGCAGTATCAGGAAGTTTAAAGAAATTGGAAAATGACTTGGTGTATTTGAATAGCTAAAAGCAAAGTGGTGACATTCTGAATAGTGCTACTCCATGAAGAAGTTTTATAACCCTGCTCATTTTATATTCAGAACATTACAATATGTCCTTCTAATCTTCCAGGGACCCATATCACACAATTGCAGCAATCGACCCAGAGAAATTAAATATCTTCCAAACAGTGAGAGAGATAACAGGTAACACACAGTTGTGATGCTATATAACTTGAGCTCTTTTCTCATTTTGCATTTGTATTTGACATTTGTTTTTATTTGAAACACACAGAAACCTTTGGATGCAGACAGTGCCATAAATTCGATAAACATTTAGCCAAATCCATACTAGTTGTTATCCACAAGTGCATTTCCTTCATTTCAGTTAATGCAGAATGTTCTCCAGTTCAGGAGTTCTTAGAAAGAGGGTGGCAAAGAGATGTCAAAACCTAATTGCTAAGTAGGATGGAGAGCATCAAGATGGCAACCCTTGGAGGACTTTTGCCAAAGAAATAGGGGCCACAGCATGGAAAACTGTTGAGGAATTCTGGTCTAATATAGAGGTTTAATTTTAAAACATTGCTACCGAGGAATTAAGTGTTTCCCATCCGTGTGTTATACTTTCATAGGAGACATATGACTAGAATTCCAAGTAATGCTCCATGAACTTACATCTTGTTTGCTACAGCTTCATCTTGCAGGGTTTAAGAATTCATTAATTATGAGTTCTCTTCCAGTTATTATTTCTAAGATAGTATGTACATAATTAAGGAAGAGCAACAATCATGGTATGCACATAAAAATGCTTCTGGGGGGAAGCTCTTCCTATTTTAATTGACCTTCTATTAAATGGCTCCCTAACCTTTTCACCACTCAATAACAAAGTGCAACTTGTATCCTAATTAATATAGAGTATAACCCCAATTAGTCAGTGGTGTTACCTGGGTAAAGTAAATTCTGACTCTCATCCTAACTAGGGAAACATCTCATATAACATAGGCCTTGTTTCAGCAAGGTATTTAAACATGTGTCAGAAGTTAAACACCTGAATAGTCCCATTAAAATTCACAGCTTTTAATATCCTTGGCTTGAGGGGGCTTACTCAATCCATGGACACATGTTACCTTTGCATCAGGACATATGCATGTTTCCCAGCACAAAAAGTGAGCATATAGACATTCAAGCAGTATGTGGTAGACAAAAATCAAAATGATGCTGTCATAAACTGTTAGCTCTTTCCAGCTCCAGCTTTACTGGAGAGCTGAGTTTTCCAGTGCCATGTGAAATGCATGTTCAGTTTCATGCAGCGTAATTTTAGTTGCTAGGATGCCAGTATCCTTTCCCCTCTCTCCCCCTTCCACATGCCGCAGATAGTGCTAGGACCTGATTACTAGGGACCTACTCAATTCATGGTTGCACAGATTTCATGGAAACCATGAAATCAGGCATTGTCCACAAAATCTACAAAAAAACAACAACCCCAAAACAAAAAACGTACTAAAAATACAATGCTGGCTTCTCCGTGGGAGCCAGCAGTTCTCGTAGCTACTGTGGCCTGGCCTTGCAGCCCGCTAGGATGTAGGGGGGAGCTTCCAGTACAAAAGGGAGCAGTCAAGGTTTGCCACTGCCTGGCAGAGAGAGATACCTGTCATGTGGCTCCACTCCTGCCTACCACAAAGGCTACTCAATGGGCAGCCTTCTAGGCTAGTCAGTGATGAGTGGCAGGGCTGCATGACAGACAGCCCTCTTGGTCAATCAGCAGGAAGGGGCATGGACACCAGGGCCCTTGGCCAATCAGAGACATGGGGGGCGGGCCTTGTGATAAGTCCATGAAAATGGTGACTGGTGCCATAGTCAGCCTGCAAAATCTCCCATCTACCACCTTGATTTGGATAGGTCCCTACTGATTACTCGGTAGGAGAGGAAGTCCTGGCTACATACCAGAAAGATGGAAGGCCACTGGAGATGCTAATTCCCACCACAGCTCGAACCATCCCTGGACTGTTCAGGTGGTAGTAGGAATTTCTCCAACTTCCCCCTGCTTCTCATCTGTCCTCTTTGTTGTTCTGCCAAGGATGGGATTAGGGTTAGGGTGAGGAAGTTCCTGCCACCACTGCTAGAACCTGGTAAGAACTGGGGCTCTGGCGGGGGAGGAGAGCAGTTTTGGCCTGGGTAGGCCCTGCAGGGCAAGGAGCTGTCCTTGATAGCTGCTGCTTTTTAGCAGCTACCATTTGTTCACTGATATCCTGCCTCCTCCCCTAACTGAAAAGAGGGCAGACAGTCAATTATCAGGCTCCCCTGGGGCAGAAGTACCCAAGGAGCAGCTCCAGCTCTGGCTGGAGATCTAGGTTTTAAGGTGACTTTGCAACTCTCTAGCCAAGGGACTGGAATGTCTGTATGCCCTCCTTTTTGCCACATTTCCCTAGCACGTCAGATTTCCTAGAAAGTTGTAGCAGTGTGATTAAACACCTATCCACAGCCTTATGCTTGGAGTTAGTCATGTCTTTAAGGGCTTTGTTGAATCAGGGTGATAATGAACCATGGTGCCATGTGTGGTGCCTGTGAGATGCGGCTTCTTCCTGATCTGCAAGGCACTTCTACTAGGCAGTATACTAGTAAAGCTAGGATACCACTCAATACCTGGTGATCCATGCACCTGAGCCTCCAAGTCCCTCAAAACATTATATGGTTGAGGGCTGCAGAAGTTATGATGTCACAAATTGAAATTCTCGGTCATTTCAAAGTTTCATTATTTTACTCAGTTTCCTGATAGATAAAAAATATTAAATCCACACATTAACAAATCCCATTAACTTCAATTCCTAGAAAATTTGATTCTGTCCACTGCCTTAGACTAGAAAAAAGTGGAGAGTTGAGGAAATATGAACTGACCGTGTCTCTCCACTTTGCCGTAAGTTTGGCTTTGGACTAGGTCTGAATTTCCTAAAACAACTTATGTACAGTTCCTTTGTTATGTGGGAGGAGGCTGTACTGCCATGTCTTACTTAATTCAAAGCTGGTGTCCCATATCATTCATTACTTATGTATTCTGCTTTCCAGACCTTTGCTCTCTCTTTATTATGGAATAATCTATCGTAATTCAGGTACACAATAAAGTAGCCTCAATGGCTGAGATGATGGAACATTTCTGACTTTATTTCCTTAGGTTACCTGAATATACAGTCATGGCCTGAAAACATGACAGATTTCAGAGTGTTTTCTAACTTGGTTACCATAGGTGGGAGAGCCCTTTACAGGTAAGATTTGCCTTTCTCTGTTAATGTAATGATTTATACTGTGCTATTACTATTTAAATATTATAATATAAATACAATAGAGAATAGAATCTCTCAAGAAGACCAGTCTAATTATAAACTTTAACTAGTTTTTGACTTAATACTAGTTACATATACACAGTTCCTGCCCCTATTGATTTTACTGATTTCAAAATGATAGCTTAAGATTTTCCACCAGAAAATAAATTTGTTGTCCAAAATTTACTGTTAATGAAGGAATGTGCAGTGTGCCCAGTCTATCAGTCATGTTTTAAATCTTTCACGTGTTAATTGGTATCACTGATTTGGTATCACTTGTAATCTACCATTCAGTAATGTTTTAGCATAAGCTAAACCCACATTTGAATATGTTAGCTCAGATGTTATTTGAATTTCCTAATGCATGCATAATATTGTACATCTTGCTTCCTAAATATAATAGAAGTAAAATGCAAGAATGAACACTGAAATGCCTGTACTTGCATATGGGACTTGCAATAGCTAGGTAGTTCTACTTTTACAAGTGGTATTTTGATATGAAAGCTGATATGGAGAAGTCAGTGTTAGAGGGAAGAAAATATGGTGAGAAATAATGGGGAAATGAAACAATATATCTGTATGATATATACAGTAGCCTCTCATTCCCAATTGCACAAAATGTTGTAAATCCGTCAAGGGATTCTGCTGACATCGTAAACAACAGCCCAAGTAGATTATGAATAGCAGTGAAACCTTGAGATTGAATTACAGCCCTGTATCCAGTTTTTGAAGCAGTGATTTTTATTTAGAATAGCTAGAAAACAATTATAACCGTCCAAAAAATGTAGATAATACTCAGAAAAGGGATTTTGGCTTCATTCATTTGCATCCATAAAATAATATGCAAAGGCATATCGACATCGTACAGGTGAAGACTTACTCTTGCTATGAGAAAGAAATGAGACAACAAGATACTGTGTTATAAGAAAAAAGTATGTAATGGCAGGCTGGAGGTGTTTCATTAAAGCTTACAATATTATTGGAAGAAATAAGACTTTTAATCTGACCTGAAAAGAAGACTTAAATCCATTTTCCATATCATTCTTCTACCATTCTGTCTTTTGTTTATAATCTAGCCCAAGATTAACCTCCCCTGTACCTCTTATTTTTTTATACTTATGAGCATAGCACTGTAAATTTAAATAGTGAAAATAGATGAAACTATAGCTTGTATGACTTTTTCAGTAGCTGCTACAAACATCCAATAACAGTAGTGGCATGAACATCCTTATCCCCTTATCTTCCCTTACCATAATCTTACAGCACTGTCACGTTCCAGTAGACAAATTGGCAGGACTCCTTTGTTGTCTCAAGGTGTGGACAAATGTAATGCTTAGAATGTTCTAAATATACTTTAAATCCCAAGAGTCCAGATGCTCAGGCCACTTTAGACCACTTTAAACTTCCCAGAATGTTACAAAGCATGCTGGTAAAATCAAATACTTTTCTGAGCCAGTACTTTTCTGAGCTCCTTGAACTGGTTCGGTGCTATGCATGGACACAGAGCATTCCATGACTAGTTAGCCACCCAGCACCTCACCCTCCACACCCAAACCCTTGCGGGGCAATGGAGTTGCTCTGTGATTTAGCCAGAACTCTGCTGCCCAAAGAGCTATTGCTTATAGAGACCACAGTGTGAAGGGATGGGGAAAGCGCAAAGCCTGTTTCAGTTTCACTACCGTATCAATGCTAGGGATCCTGGGCAGGAGGCCCAAGCTTATTTGGTGGGGAGAGGAAGACAGGTTCTAGAGGAAGGGTCTTTGTAGCCCTCTGCTTGTGGTGGATGGATGGTTGTGCCTGTAACAGTAAACCCCTGCTGGGTAGTGATGGTGGGGAGCTAGAGTCCTGCCCAATGGAAACTTAAAGCTGTGGGTGTAGGGGGAGAAGAACCATTGCACAATGGGCACTTACTAGAACCCATTTCCATGCTCAATTTAAAATGAAGTGGTTCATTAAGAGTTAATTGTTCCTGTATCCTGTGCCGTGCTTTTGCAGCCGGCCCCGTCCAGCAGGTTCCACCCTACACACACATCTCTATGCAGTTGCTGGCAATGAAAGGTAACTGAGTGGTTGGAAAAAACGGAAGAGTTCTTGAGGGACCCCAGAGAATCCAGCCCACTCAGACTCGCACACAGGGGTCCAGCCAACCACTCCACTCCAACCCCATGCCCCAAGCAAGGTCTTCCTCCCCTTCTAGAGGAATTCTTGGGAAATTCATTGATCCCTGGAAGGTGTGTTGGTCTGAGTACTCTACCACCTTCTGGTGGCATTTTGGGAGCAATACAGTCCCGAAAAGAGGAGGTTTCTACTTAAAACCCTTAGTAGTGTATGTGTGGATACTTCTGTCCAGGGACAATTGTAAAGCCATTCCCATTCAGTGATATGCTTGCAATGGTTCAACTTTTATGTCTGTTTGCACCCTCAAACCAAGTGGTCTATGTATTCATTCAGTTATCCATGGTCAGGTAACTATATTTGAAGTCCTTTGAATCTTTAAAACATGTTGTATATGAATGATATTGACAACAATTGAAACTAAATTCCTTTTTTGAGTTATTCTTTTTTATTCGTTTTTCAAATGAGATATACAATAATCATTTTACAATTAAGATGAATTCTAGAGCTGTTCAGAAATCCCTTCCTGTGAAAAATGTAATGTTTTTGGAAAGAACATCCCCCTCCCCACTCAGAAAGAAAAGCCAAAATCTACAAATTGTTTTGTGACAACTATTCTACAGAAATTGTTTTTGGAGTACTGGTGCACTTGGTTTTTGCTTGTCCACTGACAGCACAGGTTACTTTGGTCAATTTTATTTTCTCTCTAAAGGCAGAAAATGTAATTGAAAAGTGCATTCCAAATGAGATTTTGGGGAGGCTATCATTTTGATTTTTCTTGAACTAATAATGGAATTTTCAAAAAAAAAAAATTGAAGAAAAATTTTCTATAGAAAATGTGTATTTTTCAAAACTATACATTTAAAACCATTTTAATGGAAAAGACCGAGGTAACTTAAATTCCACATTCCAGGGCTAATGCACTTCTATTTATGTTTCTTTCCCAGTGGCCTTTCCTTACTTATCCTCAAGCAGCAGGGGATTACTTCTCTACAGTTCCAGTCCTTAAAGCAGATCAGTGCAGGCAACATCTACATAACTGACAACAGTAATCTGTGCTACTACCATACAGTCAACTGGAGCAGCCTTTTCAGCACACCCAACCAAAAGACAGTGATCCACCGAAATAAAAAGGCTGAGAACTGCAGTAAGTACTTCTGATCAATGCAATTTTTTGTCTGTGATTGGGCAGAAGGATAGAAGTAATGGATACTTTATGTACTGTGGGCCGGCTATCCAGGAGTGTCACTTGCCATTAACTTCATAGATATCAATGGAGCCTTGTTGATTCACAGAAGCTGAGAATTTGACCCAGTATGTCTCTGATCAGATTTATAGACAATTAAAGTGCATTTAAGTGTGACCAGCTGTAAAAAAGAAGAGAGGGGGCACTGCTGTCTCACCATGTTTTGAACTTCCCAGCATTAGAGGCCCATTTTCACAAATGTAAATTCCAAAGTAATAAATGTGAAGTGACTGTAGTGTTCCAGAAAGATGTCAGTTTGACAAATTTGAAAATTGTTGTCCTTTTTCATGGAAAAGGACTGGCAGTAAGTGTCTTCCCCAGCTGACCTACCCAAGTTCCTTCATCATCTTCTACAAAGGTCACTTTTGGGGATGATTGGATCATTTAGACCTTTCTCACCTTTTTGTCTTCACCCTCTGTGACAGGGTTACTAACAAGGTGTTAATTACTGCTGATTGTATGCTTTATTTGAAAGCCTGTCTGCTTGTAACTAGATTAAGATCCAATGCACTGGAAAACAAGTGCATTCTATGAATGTGATGGGCAAAATGATCATAGTTATGTTGAAGCCAGGCCAGGAATTTACTGGTACATAAAAGCCATCATATTTCTTAATAAAACAGTTCTGTGTCAGCTTCTTTTAGAACTCTAACAAAGGTGTACATTTATGAAGCTACTCCCCATTTTAAGTGACATCTCTTGTATTTGGGCCTTTGCTATATACTTTATTGAACTGCAGTCTACCTTTTTCTTAGTCTTCTAGGTTTTTTTTTTTCTTTTACCCTCTTCTCAATGTAGGGTTGGGTATTTGACTAGTCAAATATACGGTTCAGTCAAATATTAGTCAAAATGGTTTTAAAATGCCAATAGGTCCAATTATACACAGAAAAAGGCACAATTTTTCCAGTAAGAAATGTGTAGAAAATGAAAAAAATATGTCTGTCAAGATAACTACAAATAAATGTAGGGGGGGTTGGGGCTTTTTTTAGTAAAATACTGTAATATTTGACAGGTCAAAAATATACAGTCAGTTGGCAATATTTGACTGGCCAATTGACTTGCTTGCCAATCCTATTCCAATGTCATCAAATTCTTTTCTGTTCTCTATATGTTCTCATACAATGTAAGATGAGTGCTGCTTCATATTGACTGAAGCAACTTGACTTGCTGACTTAAATTTGTTGCATGTGGTTTGTCTATGCTTTCATCCTGTCACCAAAAGAAAGTAATGTGTACAGCTGAGTCTTGTTTTGGTTGGTTATCTTTTTCAGTACTGATGTTTTTCTATGTTTGTTAAAGAAGACATGTCAGCAAAATATGCCCTGCACTTTGAATGGGACCTGACTGAAGGTTGTAATGGTCTTTACTTCCTCAAATCATTTAAGTATTTTGAGCTGGTTCCCAGGATAGTATTTATTCCACACAGAAAAACTTTTTCTTTTATGGAAGAGTTCCATCATGCCAAAAGAGCAAACCTGTTGATTATGGTGCTCATTCTGGAGCATTAAGTGTTGTTTTTTTTAAGTATCCTGAACCTAGGTCATCAAGCACCAGGAGGCCAAAGACCAACAGCTTGAATCTGATTCACATCTTTGTAGGAACCAAGTGTAGACAGCCAACGATAGGTATAAAATGTTAAAGGCAACCCAGGGTACTGAGGAGATGAGCTGCTGAATTCTGTCCCAGTAGCCTGCATCTATCTCAAGGGTTCATGCCTAGATGTATTAAGTTTCTGTAATCTAGAGAATGTAATATAGAGATGGACACAGTCATGAAAAACTGAGGCTAGGTCATGATCTGATAGGATAGGATACGGTAGCAACCCAGAGATGATAGAAAATGTTGCTTATTGTTAATGCTATATGGGAGTTCAACATCAAGAAGGAATCCAATAACATTCTTAAACTTCAGGCTGACTTAACCAATCGTGGTTGTGCACCTTCAGCCACAGTAGGCTCTACAGTGGCTAGAAACATTTAAAAATGCTTTCTTCTATCCTGAAGTATCATCCCTATTTTGCTTGAGTTTTAACTTCAACCAGTTCTTTCATCTGACCAAATTGTTTTAGTGGTTCCCTTAGTCATCTTTTATATTTCCCTGGTCTTTTGGTCCTTTTTGGGCATTTATACACATGCCCTGGGAATGGCGGGGCGAGAGGCTTTAATTAGAGCAGCTCCAAGAGCCACTCTAATTAAAGTGCTTGAAGCGTCATGTATATCTGCGTCTCCATACTGAAAAATGGTGCACTTTAACTAAAGCTAGTCAAACAATTTTTAGTTAAAGCACCCTTGCCTCTATTTTTTCAGCTCAGGGACACCGAGGCATGTGGCACTGGAGTCTACTGCAGTGCAGTAATTACTACAGTCCAGCAGGCTCAGTTAATCAAGTCTGCTCCAATGCACTGTAATTACAATGAGTTGGAGCAGCCTCACTGCATATTTATAGGCACCCTTTGATTCCCAAGCTCTTGTGTGGTGTTTGAATGTCAGATGAGCTCCACTTTTCATGTAAGAAGCACATCATTTATAGCACTGTTATCTCATCACTTTTTTACAGATTTTGAGAGACTATGAGCAGTCATAGAGCTTCCAACAAATCTTAAAGTAATGTCCTGTGCTACAATCCTGTCTACCTCCATGACCTAGGCCCAGCGTAAAATGTTCTCAGGAAGTAGTAGTCATCCTTTCTCCATCCCCAAAATAATAATAATAAAAAATGTCAAACAAGAAATAGAAGGAAGATGGAACAGAAACCTATATCTTATCCCATAACAGTTGAGCATTGCTTCAAGGTCTTTAGAGCTTGGAGATTATATTTTAGGAGACAACAGAAAATATATGGCTGTAAGGTGAACTGCATATCTGGGCCATGTCGCTTTTCACTTCCTGCAACAGTTAGTCATTTGTTTCACTGGCTTTGATTGCTTGGAGGCTTAGTTGAACACAGTATTAAATGGTTTAGGGAGCTGCAAAGTATCCCTGTATTAACTGTCAGGACTCCTATGTCAAATGGCTTTTTGTTCTTTTGTGTAATCTCTAAGTTTAGTTGGCTTTGAAATATCAAAAACTGTCAAAATATGGGGTTCCCAACCCTTTCCAGACATGGAAGCCTGCATCTGTTGTTTGACCTCTTCTTATTCTGCAAACTTATAGAAAAAGAAACCAAATTATTTTTCTCCATAATAAAGAGGAATGACCTATCAGAAATAATTACCTGTAATTTGTTAAATTTAATATTAGAGTACCTTCTGCATGTTTGAGGACAGTATGGAATAAATGACTAAAGGTGAATAATGTATCTGAGCTCTCATTCTTTAAACTTCATTGGGAAAACAGTTTCTAATTAGTTTCACGCTAACAAATCTGTGTAGGCTATATTACCCTGGTGTGTGAAGCCAACCTCTCTAAAATTGCCCCTAAACTATGCTCATGAAAAAATTGTGGACACGTGGAAGTCAAGTTTTAGGTGGTTATCTTCTGCATTGTAAATGCAAACATCCATTTAAAAGTTTTTCTTAAGGTGTTTTTAATGTAATAGACATTTTGAAGAGGCAGCATTCATTTAGCAGATGGGGCATTAGACTGAGTCTAAGGAGATCTGTGTTGTGTTTCTGTGTCTGAGACTGACAGACTATAATCCTGGGCAAGTCACTTCACCCATTTTTCTTCACACCCTTTGTTTGTCTTGTCTGTGTAGGCTCTGATTTTTGCAAACGTTTGGGTGCATGTTTCACTTCCCTACTCAAAATATTCCCATTGAAGTTAGATGCACTAGTCACAATTTGGAATTAAACTCATGAATATATATTTGCAAGATCTGAGTCTAACCTCTTTGAGCAAGCACTTTCTCATTTTGTGTGTCTAACCAGAGCTTAGCATACTAGAGCACTTAATAAATTGGGGACTGTAAGATTTTATTATAATACAAAAAATGGCAATAAAACAGGTCAACATAATGAAGTATCAACAATACTTCAAATAGTACTTCTTATCTAATTCACTCTCCTTTTCAGTATCTACTCCCTGCCACTGAGTGACACAGGATACTGTGCAAGATGGACCTGTGGTCTGACCCAGTAAATGACAATTCTTACCTTCTTAAGTTCTTAATTTAGTGCAAAATGTACATTTTAGTCAAGTTTTGTGTATATATGTGTGTGCGTGTGTTTGTGGAAATTCTCAACAAAAAAGAAACATCAGATTCTTTCTCCAATTTTGCTGATACCTTAGCAAAAGTATCCAAAAGACACTGTTTCTTCATTTCATTATCACAAATCTCTCTGACCTAAGTAATTATAACAATCACACTCTAGTATGTTAATCAGCACTCCTTTCTGTATTTTAAACCATTATCCACTTATGTCCTACTTTCATCAGAAAGATTGTTCTTGTGTGGGGCTTATTTTTAGGTAGCTTCACTCAAAATAGAAAAGTTATTTTCATGACAGCTTTCAAGATCAGCAAAGTTAACATCATGTTTGAACAACTTTTATGAAATCTTATGATCTGGTGATATCCTCCCCAAGTCATTTGATACTGAGTTCAACTAAGCCTTCAAATAGTTGATGCCAGAGAAGTACTGAAAAGTTGTTCAGAGTTTAAAATGTCTGGAAGAGTTTAGAATACAAGAATGTATTTTTAAAAAATGCACTGGTGTTGTTTAAGAAACACTACTGGTAATAGTGTTGTTAGGGTATTTGTCAACTGAGTTTGGCCGAACATTTATTGTTTGGATCATGATGAGATAAAGATGATGGATCTCAATCATTCTGAAAACCACTAGAGATTTATCCAGTACAAGAAATATATTTCACTTTCCTGGTACTCTCAGAATTGGATCATCATCCTACTGGTATTTTTACAACTTCATAAAAACAGTAGATATTTGGTGTTTGTTTTCATAGCCTGCTAGCTTTTAAACAAATAAAGTCAAGATCACCTTTAAGAGGATTCCTTTGGCTTCACATTGGTAATGAACTTCTTCATCTGTGCAAAGTAAATGGGTTGATTGAGAAAGCTTACTCTTTGTATGTTTGTTGGGGATATGAAAAAAGCCATTTGCATTTTGATGGGCCTGAATAGGACAGCAGTCTATAAAATTCAGGGAAAGGTTTTATCTGACTCATTCACTCAACATTATTATACTTCTAACTGAGCCATTGTGGCATGTCAAGGTTTTTTGGAGGAAATTATTTGAAAGCTATTTGAAATCAGCCTACCAAGATTCCAAACCTCTGAAGTGATCCTGAATAAAACACAAGAAACCTAATACTTACACTTCACCTGAAGTGGAATTTGTTGCGTCAAAGGATATTTAAATGAGTCACTCTCTTTATCCAGGACCTAGCGGTAGTTAAAGGACAGAGAAATCCAGCATGAGTCTGCCTGAAGAATGGAATAGCTGCCCTGATAGGTTCTTCTATCTCACATTTCCATCATCTTATCATGCTTCTGATGTGATATTTTAGAATTGGCTAGTAGTAACTGACCAGTGCTCAGAAATTGGAAGTGATAGTTATATGTACATGAACTGTAAGTGCACATCAGATAAGCTATATCTATAGCCCTATAGATGGCTAGATTTGAATGGATGGAAAGAGGACCAAGCTGCACATAAAATTGGTAGGGAAAATAGTGTACGATAGCAAAAGCAATTCAAGATGAAATTTATCTTTCTCCTACTGTGTTTTAAAAGAATGTGATGAAATTGTGCTGTAGTGAAAATTGTGAATTTTTCCAAATTTTCTCTGGGGCAGGATTTCATCCATTTTGCAGAAAGGCTTTGGTTTTCCACAGCTTATGTTTTCTGCAGAACTTAAACTGTATTTTAAAAAATAAATGTATAACAAACACATTTCATTTTTGAAAATGTAGACAACACTCCATTGATACGCATAGGTGTTGAACACTCATAGCTGAGATATGAATTTAATCTTGTACTGCATAGTTATAAAATGTTTAAAATATTGTGGAGTGTATTTTCAATGCATAACCCTAATGAAACATCCAGAAATGACCAGCCCCCACCCCCCCAGAAATAATTCTATAAAATAAGCTGGCTTGGGAATGCAGGTGGTAGGTGGACATCTTCAGGCAGGCAGCTGTGTGAACATATGCTTGAGTAACTAACTATTCAGTTGTATCAAAGTCTGGAGTACCTAAATGCAGTGCATGGAACTCTCTTCCAGTTCATCGTTTTTCCTACCTTTAATTGCTATTATGAATGCAATATAAAATGTAGCTATATGATTTGCATAAGGCTTAATATTTTGTGAATTACTATAAAGATTTTTTAATAGGAACGATTTTTGTTTTAAGCTGAGTTTACTATCATGCCATGCCACACTAAAATATAGGGTTTACTGTTTTTTTCTGGCCCTGGGCCCAATGCTTGCTTAATGTAATATTTTCAGAAAGCATTTACATTAAATATGAATCTACACTAAGCGAATTCAGTAATATTGTTTTCCTGTAAAACCTGAGGCCAGCAGGTTGGAAGCACTCCTGGATGCCTTCCAGCATGCCCCGTGGATTCCCTAGGCTGTGGGAGACTGCCAAGAGCCTGCACCACCCTGATTAACTGCTGGGCATGGGCAAGCATGTCACCAACCACCTGGCCCATCACCATGGATCCTCCCCCATGCCCAGTCTTAGGTTTCCAGAAAAGTCCCAGATAGGCAGGCATGTGCCTCCATGTCCTGGCCTGCCAGTACTCCACTATGGCAACCTGCCACCTTAGCCCAAGCAGGGAGACCCCAGAGCAGTGGAGTGTCCTTTTTGTTACCCTGTATTGACTGTCACTGGATGCTGTGGGACATCAGTCGCATCCATGTGAATGTGATGGGGCAGCAGGTCACCATGGGATGCAGCTTCATGCCCCCAAAGCAACAGCTGGATGTCCTACATGGGGCCACCCACTGCACACTGAGCCTGCCAAGCATCCTGGACTTGGTCATCGACTTTCACATGGTCAATGAGAATGAGGCTACCCAGGATGCCATGGGTGCTGGGGTGATTGTCCTGGGCACGTGGGATGATGAACAGAGGGTCCAGACCTTCTGCATGTGTTGGGCCATCTTTGTGGACATTGTCACCCATCTAGTCCCCAACATCACATACCAGGACATAAGAATGTAGCCACCCTTGACCCTGGAGAAGCAGGTGGCCATCACTGTCATAAAGCTGGCCACCCCCAGCAGTTACTTCTGTGTTGCTAACTTGTTCAGCATAGACAAGACCATGGCTGATGAGGCCATCCAGGAGGTGTGCCTGGTCATCCAGGACATCCTGACAAACCACTTCATCTGCCTTGTCAACCTGCAGGAGGAGTTCTCTGGTTTCTGCCTCATGGGCAGAACTGCATGTGAACAGCACACATATCCCTATTCTCTGCCTGACCCAGGCTGTTCAGGAATTCATCAACTGTAAGGGCTACTTCTTCATCATCCTGCAGGGCATTGCCCATTACCAGGGCCACTTCACCCACATCTTCACCAGCTGGACGAGCAGTGCCCATGATGCTTGCATCTTCCAGAGTTCCGCACTCCTCAAGCTGATGAAGAGTGGGTGCTACAGTCCTAGGCTCCTTCATTTGTCATCAGTAATGTTGTCATCTCTCCCCTCATCATCAGTGAACCAGCTTATCCTTCCTGCCCAGGCTGATGAAACCATATGGGAAGCAGCTGGACTGCCAGAAGGAGAACTTTAACTACAGCCTAACCAACACTGCATGTTGGTGAAGTGTGCCTTTGGCTGCCTCAGGGCATGCCGGTGGGCTCTCAACATACATCTTAAGGTGTACAAGGAGAACCTGATATGACTCACTGTTGCTGCATGTCTTCTACAACATCTGTAGGCCAGGAGAGAGGCCTTCTGTGAAGCCTGAACAGAAGAGGCACAGTGTGCAGACCAGGCATGGCAGCTCATGCATATGTTGCACAGAGACTGGGGAGAGAACAGATCCTCTGCTGATGTTGGGGGCACTGACCCTACATAGCAGCAGGCAATCCAGATCAGTGAAGCCCTGAGCAATTATCTCCTTACCCGTATCTGAACTCTTCTCCCACATTGGTCAATGATCTGTACTGCTGCTTTTCACCTGGCAAAGTGGAAATTGGGGTCCCACCTGTTTTGCAGGTGGGCAGCATGCCCTGAAGTAGTGCTGGAACAGGTTGTTGGGGTGGGAGGGCCTGGTTCCATCTGCAGGCACTGCGGTGGGGACCTGCTCTGCTCCCTCAGAAGGTCTGGGGATCCAGGGTCCTGCAAGGACTCGGGCCTTTCTAGAGTGGACAGGGACTGATCACTCTGGGTAATGCCAATGGAGCTCTTATACTGCCTCCTCCCCTGGTCCTTCCCTTACAAAAGGCGTATTTCAGTGTGGGGTCTCTGCAGGGCATTTCCCTGGTGAGAGTCAGCTAGGACCAGAGGGATGAGCTTTACCACTACTCCCAGGAAAATCCCATCCAATACTCTATGCGTCTGTTGCAGGATACAGTCTTTGGGAGGTGCTTAGAGCTGGAGGAGGGCCATCTTTTTTGTGGCACACTGGAGAACCCCAGGGTGCCATTCAACATTAGAGTTCTTCTTGTGTGCTACCTGTGGCTCTGCTGACACCCTCAGATGGATGAGCTAACACCCTCAGATGGATTCACAGTCACCACTGCTATTGACACACTGCTCAATTTGTGACCTGACCTTGAGAGAAGTTCCCCAAACCCAGCTATCTAAGAAGAGTCCTGACATCTGCCACCCTTGGCTTTCCAGCACTGATCTTCTACTGTAAATACTCCAGGAGGGGATGGGAGTAGGATGTGGATGTTGCTTTGCTTTTAGGGTTTGGAGTAGAGGGTGTGGTCCAGGACCAGGACAGGGCTATGATTGCAGGAGAAGGGATAGGGGTTGCCTTGAGGGGTCAGTATAGTGGCTTCCTATACTGTGAGACTCAGAGTCACCTGGCACCCATGGACTTTCCCCAGGGATCACATCAAGGGGCGGGGGGAGGAGAAAGTGCTGGAGTTCCTCTTCCAAGCCTCTCCAGGCACACAACTCAGGATTCACATAGGCAGTGGGACCATATCATCTGAGATAATGATTTGTACATAGGACTCCTGCCATCACTTCAGGGCATTTTTTAGATTGGGAGGGAGGGAGAGAGGGGGGTTGTTTGGCAGGGGAGATTTTTTTTCTCATTCCTGCTGTACTACAACTCTAGTGGTTCTCATAGATAGCTGTGTGTTATATCCTATCCCTGACCTTGGTGTTCTCTCTGCCATCTGGTCCAATGATGCTGCCAACCAGGATGGCATTGAGTGCTGGCATTTTTACCTGGGTTTTACACTGTATCTTCAGAGATCAGTCAACTCTTTGAGTGCCTGGCTTTGGGTGTGAGGTGGGAGCTCTTTCAATGCCATTGCTCTGGCCAGCTGGGTGGAGGCTCCATTTCGCCCAGGAGCTGAGCATGGCCCTGAGTGATAGGTCAGGGAGGTGTGAATGAGGCAGTTTTATGTTCCTGTAAAATTGGAGTTGGGCTGCTAACTGCCCAAGATCAGGGCATGGGGTAGTCTGGTGCCTTGGCTATGGTCCAGGGAGGGGAGGTGGGGAATGGTCTACTCAGTGCTAAAAGATAGTGCTAAATGACTGAAACCTCCCAAGGATTTAGCAGCCTGTGGCTCTGTGCTTTGAGAAGTTAAGATAAGGCAAATCACCCTTCTCCCCACTTTTCATCCCCCTTTCTCTTTTCCCCAGAGGTCCCACATTTCCCCAGTACCTGGACTCCCATCACAGCCTTGAGGAGTAGGGGCAAATCATATTGTCCCAGTCTGCAAGCAGTCCTTGATTTATGCCTAACTCATCAGCAGAAGTTGGGGGAGAACTGGTTGTGGGCCCTGTGGGTCATGCTGCAAATGTAGCCACTGTGCTGGTAGTGTGGGGGCTAGAGGATACTCTGCATGTCTGGAAAGGGGGCAGTGAGGTTTCAGAGTAGTGGGTTTGGAACACCCATGGGAGCTGTGAGGGGAATGGTATTCTGGGGCCAGGATTCTTGGCCATGGTCCACAGGGTTGAAGACAGTGGATGAGGGGCTTCAGTGAGGTAGAGGGCATGGGCTCCAACTCCAGCTCCTGGGTCTCAATTGCTATTGTGTCAGATCACTCCTGCATGCCATGTTTCCTGCTCTCAACCATGCCTGAGAAGATGTCAAATGTGCTCAGGTCTAGCTGCAGGTGCAACTCAGTTCCCACATCTTGTGACAATGCAGGGACCAACACCAATGGGATAGACTCCTTGTGGGCCAGCTTCAATAGCTGACTTCTTGCCCTCTGGCCCCAGGGACCTGCACCAGTGGTCACCTAGTTGTCCCATTGTCTGGGGCCTCCCTTCACTACCTCCTATGGTAGAGTCCCTACCAATGGACTCCCCACCCTGTCCCCAAGTGGTGCCATAAGTGTGTGAGGTCTCAATGCCCCTGTCTTTGGTGAGGAAGTGGGACAGCTCCTCACAGAAGGGCATGACTTGCCTCTGGGCCCCAGACCTCTTGTTGGCATGGTGCATATGATTATACTAGATCTTCATCCATTTAGTCTTGATGCAGCATTTGTCCCAATCCCTTCTGTGGCCCTGTGCCTGCATCTGCTGGGCAATGCACTTGAAAACATCCCTGTTACAGTACCCTTTCTAGAGCTGGTACTGGATCTTCTCCTCACCCTAGATGGTGATGAGATCCCTCATCTCTTTGTCCCATTTCTGTGACCAGGGTTGGAGGAGAATAGGATGGGGTCTTCCATGGTCCATGGTAATGACCATGGGATCTCAGCATCCATGGGTATGTGAAGGTCTGGCTGTGACGGAGTTGGATGTAAGTCTGGAAGGGTGGATAGATTTAAAAGGATTCATATATTTTTAGGGTTGGAAGGGACCTTAGTAGATCATTGAGTCCAACTCCCTGCCCTGGGCAGGAAAAAGCATTGGGGTCAGATGATCCCAGCTAGGTGCTTGTCTAGTCTCCTCTTAAAGACCTCCAAGGTAGGGGAAAGCACCACCTCCCTTGGAAGTTCATTCCATATTTTGGAAACCCTCACCATAAAGAAATTTTACCTAATGTCTAATCTAAATCTTCTCTCTGTCAGTTTATGGCCATTGTTCCTAGTAACCAGGGAGCACCCTGGTAAACAGAGTGTGCCGTATTTATTGCTGCCCCCCTCCCCCTATTAATTTGTAGATGGCTACAAGATCCCCTTTCATCTTTCTTTTGTGGAAACTGCAGAGATTCAGGTCCTTCAATCTCTTCTCAAAGGATCTAAACTGTAGGCCCATAAACCTCCTGTGAATCCTCGAGTAGCCCTCCTCTGAACTGTCTTAAGGTTATCCATATCCCTCTTGAAGTGCGGTGCCTAGAACTGGAGCAGTATTTCAGCTATGGTTTTACAAATGCTGGCTGCATAGTGGGGAACTATCACCTCCTTAGTAAGCTTGTGTGAAGCTGCTAGTATTTGCTTTGGATTCGGATTCAGCCAATTAGGGGGACAGTGATTTGATTCAGCTGAATCTGAATTGGCTAGGCCAGGCCCATCCCATGCGAGCGTCATAGCCCAGCCCTTGGCATGGATCTTTGAAAACTCCTAGCGCTCTGGTGTAGTGCCCAAAGACTGGAAGAAGGCCAATGTGGTGCCGATCTTCAA
>NW_017728949.1:9884844-9926894 GCF_001723895.1 Crocodylus porosus | reverse complement strand
TGCTTATATTGCTGGGATCATATGACCCCAGCTGACTTCCTGCCCTTTGGGCAGGGGGCTGGACTCGATGATCTCTTGAGGTCCCTTCCAGCCCTAATGTCTATGAAATCTATGAAATCTCATTCCCCCAGCCCACCCATGGGTGCCCTGCCTGACCCAGCTCTGGCCTTTTAAGAAAAAAACCTGAAAAAAACCCCCAGACTCACTGATGCTGCTGGTGGGGGGTGATCCCCACTGCCCCATGCCACATGGGGGGCTCTGCAAAAGTCCCCAAAGCCACTGCAGAAGCGGTGAGTCCCAGGGCATTTCTGTTTTGTTTTTTTTCCTTAAAGAACTGGGGCCTGGAGTAGTGAGGGGGGATGAGGGATTCATGCAGAGCCCCCATATAGTGTGGGGTAGTGGGGGGTAGCAGGGATTGCTGCCCCACCCAGCAGCACCCGGTTTTTCATTAAAACACCAGGATCTGTGGCAGGCAGGGCAGCCATGGGAGGACTGGGGGAGTGGGGGGGTTGGGGGATCTGGCAGGTGTCCCCCCATGGTCCCTTCCCCCCTCCCTCAGCCTCCACCCCCTCCACTACTTACCAGTTCAGAGTCCACTGCAGCTTCCTGCTGCAGCCACTGGGGACTTACCAAAGCATCAAAGCTTTCTGAATCTTTTCTGAAGATTTGGAGAGCTTTGAATTGATTTTGACCTTTTAATTGTTCCTCTGCTTCAATTCGGATTTGAAGATTTGGCCACCGAATCTAGCTGAATCTCCTCCAAATCAAATCACCACCCAAAGCTTCGCACAGCCCTACTCGTTAGACCTACTTGTGATGCATCTTCTAATAGATGGAACAGTGCAGTTGGCTTTACTTATCACTTCATCACATTGATGACTCATGTTCATTCTGGAGTCAACTATGAATCCAAGATCCCTTTCTGCTACTGTGCTGCTTAGAAAGTCACCTCCCAGCCTGTAGGTGTGTTGGTGATTCTTTCTCCATAGATGTAGCACTTTGCATTTAAACTGCATCCTATTCTGTTCTTCCCACATTCCCAGCCTGGTCAGATTTACCCGAATCTGCTCCCTGCCCTCTATTGTGTTTACTTTGCCCCATAATTTGGTGTCATCTACAAATTTGGACAGTGTGTTTTCCACGCCTTCATCCAAGTCACTGATGAAGATATTGAATAACACTGGTCCAAGGACCAAACCCTAGGGAACTCCACTACCCACATTTTTCCAGGTTAAAAACAACCCTTCCACCATCACCCTCTGTGTGCGCCCCATAAGCCAATTCTCCACCCACCCAACTGTGTAGTAATCTATGCCACAATTGCCTAATTTGTTTATAAAATTTGGATGCGACACTGTATCAAAGACCTTTTTAAAATCCAAGTAAACCTCAGCTTCTGCATCCTAACATTTTGTGACCAGGTCATAAAAATAAGCAAGGTTAGTCAAGCAAGATCTACCTGCTATGAAGCCATGCTGGTTGCCCTTCAACATTATTTTTCTACTCAACTCTCACAAATGTGATCTTTAATAATTTTTTCAAAGGTTTTCCCAAGGACAGAGGTGAAGCTAACTGGCCTATAGTTACCTGGATCATTCTTTCTCCCCTTCTTGAAAATAGGGGACACATTGGCCCTTCTGCAGTCCTCGGAGCTGTCCTGAGCATAAGCGCTCAAACAGCCTCCCCAGTGGTTCTACAATTGTTACTCAAATTGCCAATTGCTCAAATCATGAGCAAGACTTTATAAAGGGGGATAAGGCAAGGTGCCGCGTTTATTGATCACATGAGTAAGAAAGACATAGAGGTTTGGGCACACCATTCACACAAACACACACAAATCATCGTACACGTCATTACACACAGGCATGCACAAGACAATCATTTCATCCACACATACACCAGATATAGTTACCAGCAATAGTTGCTCAATATCAGACCAGGGTGGCTAACCCAGGCTTATTGAGTAGATAATGATGATTTGAAGATAGCAGATTTGAAGATAACAGCTGGAGCAGGCTGAGCAAATGCATCTGTGCTCCGATGAAACAGCAGTAGAGAAAGAGACTCGCCTGAACTTGGCATTTTCAAAGTGTTTTTTTTTTTTTTTATATAGGGATTGGCATTTTTTGTTTCAGTGCTTTGTGGTTTTCCTAAACCCAGCTTCGTTTTTTGTGGTTGTTCATCTTTTGTCTTCAGCTTATCTTAGCCTTGGAGTGTTCTTGCTGCCCATCTGACAGGATGGGTGCATTGCTTCTCCTCATTATCTTCTCTGTGCCGTAAGCCTAAAAGGGATTCTTCAGGCATTCATTAATTAGTTTACTGACTGATAACTTACATTTGGCACCTTGTTGCTTACATAAACAGTTAAATCATCTTCTCCTGTCTCTATGCCATTCTCTCACCATTCACCCTTTTACACACGCTCATAAATAAAGACTATGCAGAGTTCATTCACTTATGTCAAGCAGAAGGATACAAAATGGAGTTTTCAAGTTGCTTACAGGACAAGACTAGCATGGTTACATTTTACTACTATTACACTCTATGTTAACATCAGCTACATTAGTTTAGTTCAAGAACAGATTGAATTTTATTAGTAGATGTTTAGGATTGTGAATCCAAAAAGATGACAAAGCCAGTAAGGAAATACATGTTGTCTGAGTGAGAGACTAACATTAAAAGGATGGGGGTGAGAAGGGGAACACAACTTGGCCAACTAAGCCCGGGGGTGAGGAGAGTGGGGTGGGGGAATGGGAGGGAGGGGATTCACAATGCTGAGAGAGAAAGAAGATAGATACACACAGACCTATACAGTGGTCCGCAATGGTGGAGGAAGTAGATTGAAAAAAGTGTCTCAATCCATATAGAGTCTCATCGTGGAGGTACTCTTTAGGTACACAGTGACACTGGTCAATTCCTTCAGTACCCTTGGATGAACATCATCCAGGCCTGCTGACTTAAACACATCCAGTCCCTCCAAATGCTCCTTCACTAAGTCAGCGTTAACTGTTGGTGCATTGGAGTCTCTTTTGTGCCTGTCTATAGTCCCTTTGAGAGAGATGTTTGTATCTGTGTTTAGGAATACAGATGCAAAGAATGCATTTAGGAGTTCATCTTTGTCCATCCTATCTGGTATCAGTTGCCCTAGTCTGTCTTGTAGGGGTCCTATGCTGCCATGCGCCTTCTTTTTACTCCCTTTCTACCTAAAGAAGGACTTTTTGTTGTCTTCCATTTCAGTAGCCAGCCCGAGTTCCATTTCTTCTTGGGCCTTTCTAACTGATTCCCTGCAAGTGTAAGCCAAGCAGGTATATTCCTCCATGGTGGCTACCCCCTGCTTCCACAGTCTGTATGCCTCTCTTTTTCTCCCTAGGCTCTCTTGGACTTCCCTGTTTAGCCAAGAGGGTTTCTTGGCTTTTACCTCCCTTTATGTGCATTGGGATGGGCCCCTTTTGTGTCTGAAGGATTATTCCCCTGAGGAATGCCCACCCTTCCTGGTCTTTCATCTCACCAATGCTCTTGCCCTTCATGAATGGATTGAAGGAGTTGAGGATGCATGAAGGTGTGAGTCCTAGTATGTAGTTCTCCCTCTCACTGCAGCTGGATGTGGCCCCTGGTCCAGCATGACTGGGGCTCAGCTGTTCAGGCCACCCCCACAACCCTGCACTTTCAAGAAGCTTCCAGCAGACACCCCACAATTCTGGCAACACCCTATGCCTTGGACTGGAAAATTCCTGTGTCCTCTACCTGCATGCCTCATCTGCTTCTGAAGTTTCCAGGGGCATATCCCTGCTTTCCCTGGCCTGGTTCCTCAATGATTCTCACGCCCGCACACACACACACCATCCCAGTCCTTTGGGACCCTGTAGCTGCAGGACAAAAAAGCCTTGCAGCATTCCCTATGCATATGGCCTAGGTACCTGCCGACAATGGCCAAGATGCTGAGATCACAGGGCTGCCTCCGTGCATGCCCAGTCCCAGAGCTCTGCCCCCTGCCACATTCACCCACCAGAAGCAAATTGCCCACCCTGAGTCCTGCAAATGGGGGAAGGGGTCCCTGCTGGGGTCCAGGTGGCAGGGTGCCTGGCGCTGGCCTATGAGTTATGGTGTGCAAGAGCCAGGGTCAGGGTCTATGGGACTGTGCCTATAAATGGGTGTATGAGGGTCCCTGGCTGGGTGTGCAGGTGCCAGGGTGGGGTCTGTGAGGCTATGCAAAAGCTCAGGGTTTCTCCTGGGCTTAGTGTCAGCTCTGTGTGTATATCGTGGGGTGCTTCATGACAGGAAGTAGGGGCACAGTTCAGAGACTTGCATGCCTATCTTCCGGGGCTTGTGCAAAGAACACAGATGCTTCCCGTCTCCTTGCTGCCTTTATGCAGCTGACAGATGGCTGGAGGCAGGAGACGGGCCTGGGAAGAGGAGCTGTGTTGGGCTGGCTCTGGGAGAGCTCAAGGGTGGGGCCCTCTGGGCACTCAGCTGGAGCAGCCAAGTGCTAGCATGCCTCCCTGCAAGGGAGGGGTAGTGGGAGCCAGAAAAGACAATGGGATGCTGGAAGATAGTGACCTAACTTGAATCGATAGGGGAACTGATAAAAAAGTTCAATTCACCAGTCCAGCCTAGCTAGATTGATCTGATTTAAACGTACCTCAAACTTCTGTTTGGTTAGGGGTTTAGACTGATTTCTGATCACTTAGACTAGTCTATATGTAATATCTATACCTGGCCCTATAGACCAAAATGAAATAAATCTTTCTAGGCAAATGTTTACTTGTTGTGAATCATATCAATTTATCAGCCAATTAACACCTTAAATAAATGATTATGCTTATTTAAAGCCTGACTTGAGGCTAACTGAAATCAGTAGGAGTCTTTCTATTTAATTTAGAGGCCTTTGGATCAGGCCCAGTCAGAAGTGGTCAGCTATATACTTTTAAATGATTGATTCAAGTTACCTCTGTAGACTATGGAAACGTGCTGAATTTATGCTTATACTCCATATGACTGCACTGATAATACACTTGCCTTTATTCTGAAAATGTACATGAAGATGAATTGCTGTCACATCAGCAATGTCCTTGATATACAAATATTTTATATAGCTTGAGTATATGTGAATGCATATGTGAAAACATGTTTAACCTACAAAAGTATGAAAAATATCTAAAACCTGTATATTCCTGTGAAGTGCCATAATTAAAAAACCTACTAATGTATTTTGCAAGTTGTTTGAAAAATTCACCTTTTGCCTGCCAACTTTCAATTCAGTATTTTTAGTAGCTTTTGATTTCTTACTGCCTTTCTCTTTTATGGAATATTGACATGGAATTCTTCCTATTAAAATTTCATTTGGAAGTTCTAACATAGTAAGTGGCAACAAGTAAGTCATGATATACCGGTATATGCATAATAATATATAATATTGTAAGCTGCCATGAGCCTTTTGTTCTGAAGCGTGGCCTATAAAAATATATAAATAATTGCATATATGCACTTGTGTGCATAATAGTATATCGGTATATATGCGTGCGTGTGTTTGTGTGTATATATACATACACACGATTATATATTTATAATTATAACAATATTGCGCAATTAAACAAGCAAAGAAAAAGTCATATATATTATATATATCTATAATATATATGCATATATAATTATATTTTAGATGTATAAAATATTTTCTAATAAATATTTACTTACTTGTTCAACACATTCTTCCTTAAATTATTTTATCCTTTTCAACTCATCAAGCAGAACCAGACAAGCATGTACATGCTATCTGTGGCACTGTAGACCTGTCTGTGGCACTGCAAACCGCAGGCACCACATATGCATGCATTTGCTGCACTGTTTATATATAACACGATAGGTTTTTTTGACACCAGGAGATCCCAGTATCAAAAAAAAAAATCCGTGACGGAAAGAAGTGGGGAGACGCTGCCTAAAACCAGAGCCTGGCTGGCCAGAGCCACGTTCCAGCTTCTGGATAGACTCTACCCACCTGGATAGCCACTGCTGGAGTCCTGGGAGGAGACCAGAAACCTCAGATAAGGCTGCTGGTGCAGCCCAGTTGCTGGCCCCAGCAGTAGCATAGCAATGGGGGGACAGGGGAGCATGCCCCCAGAGGGGCGCTGGCCAGGACCTCCAAAGGTACTCAGTCCCCTGGCAGCACTGTCGGTGTTTCCAAGCTTGGAGATCAGCTGCCAGGGCACCCTCCCTGCCACTCTGTGATCGGCTGCGGATGTGGTGGGGGAAGTGCAAATGGAAGCATTTGCCCATGCTATGCCACTGGGCCCTAGCCTCTCTTGCTCCACCCAAGACAACTTGCCACACACCAGAGTTTGTGCGCAGGGGCATTCCCCCAGGAAAAGTAGCAGAGGGACAACTATGAGCCAGTGCTTTTTGTCCCTAGGGAAATGCATATACCCGTTCATGGGGACACACCCAAATTGGCTAAACAGAAGTTGAAAAGTATGCATATCTACTTTCTCTGCAGAATTAAGCAATATAGTAATGTAACAAACCACTACAATGGTTTTCCTAAAGGGATCACTTATTTCTGTTTGCTGTTGGTAAAGTGTAAAACAGGATATTGTGTTCTATGGAAACATTGTTCAAAGGCACTCTAAAGACCTTTGCAGTTTTTATCAGATTTAGATATGGGTAAATCTTTTGGCCAGGAACAGACATTACACTTTTACCAGTACAAGTGATTAGAAACAGGGCTATACCCGTACCAGAACAGAAGTTCGACACACATAGACTGGTTTAAAAATGGTGCAACCTAATCTAAGATTTGCCTCCCCAACCAAAAGTCAAATTTATGTTCTGTTTGCTACTGATCTAAACTAAGCCACTTACATAAAACTGTGTAATTTAGATCAATTCCACCCCAGGCTTGTTGAATGTCTGTACTTAGCCTTTATGTCTAATCTATCTTCTTGCATTAATATTATTCTGTTTACTGAACAACTTATTTTAACAAAATTGAAAACCCAAAAGCACTGTCTAGGACATCCAAAATTGAGTGACTAAAATTTGGTAAGTATCACTAGTTAGTATGTTGACTAACACATTTTCCATTTAATTAGAAGATGAGTAACATATCCCATTGTGAAAATGAAAGAAAAAAGAAGCCCAACTAATATGTTTGACTGGGAGGGAAGCACTACCCATAAAAACTGAGACAAGCATACCTTGAAGACATATTTAGGAGAGACAACATGTAGTTACTTGAATTAGAGCTTCGATAAACATTTTACAGCGGATGTAAAAACCATTGGAGCATAGTGCATACTTTACGATTTGGGGCAAATGTTCTCAGAGCATTTTCATACTTATCCTCTTCTTCCTACAAGCTTCATTCAATTGCTCCGCAGTGTCAAAGTCTAAAGCTCCTCCTATTCCAAAGAGTATTTCATTATCCTATTCAGTTCAGTCTGTCCAGCTGAGGGTGTCTATCTTACTTTCAGTAAACATTTACATAATATTGTTTACTTTTTACACAGTACAGTCTGCTCTTTGTGAGACAGTATGTTGTGATATTAGCACAAACATTGCCAGCATTGCTGTATCCAACAGCATTATTGAGGAATCAACTTTGTATGTATTGCAACTAATAATCTGCTTCTTCTGTACCATCTGGAACAAAGATTACCTTGGATTACCTTGGTAATATTCTTTTACAAACTCTTGTAAATAATACATTAGGGTTTTATTAGTGATATGATATCAAAAGACATTATTTCCACTCCCAGAAGACAACACAGCAAATCAAGAAATTCTTGCAGCTGTTTTTCCTAGCTACTGAGAGAACTACTTGTGAGAGCAATACAGTAGTGTGAATCAGCAAGAATTAAAACCTCACCCAAGTGGGTTAGCCAACCTTACCCTTTTGCCCTAAGCTGTTTGGAAGAGGCTAATGCTTTTAGCAATTAAGCTCATGAATCTTTGAGACCTAATTGACTTTTTCTTTGCTTGTTTAATTAACTGAGTAATATTGTTATGGAATTTTTATTTAATACTACAAGAGACTCCTAATGAAAGATTATTTCACAGTTTGTTTATAGTGTAAACAGAAGTTTCCCTCCCCCTCTCCCTCTTCTTTAACAGATTTTTCTTTTCTTGTCAAACTTTCAGAAACCACTGGAAACAGTTTGGGTTTAGAAATAGTTTCTGGTGTAGAGAGATACTGTGGACCTGATTCCCATTTATACTGAGGTTACTTTACTCTGGAATAGGGTGGCCATCATAGAGGACAGTCCGGTTGGCCTCTGTCCTCTATTGATACCAACACCTTTATGTCCTCTATTTTTCTCTTCAGGAAGAAAAATAGAGGTCATAAAGGTGATGAGTTTTGTATCAATAGAGGACAGAGTATCAAAAAACCGGAACGTCCTCTATGAGCGCCAGCCTACTCTGGAAGTGTAGAGGGACATTTATATAATTGGGCATCTGTATAATTGGACATGTATATAAGTTGCATGAACATAAGGCCACCTTACACTTCTGTAATAAGGTTACTACAGACTCTTTAGTATAAATGTGAACCAGTTCATAAATCCTGACAGAGTTTGTACGGAATCAGTGACTGAGGCAGTCGGAACAGAATTTAGATGTTTGCTATAAACTGAACTGCATCCTTTAGGCCTTGTTCTCTGTTGAAGCAGTTCTGATGCCCTTACAGGAAACAGATCTCCATAGTGTACAGGCTGTTATTCTCCACAAAGGGAGACAATCTGCTACCTACCTCCCAGGCATGGCTGCCCCAGCCTCCCTGATGCCTCCTAGCTCTCCCCATGACTACCTGCTCTGCCTTCTCTTCTTTGTGCTTCCAAGAGAATAACTAGTAATTACTGCCTAGATTGAGCTGTGCGTTCTGCAGTTCTGCCTATGCCATACAAATAAGTCAGACACAAAAGGGAGTGGAAACAGCTCCCAGTTTTCTCCCCCTATACTGTTAAATAGACCAGTTCTATATAATCTGCAGATTTTAATGCTAAATTAACTGCACACTTTCTTTTTCTCACGCGTAAGTGACTGTTGAAGCACAACTACTTTCTGTAGTGGTACCCTAAAGTATATTTCTAACTTAACTTGGGAGCTAATACATTTACCATTTATGAACATAACTAGATCAGCTGTTCTGTTTCCTTTTCATCCATCCTATTTATTCCCGTTCTCCTCTTGGCTAGTTCATGTGGGCACTATAAACCTCAAGCTATGTCCTCTCTAATAGACCAGTGGTCTGACTAACATAGGGGCAATGGCTAATTCAGTGGACATTAGCCTGCACCTCATATCTCCAGTTCTGTTCTCAACTTCCAGGCATTTTCATTAACCACGCAAACAGTTGTGAATTACCATTGTGCCATCTCACACCCTGTATCTCACTGCAACCCCAGGGGTCAACTTTTCAAACAAAGTAATCCAGCAACAAAGTGCCAAGGTGTCTTTGCCAAGATATTTATATTGGTTGTGAGTTGAAGATCTAACATCTGCAGCCAGGAGCTAGAGCCAGGAGCTGTCTTGGTTCATGTCCCTGCCTTCAGGTAGACATTGGACACGTTGAAACACCAGTGAAGTGTCTTAAGATATTTTGAAAGAGGAAACATAATGTTTGGAATGCATGTAGCATTTGCAATGCCTGGAGGTTCTGACTTTATAGCAAAAGGCTGACATAACTCAATTCATTTCAAAGAAAAGGCTACCTGATTGAAATAATAAAATCTGCTATTAGAAAATTAAGTCTGAAAGACAGAGAAAAATGTGAAATTCTATAAATTTAAGGTTAGAGCACTGTTGAAGAGGTTTGATTGCTTAATCTCTTCTCATTTTCACTTTACATCAATAGGCTTTTGACTTCAATGGGATTATAAGAATGTAATTGAGAAGAGAATCAGATACATTAATTTTCTGGCAAACTTAGAATGAACACGGTCAAATGAAAAATGAATGGCCAAGTTAAATGTCTGTTTTGGGCTTGGGTAAAGCTCACACTGATGTTTTGAAGGTCAGAAGGAAATATTTAAAGGACCATACCACTGCTGTCTGCAGCAGAATGAATGCTTTTTCCCCTTGCATTTATTTGAATGAGAATAATTGCATTTTCTTCAGGTAAAAAAATATAAAGGGCAGCATCTTTATAAGGATAGCTACCTTGTCACCAAACTGTCCCAGACCTGATGAGGCCAGTTCCTGGTCCTTAGATATTTGTATAGCTCCAGCACCTTGAACTGCATATTCATTTTTCAGTCCTGGAGGAAGTAGCATATGGAACCTATAAAACTAAAGATATGGCATAATGTAGGCATATGGAACCAACAGCAGAAGTAAATATCCTGCCCTAGAAACTACTTATTTAGGCCAGAGGATACCAACTCCCCAACTGGCTCTCTGCAGCTTTGAATAATAGAAGGGTGAAACAGCATAGCCTTCTTTCTGCATTGAGACACATAAAACCATTTTGCATTGAAAGAGAAATTGTTCAATGAAGATTTGCCAGGTTTTGATAAGCCAAAATAATCCATATCTGATTTCAAGAACAAAGCAAAAGAAGATGGTGCTTCTCAGGGCTGCAGTTCTTGCCGAACCTACTGACAACAATTCAACAACCTTGTTACAATCTTCTTTGTGTCTAGTCTTTGAATTGGTTAAGACAAATCTGTGTAATGCAACCCATGCTGGACAGTGGTTTTACTCATTATTTTCTCCAGGTGAGGTGCTGGATAGTAAATGCAGTAGGCAGTAAGTTGGATGATGATGGAAGCAAGAATGAAAAAAGCAATGCAGATCAAAGGGATGCATTCTGCCCTTGTGACAAGTTTCATCCCTCACAGCATTATAAAGTAGATGTGAGAAACACCAGATAACAAATAAAAGAAGACATAAGCAAGGCACACCCTACTTATCAAAAAGGCACATGGACAAGCACAGCACCAACATCAAGTACTCCACCACAGTGAAAAAAGAGGTGATGAAGTGGTAGGTAAAGAGGGAACCAGTGTATGAAGCACTGTTCTGTACTGTACAGGAGGCTGCTGTGACAGATATTCAATGAGTTGTTAATGAGGCACATTCAGGCATTCTGCCTGGCACAAAAAGAGAATAAATACTTACACACCCGAGAGAAATTTAAATGCGGAATATTATGCATTACAGTAAGGAAAAGCAATGGATAAACAAACTACTATAGGGAGCAGACAGTGTCCTACTGCAGGAATGATTCAGGAGCTTTCAGCTAAGAAAACTCAACATCCATTTGTGCTGTTAGGTGCTATCCATTACAATCTATCTTAACAACATGGTTGCAAGCCAAACCTGACAGTAAAACAAGCCTGTTATTTGATATCTTGAAAGGGAAATACGGTAATTATAATCACCCCATTCCACTGCCATTTATTACTGTCAGGGACTGTATCTTAGGCCCTTTCTACACATTATAACTATTGCACAATTATCTCTTCAATTATGCAATACATTTAGACTGGTTACATATGCAAATTAACTATCCTGCCTTAGAAAGGTCCAACCAACTATAAAGTTATTGCTTGAAAATGTGTAATAACTTCATAGCTGGTTTCAGTCTAGCTTTAATTTACCTGTGCAGGCAGTCTTTGGGGAGATCGCAGCTGCTGCAGTCTCCCAGGCACTGGGGAGCACAGTGCACACCTTGGGGCTGGGAGATTGCAGCCAACATAGTCTCCCAGCTGCAGGAGTGTGAGGGAGCTTCACACCCCCTTGTGGCTGGGATACAGCAGCAGCACCCCACAGCTGTGGGTGCTGGGAGTCCTGCAGCTGATAGGGCTCTCAGTCCCTGTGCCTTTGTGGTACAGCTGGGACCAAGAGCTCCGTCAGGCATAGGACTCTTGGTCCCAGCTACAACTGTAATTCAGGCAACAACTCTAATTCACTGACTGCACATGCTTGCACAGTTTCCCATAATCTGTTCTTTGGTGCAAAATCCCCCCATGGGAAGAGGGAGTGAGTTCCACAGGCCTTCATTACAGGGGAGGTTGGAATTTGCAGGAGCATTCATAGTAGAACAAATCATCATACTTTGTAATACCATCAAGTGTAATCTTATCAGACTTATGCCAATACTGAACTTTTCAGAAAAAATCAATCCTGTTCCTGATAGGGCCCTTGGTCCCAGCTGCCTATGGCTCCCATGGCTCGGAGTCCACACAGCAAAGGGGGCTCCCATGTGTGGGAGCTTGCTTCTTGTCAACATAGGGGGAGCCCAGGATCAGGCTCCCCCTACACCAGCAAGAAGGCATGATTGGATCTAATGCATGATTGTGTAGATCACACATTAAATCCAGTTGTACCCTTACCTGCATGTATAGAAGGGGCCTTATTCTGTGTTGCTGCAGTGTCTGGCACAATGGGGCCCTGGTCTCAGTTGACCCCAGGGCACTACTATAATAGAAATGAAAAGTAATAATGAAATGTGCAAAACTGTTCTAAATTCTGTTGACTTTTATGTTTCTGTTTTCAAAATGCATGTGCTAGAATGACACATTGAATTAAAATTGGATTTTTCTGAAAAGTTCAGCATTGGCCTAAGTCTGATAAGATTACACTTGATGGTATTACAAAGTATGATGAATTTGTTCAACTATGAATGCTCCTGCAAATCCCACCCTCTCCTGTAATGAAGGCCTGTAGAACTCACCCCCTCTTCCCATGGGAGGGATTTTGCACCAAGGAACAAATTATGGGAAACTGTGCAAGCATATGCAGTCAGTGAATTAGAGTTGTTGCCTGATCAGTCCCAGTCTTTGTTTCTCCATGCCTGGTAGAGACTATAGGCAGACAAGGTTCTTTGGGTAAATGTGATATTTTTTATTAGACCAAAAAAATAATTAGAAAAATTGTTCTTTGCAAACTTTTGGGAAGAAACACCCTTCTTCAGGCATAGGGAAAGTTTGCTGATGATGCATTCTCCATGATGGAAGAAAAGCCAATATGCAAAATACAGGTCTGTGAAAATGCAAATGGGTAGCAGTGAAGATCAGAGGGAATGGGAGACAATAGGTGTAAGGCACATGGGGCAGGGGAGAGAGGGGAATGTTGAGCTGGTGATAGAATATAGCTGGTAAAATGCAGACAGGTGATCCTGGGTTTATTAGATGGCAGGTGGTTTATAATGTACCATAAATCCAATGTCACTACTTAGTCCATGCTTTTTTATATCTAGTAGATTTATGAAGTGAAGTTTGTAGACTTGTCTTCAAAAGGTGTTTTATTAATTCCCTTTGAGGATTAGAACTGAGAGATTGGAGAGACAGCAGTTTTCTTGTGAGAAGTGTGCACCCACAAGTAATTGGGTATTTTTGTCTTTGATAGATTTTCAGTGTGCATTCATTCTGGTACACGGTTGTTGTTTTGTTTCACCTACATATTTTCCATCAGGGCATTTGGTGCATTGGATAAGATATATTACATTTCTGGAGGTCCAGGTGTAAGATCCAGGAATGGTGATGGGTCTGTTGTGGGGTGTCATTATTGTGGGGGGTGATGGAGATAATGTTGGCAGATTTTACATTTTTTGTCCTGGCATGTTCTGGATCCCTTTGGTATGCTTTGGGCCCTAGGAAGTTTACTTCTGCTGACGAAGTTGGAAATGATCAGTGCTTGTTTGAAGGCTAGGATGGGTGGTTCCAGAAAGATCTATATAAGAACTGGGTCTTCTTCTAGTATGGATTACAATTGTTTGAGGATTTTCCATATAGGTTCCAGGGAAGGATGGTGCGTCATAACTAATGGTGTGCAATCCATGGGAATTTTCTTTTTGTACTGTAGCAATTCTTCATGTGGTATCCAGGTGGCTCTTGCAAAAGTGCAATCTATCTCTCTAGAGGAGTGTCCTTGTTGGGTGAAAGCTCTTTTGAGATTTGGAAGGTGACAATTGTAGGTATTCTCCTCATTGCAAATTCCGTGGTGTCAAAGGGCTTGGCTGTATAATATGGCTTTCTTAGTGTGTTTAGGGTGATTGCTGGTTCTGTGTAGATATGTATGTTGGTCCATGGGGTTCTTGTATGTGGTGGTTTGTATTTTACTATTCTGGATATTGATCACAATGTCTAAAAAGGAAATGTTGGTGCTGGAGTATTCAAGAGAGTCTGATGGAGAGGTGATGATTATTGAATTTGTGTTGGAAATCAGTTAGAGATTGCAGGTTTTCAGTCCAAATTATGAAGATGTCATCATTCACAGACTATTGAATTCTTCCCTGCTCTGTGCGAAGAGGAAGCAGTCCTTGATACAGAGGTCCTCTGCCTGTCCTTCAACTGTTCTTCTTTGGATCCTGGGTGAAAGATATCCCAGTGATTTATAAGTTAAGATTCACAATCTAACAACTAATGACATTTACAATTACCTTCATTTCTCTTATTTTTGTAGCTGCCGATGGAATGGTGTGTAACAAATTATGCTCCAATGATGGCTGTTGGGGACCAGGATCAGACCAGTGCTTGTCCTGCAAGCGTTTCATCAGAGGAAGGACCTGTATAGAGTCTTGTAACCTTTATGATGGGTAAGGCATCACTTTCACTTAAATATTTGCTAAGCAAAATTGATTATGTAGACAGATTCTGATATTTATGAAAGAAATCAGAATTGCTCATTAGCAGTACCTGGCTATCAACCCATTTTATAAAAAAAAGATGCTTTAAAAAAATCCTTACCATATCTTCTGTTCAAAACTTTGCTAAATAAATTATTTTGACCAAAGATCCTTTATTTCCTGCTCTAATGGCAAATATCCCTTATTTTTCCCTCTAATGAGATAATTGTGATACAATGACACTTAAACATATAGGGATTGTCCCCACAAGCGCACACATGCAGTTTGCAGTGCCACAAACCCATCTGCATTGCCGCAAGTTGTACACAATGCACATACACATGTTCGCTGTGTTGCTGATTAGCAGCACAGTGGGTTTTTTGATACCAGGAGGTCCCAGTGTAAAAAATAAAGTGCCAAAAAAAGTGTTGTGGTTCACATGGCTACAGCATGGGCTGCCCAAAACTGGGGCTGGCTGGCCAGAGCTACACTTCAGATGCCTGCCAGGCTATGCATGCTCAGATTGCTGCTGCTGCAGCCTCAGGAGGCTCCCAGAATCCCAGGTGCTGGCCGCAGCCTACCCTATCTGACACAGGGTAATTTGCTTCATGCCAGAGCGGGCATGAAGGGGTGTGCCTAGGGACAACTAGCAGGGACACAAATATGCTGCTGCTATTTTTCCCCAGGGAAACACATGCTCCCGCTCATGAGGATACACACATAGGGCACATCCAGATGAGCATGGATATTAGTTTCCCCAGGGACAAGTAGTAGCAGCACACCTTTGGCTGCTGCTGCTTGTCCCCAGGGAACACCAGTGCCACTTGTGCTCTGGCACACAGCAGGTACCCTGAGTGGGGTAGGGCAAGCTGGAGCCAGCAGCTGTGCTGGCTCCAGAAGACTTACCTAGGGATCTGGCAGCCACTTGGGGCAGGAAGCAAGCTGGCAGCTGAAGCATGGCTCTGGCTGGCCAGGCTTCAGTTTTGGGCAGCACACACTACTGTCATGTGTGCCAGCTTGATTTTTTTTTTGGCATAGGTTTTTTTGACCCTCCACGCCACTAACTAGCAGTGCAAGGAACACCTGCATGTGTGGTGTGCATGTCCTCTTTCTCCTGAATGCAGCCATAATGTCCTTGAGTGGAATTTCATGGAACTGGAAAGTGAGTTCATACCTACCAGCTGTCCTTCAATTGTAATGACACCCTTTGTGGTCTCCAAGCCAAGTATTTTTATAGCATTAACATCAGACATTTTATAAGTTAAGCTTGTTGGCAATACATGGTGCAACCACCCACCACATCTCATTACGTTTTGAAGTTTGATTTCTTTCCTCTTGCCCCCATACCTAATTCCTGAAGTGCTTTTGTACTTAGGCTTTTGCATAATTGGTAGTGGGAGGGTGGTGTCCTGCTGACCACAGGAAACAGACTGTGAATCTGTCGTTTGACAGAAAAATAAATTGGAAAGTCCCATGTTGGATCATCAAAAATAAAAACAAAGGGGCTGGAGGGTAGAATTTCATTTTACACACAACAATTCAACAAGGTGCTCGACTTTTCTTAATAATGATTAATAAACCATAACTGGTTTTATTTATCTTGTACACCAGAGAACTAATTAAACATAAAAATAATACATGACTGTCATTTTCCTCTTCTTTTCTGCTTCCTTTCACACTAGCCCATGTGACTATTATAAATGGATGCACCATAAATACAAACATTAAACTACCATAAATGCTTCCCCTCTTTTCCTTCCCAAAGCAAGGAAAATACATGAAAACCTGTCAATGTACAGCATTATGTGCATGCAAGTTTCATAATTTCATAGTTTTTAGGGTCGGAAGGGACCTGAGTAGATCATCTAGTCCGACCCCCTGCCCTGGCAGGAAAGAGTACTGGGGTCAAACGACCCCAGCAAGGTGTTCATCTAGCCTCCTCTTAAAGACCCCCAGGGTAGAAGCCTGCACCACTTCTCTTGGAAGTTGGTTCCAGACCCTAGCCACCCTGACAGTGAAGTAGCGCCTCCTGATATCTAACCTAAATCTACCCTCTGCCAGCTTGTGACCGTTATTCCTGGTCACTCCTGATAGTGCTCGGGGGAACAGGGACTCCCCCAATGCCTGCTGATCCCCTCTGACTAGTTTGTAACAGGCCACTAGATCCCCCCCTCAGCCTTCTCTTGTGAAGGCTGAACAGGTTCAGGTCCCGTAGCCTCTCCTCGTAGGACCTGCCCTGCTGCCCCCTGATCATGTGATTGGCCCTTCTCTGGACCCCCTCCATGTTGTCCACATCCCTCTTGAAGTGCGGCACCCAGAACTGGATGCACTACTCCAGCTGCAGCCTGATCAGTGCCGCATAAAGGGGGAGTATCACCTCATCAAGTTATTGAAGTAGAAGCCCAAGTTTCATTCTCACGTACACTAGGATATATTTGTATCAACTTATACTGCAGAATTTGGCCTCTGGTTCCCGCATCAACCATGACTCAGCAGCATTGTTAGTTAAGCATTGTCTTTTGATCACATTGTAATGTAGGGGTTGTCATAATCAAAACACCCTCTTGCACTGAGGGCAGGGATTCAGTCTTCTCTCCCAATAATTCAAAAGGTATGCAACTCTTGGGGGATTTGGTGGAGACTGGAATTGTGTAGTGAAGGTCCTGCATATTTGTCTTGTACTTCAGTTCCAGTGGCATTAAGTTGCTAGAGCCCCTTTGTGTCCTCTCTCAGGGGTGTATTGCTTACCATGAAGAATTTTGGCACCAGAGTTAAAGGAGCCTGAGACTACTTTTCAGTGAAAATCTTCTGTAGATTCTTTACTGCAGTCAGTTAACTGGAGTGCCACAATAGGAGTGTCAGTGGTACATTGTATTTGGTCAATAAAACAGATATAAAGGTCCTCACCTCAGCAGGTAGAACATGACATGGCTCCACTGCTATCAACAAACTCCACAAATGTATTGTTTTTAACTTCTTTATGCACTTGCACACATTGGATATCTGAAGGCAATAGGCTGTATGATGACTTGCCAGACATTCATTTAAAAAAAATTTAAAAAAAAATCACAAGCATTAGAAAGTGGAAGTGGTACTTTTGCAGATGTGTGCTATGTGCAAATAAAATGATTCTTAGGAAATTTGTGATATGAAGGGTTTTTGTTTAATAAAATAAAAATTGTTTAAAGAATAAAATTTGATGGAAAGTCATAGCATATTTGTCTTGTACTTCAGTTCCAGTGGCATTAAGTTGCTAGAGCCCCTTTATGTCCTCTCTCAGAGGACTTTTGGAAAGTATGGGATGTAATGGGACTGCTGAACACAAACTTAATTAAAAGTAGCAGAAATGGCACCGCTGAGATCAATACATCTGAAATGCTCTCCTGTGTGATGAGAAGTTTTGTGTGCAACAAATGCATTTCTTAATTTAAGGGGTCGGGGTGGGGAGAAGTGATCCCATAGACAAAGAGGAAAACTCAGCTAGCTGCAGTTCATATCTCTCTCTGATGGTATCCTTACTTCTGAATAGAAAGAGAAAAACACCTTGATAGTTTTTTGCATGGAGAAGTATACTGCTTGACTTGTCACTAGGGCATACAGCAAAGAATGGTACATTTAATGGGCCCAGTCTACACCTGGTGTAAATTGGCATAGCTCCATTGAAGTTAATGAAACCACATTGATTTACACCAGCTGAGGGACTGGCAGCAATTATGTTTAAATCAATTGCAGTCTGATTTTTCCCCCAGCACTAACCCAAACGACATGTTTCCCTAGTGAATTTCGAGAGTTTGCAAATGGTTCTGTCTGCATGGAATGTGATCCCCAGTGTGAGAAGATGGAAGACAACATGATCACGTGCTATGGACCAGTAAGCACAACATAAATGCCTTGTATCTCTGTAGCTTGGTTAAGTGCATGCCAGCTTAAATAGTTATTTATAAATAGCTGTTTTTGTTTAAGAGGACTTTAAGGATCATCACTTGCAACCATTTTAAATGCATTACTAGTAAATGGTGACAAGCAAAAGAAATTTTGCAGGCCAATAGAAACTTGGGAATAAAAAAATGAAATAATAGAAAAAGCAAACTTTGATATCATTATTCTCTCTTTCTGCACTCACCGCGCTCTTAATGCTCATTTATTGATTTCTATAGACAACAGGTGGAACACATTTTTTTCTGCAAGCGTTGGCAAAATTTTGTTTGGCACACATGTCCAGAGTGAAACGTATCTTGAATCAGATTCTCAAATGCTTAAGAAAATAAAAATATGGTAATCTCTCCATTCTTAGAGATGTTGTATAATCTCAGTGCTAGAAGCCTATATAATTTATTTTGCTTGTACAATTTTGTGCTTTGCACATTCATTTTTGAAACAGAGAGACTACTCAGCTGTCATTTAAATATCACCTTTTCTCACTGCTAGTTCCCCGCCCCGCCATTTATAGTCAGTCAAGTCTTGTTCCCCTCCATACCTCCCATCATATTATAATCATTGTAGCTCAAGCAGTTGTGTTTTCTGTATCCAAATGACCTAGCTCGATACGGAATTCCTAGTGTCCATCTTAAAAACAGTATGAAGTGCTTCTGGCCCCATTATAATAGTGGATGAGCCTTACTAGTTTCTTTTGAATAGTGAGCAAAGTGAGATGATTCCAATATTTTTTTTTTCTGTGCATAACCCAAATAAAAGGTGGGAATCCCCATAATGAGTAGATATAATCCCTCACTTAGTTTAAGAACAGAATTTATTTTGGACTTTTGTGGCTATAAATATGGTAGGAGGATTTGCCTTAAAATCTTTTACGTAATTTAGCTACTGATTTTAAAACGTTCTGCATGAATGATTCCTATCACTGCTATCACTACTATTATTAGTTTTTTGTTATACTTTATGCAAGTGACTCGAAACCTTTTTAGACTTGAGGCACACCTCCATAACCTTTATGAATTGAAATTGCAGTGCTTACCTCTGCGTGCAGGGGCTGAGGTAGGAAGGGCAGGCAAGGACAAGCCTGTGCCTACCTCCTTGCACACCACAGCACCCTTCAGATGATCTCACAGCATCCCAGGGTGCTGCAGAACCCCAGCTGAGAATCACAACTTCATGCAATTTGTTCATGTAGAGCATTGAAGCCCCAACTATCTAACATAGCTGGATATTTTAATTTTCAGCAAACTGTTTCAAAAGCATTGTCTCTGCATCATATAGTGTTATCCACTGGAAACAGCTGACAGCATTTTGCACAATTGTGTCCAACTTATTCTGGGCCTGGCTGCTTTTAAATTCTATGATAGTCTTGACTTCAGTGTCAAACTTCAAGTCTCTATGGAGTAATAATCTGAAGAAGCTCAACAGCTCTTTGGTATTGCTGAAACTAGAAACCACAGGTAAAATTCTGCGCAGAAATAATTCTGAGATACAAAGAAGTTGATCTCACTGAGGAGCCATTATAACCACTTTGCAGCTATGTTTAATATTGAGCGGTGGAACAAGAAAGTTCAGGACAAATGAAAGTGGGCAAGAAGTCCAATAAGGTTCATCCATCCAAAGTATCCAAATCAAATCACAGGTAATACTACAAAAACAGCACTCTAATGGTAATCTCTCCTGTGTATGTTTTCAGTACAGAGCATGGAGATTTAGCTGTGTGACTTTCATTAATGATAATTGGAATCACCCAGCTAATTCTGTATTCTCTATGCTGAAAATGTACTCCTCTATCTTTGAGCAGATAGTGCCCAGTATACAGCCAGCATCCCTTGTACAGTAATTCAAAAGCAGAATATATTCAATGCACTGCATTTTTTTCATTCTTTCCAGGGGCCAGACCATTGCACCAAGTGTTTCCATTTTAAGGATGGGCCAAACTGTGTAGAAAAGTGCCCTGATGGTTTGCAGGGAGCAAACAGCTTCATTTTCAAATATGCTGATGAGGACCGTGAATGCCATCCTTGTCATCCGAACTGTACCCAAGGGTAAGCTTCAGTTCCACATATAGCAAGCATTCCTTGTAATATTTATGTTAAATGATGTTGTGATTGGTTCAGAAAAGAGTTCTTTCTTGAAACAGCGTGTATACAAAGCAATATGGTAACCCCTTGATTTTAGATCTCTCCCTACAGCCAAGACCAAGTTGTTAACATTCAGCAGGTTATCAGAGGACCAGGCTCAACACCAAACTTCACAATCTATTTGAAATGGTTCTTTACCTAAGGGCTTCTTGGCCATCCTAATAACTTCCGCTGGTGTGGAAAGCATTTCTAATAGTGCTTGCATGGAAACAGGAAAGCAAGCAGTTGTTGTTTGATATTTGTTTACAGACTTTTTCACCTGGTCGTCATTGCCACCCCCTGGCACTCATGGATTCATTCTTGCAGCATTCCTGAGAGGCAAGGAAGCATTACTATTTCCATTTTGCAAACAAGAACTGAGGAAAAAGGAGATTAAGTGACTCACCTTGGATTATTGCAAAGTTTCATCAGAGCCAGGAACAGAATATAGATCTGTCAAGATCCAGTGTTATTGGATCTTTCTAAGCACTCAATTCTTTCTGAATGAGGCCACTCCAAGGTATTTAGAAAGGTTAGCCACCCCGAATCATTGTTGTCTTTTGAAAATATAGGCCAGCATGTCTGACAAATAATTGCCCATATCTCAATGAGGTTTCTGAACCAATTGGAGGACCAGGTAGTATATGAGGTATTGTGGGGCAGAGGCAGGAGGGAAGAACCTGGTGCCAGAGGACTTTAGTAAAACGCTATTCAAATACCACTGGCATTAATGGGATACAGGACAGAACTCAAGGCATTTTCTCAGGAAGTTTCTTGGATAGTCCCCCGTATTCAACATGTTTTGAAAGTGCTGAATTCTCACTGACTGAAACGAAGGCTTCAAAGGTGGGAATAGTCATTAAAAAAAACTCTGCAGCTCAGCAACTTTAGTGAAATAAACAGTTATCAGTCTGCATGGGCCACTTGAGCTAAAAATGTTCTTTATGATGTGACAATAGGTTATGTCCAAGGCAGAGGAAGAGCAAGAAAACTTCATCCAGTGAAATAATCATCCACGAGAGGCTTTTCTTGTTTAGCAGCTAAAATTAAGCCAGTAAATTATTCAATATAATGTTGATGTCAACAGCTGTTGCCATTCAAAATGAGACCTTTTGCTGTTTTTGCAAATCTAATTACAATAGAGCCATTAGGGAAATGAAAGTGAGATAGCAGAGACACAGGCAGGATATGTTGCGGATTTGTCTTCCTCTCCGCCTTTTTAAAATCAGAGTTATGTAAGAAAAAAAGTGTTCATACTATAGAAGAGTAGAACAGGAAACAGTACAAAGAGAAAATTTACCTTAGAAGTAGGGTTTCTAATGCTGGTTTGAATGGAGAATGGAAATATCCTTCTGTAAAATTCTACAAGCCCAACTACGGGTAGAGTCTACCTTTACAGTCTACCCTAAGTGCTGAGCTTCATTGGCCCATGAACAGACCAAAGAGTCATCTCTTCCCCAACCTGTCCCTGCCCAGTGCCCTATCATTTTGGAAGGTTGATTAAGATACGTTGGTACGTTAATGCTTCTTTTTTTGTGGAGCAGCTTACTCCCACCTGGACCAGCTAATAGACAGTAGCAATGAGTGTTTCTACTTTCTGCTTCCTCATGTCCTGCCCAAATGTTCCCTCTCATGGCCAGAGCATAGCCAAGAAAAGGGAAAATGGAGATTTTACTCCTGGTTGCATTTGGTGGTGGATGGCTGACAGATGTTCCTAAACCTCTCAAACAAATATTAAGGGGCAGGTGGGTCGCAGTGAGACATAACAGGGCCTTACGCAACAGGATCTTGGGTTTAAATATGTACTTGACTGCTCCTAGCTAAAGGGAGTCCTTAAGTCACCACATATTTGGTGACTTTTTAATGTTGTCATTTTTATGTTAATGTTAGGTTTCCCCTTATGCAGCTGCATTTTTATGTTACTGCCTATTAGAGAAATGAACATCTCACATTGCCAGTATTTGCCAGTCCTCTGACAAATGACAGACACCAGGAGGGAAAGCACTAAAGGCCTCTCCTCTATACCGTCTCACTAATGCCCGAAGAAGTACAGTTGGCTTTTAAAGAAAGTGGTATATCTTTGGCTAGTTAAATGCTATTCCTACACAGCTATAATCCCCTTGTAATAGACCCTGAAATTAAGAGTTAGAAACCCCTGGCCTTTGACTAAAAAAGTCTGGTTAGTGGAAAACATCTCTTATCAGCCCTCTGAAAAATCTGGATGATCTCAAATGTTCCATTCTAATATTTCTACATATATTTTATGCTATCTAAAATGTTCTTCTGTCACTTATGTTAAACTGTGATGGTCATAGTGAATGCCCCAGATGTCTGTTTTTATGCATCGTCCATCGTCTTGCCAACATTATCAGGCTCACACTGAATGAGCCTGGAGAGAGAAAAGGAATCATTTAGTTTCTTCTCCCTGCCTGCCCCTACCCTTCACCCTCTCCATTCAATCCACAATTTTCCAGGTTCACAGCCTTCCTCTTAGAAATGAGTGTTTAAATTCTCACATTCTCAGCATGACTCCTGAAAAAGGAGGGAGGTAGGGAAGATAGGAAGGACTAAAGTAGTGATGGGATTGCTGTCTGGATATTTGGCCCACTACTGAATTGATTTAAAGAAATTACATCATACTCCGTCTAGTATGTCTTTTATTTGGCTTCCTAGATCAATTGCTGGAACAAAGCTGACACCCCAGCAGTACAGCAAAAGTATCTGTCAAAAAGTGTTGAGCTGCTGCAGAGTACCAAATTGCATGCAGCATATTATCACTCCTGTAGCACTGCTCTTTTAGGATCAAGATATTTGCCAAAACAGACCATCAAATCTTGTTTATTGTTTCTAGCTGTAACCAACCTCTGATGTTGCAGAGGAAGGCAAACATCCCCTCTCACCTCTTGCCCATAAAGAACCCAACAAATGTCTCCATGGCAACTGCCAGTGATCAGTTTACCCACTGAAGCGTGAGATTTGATTACCCCATCTTAGCAGGTATAATTACAAATACTATTAATGGTCATAACATTATCCAGCCCATTTAATCTTCTTACACTGAGCAAGAGAACTATCTAGGAGTGACTTACTAGGTGTATTTGGATGCTTTCCGTGCTATTGGCATAGCAGCCCTGTAAAAGTACATCGGTTATCTGAAGCCAATTTGGAGCCATTCTGAAGCACATGAGACAGCAATCTTGTTTAGTTCATGAGAGCTCTGAAGGCTCTTGGCACATCTTCCTAGTCAACTATCCCAAGTGGAATGTTTCCACAGAAATAAAACTAAAAGATGGAGAAAGGGTGTGATGATCAGTGTCTTCATCAGGAGAGCGGGACAGAAAGTCTCACCGGACAGCTCCACTTGCCAACGAAAGTCATTTGCACTGCTAATCTTGTAAAGGAAATTTCCTAAGCATCACCCCAGGCCTATCCCTCCTAACTGAGAGTAAAAAAAGACATGGTTCTCTACTGGAACATATTCAGCTGGCAAAGGGGATGCAGTCCTTTCACTCCAGAACTTTGAGTATGAAACATTTCTCAGGTCAAAATGAACAGTATGACCTCGGAAGCAATAAGCTCATGTGCTGTCAAATAAAGGAGAGGAGCAAATTACAAAACCAAACCGCTTTGTAATAAGTAACAGTTGTTGTTTTATTATGATAAATTATTTCAATAGAGTTGGGCTGAGTAGCCCCACCAATAGCTCAGGGCTCTGTAGGTCTAAGCACTCCACAAACATCAGTGTTTTCAATCTAATTGAGAGCATCCCTGTGCTCTAGGCTCCCAGGGGTCCTCTGCTGATTGTAGTTATTGGTGCAGCATAGAACAGTGTCTGCAGTTGGCTTATGCTTTAGTTTAACTTTTCAGTCCTGCAGCACATGTAGCTCTCTCTATTTCTGAGCTTTGCAAGAGGAAAATCTTGTGCATTTTTCATTGAACCTAATTTTCTTATTTTTCTACATATTTCACAAGGAGTACTTGTGTCATATGGTCCAAACTCAGGAAGGCAAAAGCATTTCCTTTCCCAAATTTGCAAGCTTTCAGGAGAGTGCCTTGAGCAGTGATTTTGACTGTGAGAATGGCTACTCCCTTGTTTCCATTTGCCCAGCCACCTCTTGCTACTTTTACCAGCTCCGGCTACTGCTAGTTGTTATAGATCTTTTCTCTCTGACGAACAGGGGACTCAAAGCCCTTGTGTGTATAGATCCTTTCCACTTCTTAATCTAACTCCCTCATCTTTAAATATGTTTTCCTTAGTTCAGGTAAACTTGAAGCCTTAACTCAGCAGCCAGAAATAAATGGCTGGGCCCATTATGTCCATGCATACCCCTATTGATGTCACAGCAATTTGGTGTAAGCATCACACTGCTTGTGAAGATATGAATGTAGGATCAGGACCTTTCTTCACAGACGTATCCAGATTTGGGGACCATATTGTCACCCTCTATGGGAAATTCCTGTCTTTGAATGGATTGGTTTAAGTAATTTTATAATCAGAGTTTTTTCTGTTTGATTTTTTTTTTCTTTTGGTGTTGTGACATACGGGGATGATAAATTGTTCATTGCATGATATTTGACAAGAAAATGACATTCTGTGTATTGGGAGTGGCAAAAGACTTGCCTCTCAGTCATATTTCTTTGTTCCTAAGAGAGTTTAGAAAAAAGATAGCTCTAGGAAAGGACAGTTGTTTCTATTTTCATATTGTATTAACCTATTCATTTCTTTCAGAAACCTTAAACCCTGTGTTGGTTTCCAAATACACTATTTCTTTAAACATTTCTTTACCTACAGTTACCTGATTAACAAACAAATATATTTATCAATTAACCAATTTATTTACAGGGAGAGGCTGCAAAGAGAAATAGCATCCAGATCCCAAATGCCTCAGAGATGATGATTCTGGGTGTGAGTGAAGTACCCTATGCCATCATTATGCTTATTCTCTTATGTGTCCTGTATTTGTTAAAACCTTTCTGGAAAAATCTGAAACCAAGGCAGTCTTTCTAGAATAGAAATGAATGGAATTTCATACTGAAAATTAGAATATTCTGAATAAAGTTACTGAAGGCCAACATTTGCTATCCTTGCTTACAGTGTGTTGTCCCTTATTTCTGAGATATATTGACTTTCTTATTTATATAGACTTGAGGTAAAAGGAACTATTCAGCGATAGTAAGCATGGCAAAATAGGTCCATACCTGGAGTTTTATGTGGAACTGGGAAATCCACCAGACAAGGATATTATACAACTAAAAGCCGATTTCTTTCTAGGCACAGGTAAGATCCAAAAGGCCAACAAAAGGGTCTTCCTGGGTTCAAATCCTATTCATCAGAAGCCAAAGAAAATAAATGTAGCAGAGAGGTAAAATAACCCCAAGAAAATTGGCTCTTCTTTATGTTAGCCTGCCAGTTATGTGAACTAGTAACGGTTCTCAGGCCCCTAATTTCAAAATGGCTTTCTATTTTATTATTATTATTATTATTATTATTATTTATTTATTGCAAGACTGAACTCAGCTTCTTTTGACATGCTAGAGAACAGAAGCTCTGAACAACATTTTAGCCCCATTTATTACTGAACTGGCTTTCTAGGAACTGCTGAGAGTGCCACGTAAGGAAGAAATGTTACAGATATGGCTGACACTAAATCAGAATACAAACCCTTGAAGTCAAAGTGAGCTAAACTTTCAAAAGTGCATGTCAACATTTCTCTATGTTATATTCCATGAACTGTATTTAAATCCATGCCATCTACTATACAATGTCTTGTCGCTGAAGCACAGAATATATCTGTTCTATCCTTGTGTATAATGCTGCCTGAGTTCATTTTTTGAAGCAGCTTTTACGATCCATTTCTGTTAGTCTGTACTGGCATTTTATGCAAATGTAAGAATATAAGTAAACAAACAAGAGCCAGGATATGATCTTATGCTGCTCTTGCCAAAGACAATTCATTAAACTTAGAAGTCAGTTAATTTAAATTTAAGACAAATGGATCATTAGTATTGTTATTTTAAATGCAACACGAGTTAATGAAAGGCAAATGATGGTGAAATGGAGTCACGCTATCATGAGGGCATATTTGAAGTCTTTCAAATCTGTATGGAATCTGCTTTTATCAAAAATGCACTGAAACATTTGGATTAAAGAGAAATATTAGGCATGCATTTCCTCTTGGCCCTTTGAAAATCCCAGCCTAAATTAAAGTGCATCAGTGAAAGCTGATACTGGAAAAAATACAGTGACCTGAACTATAGTCAATGGGCATAGTGGCCGTAGTTCTTAAAACGTTTCAGTGTTTATGTTAAAGGCCTAAAGAAACTGATTTTCATAAGTGCGAAGAACTCGAAAGCTCCCAGTAGTTTCATTAAAAGCTGCTGGATGTTCAGCACTTACAAAGATCTGGTTGTTTATGGACTTAGACCTATTCACCTCCTGCTGAAAATCTTGGTCACCGTTTTGAACTATAACTGACTTGCCATAAGGTTCACCCCTCCTTATCCCACCAAGCTTCTCTGACACTCTTCAAAGCATGATTCTAATAAAGCCAGTCTTCCCTTTCTGGCCACTGTACTTGGACTGGATCCTCTGGGGCTAAAGAAGGAAGTGCCACAACGTCCATTGCTGATAGAGACCAATGGATTTGGTGTGAGATGATTTCATGGAAAGTCATTCCGTCGTTCTTGCCACCTTTGGCAAGCTTTCTTTTTCATTGGCTTTGGCATTTAGGAAAGATGAAGCTACAAAACAAGAAGTAGTAGTCCCTCTCATGCCCTGTCCATTTCCACCATGATCTAATCTCCTCCAGTTCCAGGATTGGAGGGGATGACAGGGCCCCAAAAGTTTTCTTCAATGTCCCTGAATATGTGTAAGGTACAGTATGAAGAATAATAATAACAATAAAACCAACTTCTCCACATAGCTCCTATAGATCGTAAGCAATGTAAATGAAAAACAGCTTTTGCTCAGTAATCACTGGTTTGATGTTTTAAACAATGTCCAAAAAAAGCTACTACATTGTCAGGCCTCCCACGTAAGCAGGTGAAACCTGCCTTAAGTATTGTTCAAGACAAGACCGATCCAACCTTGGAATGTTATTTGTGCTGCTATTATTGTTCTCTTCTGTCTGCACTTTGTGTCACAAGCTGTAATTTCATGGTGACTTGGGTTTCTTTTGAGAATTATAATTAAGAGTGTGGCACATGGGGGTGGGGACGGGATTCCTTTTTTTCTGTCTGTAAATAACAGAACTTTCTCTTTCTTTCTTCCCCTGTTTTTCAAATTATATTTACTGCAGGTGCATAGGTCCACGTATTGAGGACTGCATCGGCCTGATGGATAGGTACTTTCTAAGTGATCACTCCCCTTGTTTTCCTTCCATATTCCATGTGTGGGCAAGGGTGCATGTGTGTGCATGTTCCTGTGAATGGTGAATGATATTTTCTGTTCTGTAATTGCCTGCAGGTGTAGAGGTCCCGCTAGTCATGACTGCATTTACTATCCATGGACACGCCAGTCCACTTTACCACAATATGCTAGGTAACATCCACCATCTTTCCATTTTCTACCTAAGATCCTTCCCCATTTGCCATAGCAGTGGTGTACTAACCAGTTTGGTCAAATATACAAATTGGAGGGTGTATAGGGCATCCTCAGTAGCCAGGTAAACAAACAACTTGCTTCTTAATTTGGAAGTCATCTGGCCATAATAGGCCCATTTTTGCTGAGGCTGAAGTTAATTAAATGGTGATTTTTACATTTTTCACAGAAAAAAATGAAAAAAACCCCCTAAATCTGAATGAAAAATTCCATTTCATTTTGAACTAAAGATTTTCATTGTGGTGTTGTTTATGAAGGAGAGAAATGAAACAACATGAAAATGTTATTCTTTAAATGGTTTTGTCAATAAAGAAAAAGCTTCAGCAGAACTGCCTCCATGGAATATCTCTGTTTATACAAAACTGTATTTGTTCTCCAAAAAAACCCCTCAAAATATCTGAACTATTTCTAGCCACTAGATTTTTAAGCCAGTATTAGAAAGTGGCACCTTAAAATAAAGAATCCAATCTATGCTTGCATTGGTTTTGGTGCATAGAAATGCATGCTTTGTAGCCAAAGCAATTTTATGTAGGAAGAATTTACAAATGTTTAAACTGAAATTGTTTCTTTATGTTTACTTATGTTATATCCAATTCATGTTCTTTGACTTGTTTCTTTTTATATTCAAACTGGTTAGTAGGGCCTCCAGGTTCTTGGGTTACTGCCATGGGCTAAAAGTTTATGGGGATTTTATCCTTTCAACCAACATCACCTCATAAAGCGTTTTAGCTAGTTTTCTTTCATATCAGAAAATGCATATAAACAAGCTCAGATAAGCCTAAATTTAAAAAAAAAAAAAGGTTTCAATGCCTCAGGGTTGTTTATTCACCAAAAAATCCTTATTACCTAGCTGCTGAGTGACACAGTGGTTAAACATGAGAGAGTATTCTAAGTACATAAGCAGAATATATTTCTTAAATAGTTTAGATAGGATCAGTTACGCCTAGGTTCAAAATCCAGCAGCGATAATGGGGAGTTGTTTTTTATTTTCCAAGAGTGATTTTGAACGCTTCCATTTTTGGATGCTCAGCCTGAGACAAATAGGGACTAATTTTCAGATATTCCACATGCTCAACATTTTAAAATATAAACCACTCAGAGATCTCTCAGACTGGGCTCCCTAAAAACCAGATGTCCAAAATCAGCAGTCATTTTTTAAAATATTGGCTTCACTGACTTTGGTAGGTTTTGATTCTAGTCCTTAGGCCACAAATGAGTAAAGCGTATTAGTTTTAAAGGCTTCAGCAGGATTACAAACTTAAAGGTATGTACATGCTTAAGTTTTGTTGAATGTTTAATGTAAGAATAGTGTGAATAACACTTAAGGAAGAATATTTACATTATTTGTACTAACAGTAACAGGAAAACAGCTATTATATAATTACATTGCACTCATAGTTTTAATATGTTTTCTGTGATTTCTGATATTCTTACTGGGTTTTTTGTTTTGTTTTTTTTACATGTTTGGTGATGTTAGTATGATAGGGAAATAATGTATCTTACTCCATACAGTATTTGATTTATGTTGAGCAGCTTTTTCAGGTAATTTTGAATTCAGAATGTGGAATTTTTGTCCTGATAATAATTGAGGTATCAAAGGACACAATCCAATATCCAATGTCAATAGAAAGACTCCCTGTTAATCTTACCAGCTGTTAGACTAGACCCTATACTTTAGCAGCAAATGAGTAATTAGATATGTAACTCCAGAATGTGGAGGCATTTGCTAGAAAGCTATCAGGCTTCATGATCTTAATCATGCAGTCCATTAGCAGGCTCTTTTTATTTTGTATGTGGATCAGTGCTTCTATCTCTGAGTCTGTGATCTAGCCTCAAGTCAGTTAAAGCAAACTACTGAGGGAGGTGAAAAATAAAGTAGATGATTTAATCTACTTAAATGAAGCATATCCTGCACCATTCAGTATTGGTAGTGAGTGACTCCTCAATTATAGAACCTGGGAAACCACTTCAAAGAAAGGATAGTTCCCTTAGATCTGACAGAATTTTCTAGTTTTAGCTTTAGAGAATATGTGAAAACTATTGCAGTGTAAACTTGATTAAATATTAGTACATGTGTATTTTGTTAACTTTCAAAGCAATGAAAGAACTGCTAGGGCCATTTGACAATTTAGGCTTATTACATTATGCAACTATCTGTTTTCATTGACAAAAAGTTGCTTTTGTTAAGTGTAAAAATAAGCAAAACTGCATTGGCAAAATGGTACTTTTTCTGATTGATGGGTTGAGACCCAAAATGTTTCTATTTCTTTCACTTTAAGTAGGAGCCCTTTTCATATATCTCTAGCTATCTTCCATGTACCAGACCTCTGAATATTTCTTCAGGTGATTAATGGCTTATTTGTGCCTTCACATTAACATTAGTAAGCACTGATTGAGGAGCAAAGTATTCCATTGTTTCAATAAGCAAGAGGTGATGACAAGAGTTCTAAATGCAAACAAATGAGGCATTTTCATTTTCTTCACCTGTTTTTTTTCTCTTCATATCAGTGTTGTTTTTCTTTTCAGTTTTGCAGTTTGCAGATTGTTTTTGCCATGATCCATTGGCCTTAAGGCTTTTGCAAGAGCCTGGTAGGATAGCAGAGGAATTTTTACTGTCATGTTTAATAAAGATAAATCAGACATATACTACACTGCTTGTTTTCAAAATGACTGGTGAAATTTCAAACACATCTTTTTTTTTTTTTTTTGCTTGTATTTAATCCCTCTGTACGGTGAGAGAAGCATTTTCATGCCTCATATTATATTCCCTTTGTATGGGGACTTTTAGTTCCAACATCTCTGAATTCAACTGCATACAAGGGGAATGCAGGAAACATTGATGTCTTTTATAAAATCAGAAGCATTTTATCCCTTTCCTATAGACCAGTTGATATGTCTACAAACAGCTGTTAGGTTGCTTGTCATATATATATAAATACACTTGCCCTTTGTTCCTTTGGGACCCAAATTCATTTTCAGTACGTTAACTTAATCCTTAAAAGGATTTCACCATATTGTTAACTACCAGAAAAAGTTCAAACCATAAAGGGAGTAAATGTCTCCTTAACCTAACAAGTAAAAGCTTTCAGAACTCATGGGAGAAATGAGTGCTACTTGTATTTGTGGGTAGTTGCCAATTCCAGCTACTGCAATTATAGCAGCTATTTTACTGTTGTTGTAGAAATGCTATAAAAAAAACATAGGCATCAGAGTTACATAAAAAACGTAAGTGCCATATCAGGTCAGACCAGTGGTTTCATCTAGCCTGGTATCCCAGCAGGGGTTTTCAGATAATGCAGAGTGGGGAGGGTGGCAGCTCCACCCTTTGACAGGACCCCCGCCCCTTGATCAGCATCTGGGGACCTGAGGTCCTGCCCTAACCCCTGACCTTTGCCATCAGAAGTCCCTCCCCTTGCCTCCTGGAAGTACTTCATGTGAGAGGGGATGTATGCCATCTTGGAACCAGATAAAAAACAAATCATATGCTAAAAGTCAAACTCCTACTATAACATATTTTAATTTTATTACAAAAAACATTTTTGTCATGATTTGTGTTTGTGTACTGTATATAGAGCTTGTTGCATAATAACTCAAAAATAAAGTCTTACTCTTGCATATTGTGTGGGGGGGTGGGAGGTGGTTGGGGGGTTGTGAGGGGTTGTGTCTGTTGGCAGGGCAATAGGGTGTATTGGGGTTTGTGTACATCTGGGGGGTTGTGAAGGCAGGGTGAAGACCTCCCACATACTCCCCCCATGTTGCACAGCCCCTGCCACTGGCAGCAGCAGCACTCAGGGTGCTCGTGGCCCATGCAGGTAGTGCCACCCAGTGGCACGTGGCTCTGGCCAGCGCTGCACAGGGTGGCAAGGAGCACAGCCAGGCCTGTCCACTTCTATTGTACAGAGCTCCAGACAGTGCACATGCAGCTCCCAGCACTTGTGCACTTGCACGATAGAGCTGGCTGCCTTCTCCACTCCCTGCCATGCAGGTCCTGGGACTTCCAGGAAGCGAGGGGTAGGGCTCCCCTCCATGTCCGTCAGAGTTCCAGGACCTGCACAGCAGACAGCAGCAAAGGCAGCCAGCTCCATCGTGCAGTTTCCCTTGGTGCTACATGAGTGCTGGGAGCTGCACATGTACCATAGGGAGTTCTGCACAATAGAGGCAGGCCAGCCTGGCTGCACTCCTTGCCACCATGGCCAGAGCCACGAACTGCCAGGCAGCAGCACCTTCCCTGGCCATGAGCACCTCAAGCGCCCACTGCCTGCTGCTGCTGCCAGCACAGGCTGTGTGCCATGGGGGGGGAGTGCGTGGGGGATTCCCACACTCCCCCCGCACCTTCCCTCACACCCATACCCTGGGTATGGGCTCCATGTTGCTGCCAGCCCTAGCCCCATGCTCTGCATTCCTGCCCAGCTGCAGCTCCCCCCACTGCTTCCCTACCCAGTGCCCAAAGTGAGGGGGTACCCAGGAAGCTGAGTGGGTGGGTCTCCAACAGCAGCTGCAGCAGTGGGAGCAGCAGCCCTGCTTGGCTTGAGCCAGGCCCTTCCACCCACAGAGGTGGGAGTGAGGTGCATGGCCTGGGCAGTGTACAGTTAGCTGGTGGGCAGCCAGGGACCAAATGAAATTGCCTTGTGGGCCAGATTCAGCCCACAGGCCAGATTTTGCCTGACTACTGACCTATCATGATGATATCCGATTCATAAATTGTAATTCATGTGGTACACTGACTCAGTTGTATATCTGAGTAGATCCCCAGACTGGTTCATCTGCGTTGTTTGGGAGTTGCCAAACGTGATGTCTGTTCACACCCTGATGACACAAAAGTGTAAGCAACTAGATTCACCTTGCCGACTGAGAAATTCCCAAGAAAGGTTATGTTCTTAGTTGGCAGAGCATTGGGGTGAAGTTATACATTATACTTAGATCATACTGAGCTCACTTAAAATATGAGCGTCAGCATCTTAATACCTGTTAACTATTGTAAATGATCTCTGAGCATCTCAAAAGCTATTCCACTTCGGGCAAGGGGTAACTGTGAGCTATGCTACCTAACTCATGTTAAGGTAAGTTCAGTCAGCTTCACAGAGGTGAAATGGGAAATTTGGAGTCCCCCAGCATCCCAGAATGCACAGCTTCCAGCCCCCCAACACCACCCCTTAGAGCAATGATAGAATCCAGGTGTCCTGGCTCTTAGCCACACCCCTGCTTGACAGCCCTCTAGTGACAAGTCATAGCTGTGCTTGCAAAAAACAGTATTAACCCTTAACATACAACTACTCACAGCATGTTCTAATTTGAATGCCCCTTAACCTTCCACAAGTGTAGTATGGTCTAAGTGTAACATGTAACTTCACCCTTGACATAGTGTGTTCCCAGAACTTTGGGAACATATCAGGGAAAGTAAAAAGAGGGTCATGGTCAGAGTGGCACTGTTTTCTGGCTTTTCTTAGGTTGCAAACAGGCCCAGCCAACAGTGTTGCTTTCTCTACCTACTAACTTTTGGTTTCAGGGTCTTTACCATCATGGCTGGATCTAAGATTTTGAAAAGGAATGTGCATACGGTGTGGTACATCATTTCATATCACATGACACATTTTTTTTTTAGTTAAAGAGAAACTAGGAGCTGTACTGTTGTGCTAGGGGCCTAGAGCTATATTATTCAGTTAAAGATCAAAGCAAAAACAAATATAACTTGATTGGGATGTTCAGTGATTTGCTAGATTATATAGTAAGCTTAAAAAATACAACAAACTAGGTGAAAAATAGTCAGAATATTAAAAAGATACTGTTTCATTAGTCCTGTAGTCATTATAGTTAAATATACATCTCTTACTCAGATTCATAACACAAAATCTAGTCTTCTTGACTGTTTTGACAGTGCCTCCAGTACTTCACTGTCAATTATTTCTACACCTGACTTACTATTACTAAACCTGAGTTAAGGTGTTTAGCTAGAGCAAGTTAAAAGCTAGATGATGACAATTAGCTGATTGTCAGCTTGCTCCAGGACCATGCCAGGGCTCAGATTGGCCCCCACACAATCCCTGGAGCCAGCCAACAATCAGCTGATTGTCAATTGGCAGGAACTGTGCTGGAGCCAGTTTGAGTACCATTGTTGTCCTGAAACTGCTGATGATCAGCTGATCATTAGCCACCTCCAGGGACCTCACAAGGGCTAGTTGTAGATTCCAGTGCTGTCTTAACCCTGCCACACATTCATTTTTTGTGTTATAATTTTGTGACTGGTTTCCCATTTTTGCCACCATTAATTCCATGAATGTGCAGCTCAACTACTGCTTAAAATGTGATTAACAAACTAATTCTGCTATGGCCTTATTCCTGGAGATTACCCTACAGTGCTAGGCACTGTACAAACAAAACAAAAGGGCAATATCTCTCAAAAATAACCTACAATCTACTGATTAAAAGGAGACCTTATGGATAATTGAAAGGATGAAGAGAATAAATCTGCCACCTTGTTGCAATAAATACCCAATAATATAGATTTGGTCTTTCTGCACTTAGAAATTTTCTATTTAATTCACTTATTGAAACTAGACTCTCAGTGAAACTCAGTAACATTCAACTTAAAATCTGGGGACGGCATTTTCACCAAGTTTCAGATGCAAGATGCTTTTTCACTAAGTTTCCAGTGTTTCAACTTTGATATGAAATATTCAAGCAATAATTAAATGGAGAATGCTGTAAGTAACGGATGAGTTTGCTATCTTTGTGGTATAGCAGTGATCATAAAACTGAAGATGTAATGAGTGAAAAGGGGGAAAGAAACAGCGTCTTAATAGTTCCCTGAATGATCTGATGTCTGTATTGATTTACATCCTAAGTAAATGTGCTTCACTTTCCCTTTTAACTAACAGAAACTAATTAGCCAGGGCCCCCCATTGTGAAGTAGTTACATAAAACGATGTGTAGATATTAACTCAGATTAGAATCTCCTCATACTTTCTTCCTATTAACAAAGCACATTCTCCCAACTAATCATCCCTTCACAGACAAAAGGGTTGGGTTTTTTTTTTTACATTGTGTATGTATACAAGAGCGACAACAATAAACCCTTTGTAATGCAGGCAAATCCTTTCATAGCTGTTTTATACCCCCTACATAGTATGATTTCATTAGAATTTCACAGCAACTCAATAGCATAAGAAACACAATAGGGAAAGCCATCTCTTCTAAACTATGTGTTTGTATTTTTTATGATACTCTCTTCTATTGCTTTGAGTAAAACATTCCATATGTTCCAGTTATTTATAGAATAATTACAGTCACTCCTGGAAGGGTAAAAGAAAATCTTTTCCCATAAAATAAGATAGGATAAAATAATGGGGAAAGTCAGATTTATTTAGGAATAAATATAAACTATGCTATAAACCTACTCTTGGATTAGTAAAGTATGCCACTCCTGAGAGACTTTTTAATACAGAGGTTTCTGATGTGATATCAAAGGGAACAGATTGTTTTTTAAAAATTGAGACAGAATAGAGAAAAAATATGTATTTTTGACTCTGACTGGGGATTATATTGTTTGAATTCACACTTTAACACTTTAGAAATAAGCAGAATGACAGACAAATCCATATCTTGGATACGGATAACTGGATTCTGTTTTTGATTCTGCCTCTGCAATGTGACTTTAAGCAAGTCAGTTCCCCTTTTGTGCCTTTTTAAAATCTCCTATCCTTTCTCTCTCTCTCTCATGGTGGGTCCATGTAGACTTTCACTGTGGGTGCATCTACATGTGCAATTAATGCACATAAACTCTGGAGCTTATTGCTCCAGAATTTTTTGCTCCTAGGTTCACTGTTTGAAAGTATGCCCAGCAGCAGTTAACTCCAAAGCAATCAATTCTGTAATTTATTCATGTGCAGAATGGGGAGCCGGGTCAGAGCAGCCCCAGCTGGCTGGGGGCCCTAGGGATCAGCCTGCCAGCCCAGGGCTGCCCACCCCAGCATCATGTGCTCTAGCCAGTCTGGGAAGCATCTACATATGCACTTCAGAGTTTATTATTCCACAGCAGGATAGCACTTGTAGTATCAGGATAGTATTTACAAGTACTGTCCTGCTGCAGGGTAAATTAGTTTACTGCAACCTAATAGCTGCGCGTGTGTGGACATGAGACCTTTACTGTGCAGCTAACTAATCAACTGCACAGTAAATGTCTCATGTAGACATGCCCTCACACAATGGGGGTCTGATGTTGAATGGAGATTCTAGGTGATACCACAACATTAATAATAATAAGTTTGGAAAGATTTTTATATACATGTACTCTATATACATGTGTATGTATGGCACCCCACTGGCTTGAACAGTTCAAATCAAGGGTGGAAACAGGACTACTGGATCTTCTACTCTAAGGAGCTACTACTGTAAGTTGTCTGAGAAGGGAAGGGGAAGTGCTACACATATAGTGGTATCTGCCATTGAGCTGCCTGGAGGAAGGAGTGATCTGTTCTGCATCTTCATTGTACTGTGGGGGGCTGGGGTGGTGTGAGCACCAAGATGAGTAGTTGACAGCTCCAAGATTGCAAGTTTGAGCCCTTAGCAGAAGCATTCATGGTACAGCCATGTCAGATTCCAACAAATCTGCAAATTCTGCTAAATACATTGTCGCACAAGGACACGAAGGAAAGGCTCATACTGAGGCTCCTATAAAAAGTGTATTCACTCAGAATGAAACAGACTTGATACTAAAGATAGTAAGGTTTATATTTGTGGTAAAATTGTAGTGAAGTACACTGAATATCTTGAAGTAATTCAGGCCTTTCATCATTATTTCTCCTACAGTAATTCAAGACTTTTATTAGTCTTTCTCCTAGGTAGAATTTCTCTTGCCATGTGTATATGGCAAGTTTACTGGCCAGGCAGTGTGCAAATGCACTACTGCCCAGGTTGGAAATAGAGTAGCTTTGTCCACATAGTGTTGGAGGTAATGATCTGAGATACTGGTTAACTCCATTGAAAATAATTGTTGTTTAGAAGTCAGAATTTCTTCCAATAAATTATAGTGTATACATAACAATGCTGGTGATTAGAATACTTTCTATATATTATGAAATTGTTCTTTGAGGAAAGTGTTTTATCTTTGCAACAAATACACAATACATCTCTCTACACTCCCTTGAGTTAATTTTGTTGCCTCAACTGATTTTAATTTAAGTTTAATATTGCTATACATTATTTATTTATTATTAAAAATACATTTGTAGAATTTTAAAAATATGTAAGATCCAGAGTTGCTTAAACCTCAGTGAATAGTTTCTTAATGCATTAATCTTTTACATTGAATAAATTTGAACCCAAGTTTTCAGTCTTACTTCTGTTTTGCCTAAAGAAAGCTTCAGCATTTCTCCTTTATATTTTGACTATATACGTTACTAGTATACTTAATGTTGAAATACAGCCAACACTATGTTCACTGCGCCCATAGCTTTCCCATTTTGATCTATCAAAAGATAAAGAAGGTAAAACTTTCATATACAAAGCTTAATTTAAACAAAAATACCTTATTAACATAGCTGTGTCATAGGCATTCAAAGGGTCAAGTCTATTTGGTTAGGTCTAGTGGAAGATATCTATTCTTAATTCATATGATTTAGTACAGTACAGAGATTACCCTTTAAATATATTCTCCCCTCACCACTACCTCTTGAAACAGTTTTGTAAGAATTTCTGACTGCGCTAACCTGGTTGTTTTAAAAACAAATATAATTTCCTTGAAAAATCAAGCATGGTACATTTAGAGGTTAATATATAATGGAAATGAGAATGAATCTTTTGCAACCTACAGATTACACTATCCTGTTAATTCTTCCTACCTTCAAGCTATTTTATTCTGTAGTTATATGCCAGCAGATTTTTTTTACCAGCAGATAAAAAATAATATATAATTTATCACTTGACTGCGTCTTCCTTTTGTTTTATATAAGTGGACACACCAGATTTTTTGATTGCTAAACAAGACACTACCATCACAAAGACATAAGGCCTGCAAATATGTAATCATAAAATAATAACATGCTGTTATAAATTCCAACGAATTAACAAATCTCAGTACCTGTGAAGCTAATCGTGCAATGCTGAACTACAGCAATTACCAAGGATTGCAGCATTACCACAAACACCGGCCATTGTGCAGATATAGAACATTAGTAAATCAAGCCATGATGTTGAATTATTTTCTGTTATTGTATTTTTTCTGTCATGCTGTAAAGTGAAGTAACATGCTAGAAAAATACCATATAAATTATCTGTAGCTTTGGGCTTTTTGAGCAAGAGTCACAAATAACCTAATTTGAGCTGAAAGGGTGGTCCAGCTCTAAACTACTCATTCATATGCAACACCCTACCTATATAGAACCAATTAAACTTTTTTTATATCCTTTTTCCAGATTGCATAAGCTATTTGCCTCCTCTCTACCCTTATTATCACTACAGTGGGAAAAGTCCACTAAGAATGTAGACTGAACTGTACAGTCATCGACATAATGCTAGATATTCAAAATCACTCAATATTAGCCTAACCTAAGTACTCAACAGAAGCTGAGTTAAACCAATGCTTACCATTATCATAACTCCCACCCATACTCCTCTCCAGGCCACTTTCATAGCATTTAGTAGCAGGCAGCTTTTGCCTATGCTGTGCTGTGACCAGGCAGATGGGAGAAGTCATAGCAGCAGCAGCAATGGATGGGTCTTGGCTAAGGCCCACCTCAGACCCAAGTTGGGTCATTCAGATCCACAGCTGATATAGATCATCAAATTGAATAAATTTGGGAAATGTAATTAGTAAAGTTAAGACTAGTAATGATTAACAGTCAAGAAGATTGTGAGTTCATTTATGCAGGTAAAAAATTGGATACTTAGCAGAATTATTCAGAGAACTTTCCTCTGTAAAACTGAATTGTTTATTGCATATGAAGATTTTATGAAAAATGTCTAGGTTTTCCTTTTTCAGTGGGCCAAAATGTGACCTCCTGGTGCAATGCTGGGATCAAAAAAAGCTAATAAGATCCTTAGATCTGTGACCAGGGAAATGGTGACTAGGAGCTGACTAGGAGGTGATACTAAGTCTGCATTTGGCATTGCTGAGATTAATATTGGAAAAAAAAAATCCCTAGTTTTTGGATCCATAATTCAAGAAGGATGTTGATAAATTGCAGAAGGTTCAGAGGAAAGGTCCAAGAATGATTAAGGGATTGGGAAATATTCCTAATAGTGAAAATTCCAAGAGGTCTATGTAATTATTTTATCAAAAAGTTTAAGGGGTGACTTGATTTGAGTTCATAAATGATTAAATAGGGAATAGAAAATTAATTACTTCACTTTAGCAAACAAAAGCTGACTATACACCTGCTCAGAGGTGAGTGGAGGGGGTGCGTTTTAATTCAATTGGTTCCTGGAGAACTGTTTTAATTAAAATCCTCACGATCGTATGTATTAAGGGCCCCCACCCCCTCCCCAAGTTTCAAAATGGTCATGGGACGCTTTTGTGGGGGGTAGAACAATTTAATGTGATACTCCAATAATTAGATTCTAAACATGGAAAAGTATAATAAATTGATATATTTTATATGTACAGAATCTAATTACATGGGGCATCTTAAATTCAGGGTCATCTTAGATTTGGGTAAATTTGAATATATTTGTTAGGCCAACTGTGTTACTTCTGATTTTTCAAAGTAAGCCTCAAGTAGGTAAACATGAACCTGATCCAAATCCCATCTTTTTAAGAATAAAATCAGGCTATCAATCATCTGAGTATGACCTTTATTTGCCCTGAACAATTAATGTATATACTTTAGAGAAATAACTTCATACTTAATATTGTATTAATTACAGTGGGGGCATGAATAGTGTATGAATTACAGGACAGGGAGAGGGGCAGGTGGCCATTTTTGTTTATGAAACTAAATTAGGAGAAGAAAATTAAGAGGGCATACTTTATTTTTATCTAGGATCTTATGTTTTATTTATTTTGGACTGCCCTCCCATAATTTTTTTCTTTTTCTTTATCTTCCTAAGGTTTCATTGCTTTGGAGAACTATTTGACATTAGTCAGTAGAGGTGTTTGTTTAGTGTTATGAAACTATTTGCAGTTAGGACGACATGCACAAAGGCCCCGAATGACATAGATTTACCCAAAGAAGCATGCCGTCTGCAAAATATGTATAATGTTTTGTTTATATGTAACCTTTGGATATTGTCAGGGGAGTTTCCTTAAGGGCATACTGTAATTTTGACAAACATCTCACATTATTTTTCAATCTGAGCTACATTTTTAACCAAATCATCTCAATACACTAGCGAGCAAGATATGTCAGCTATTCAATCCAAAAGATAATGCAGATAATCATTTTTGTAGTCATTCAAGGTTGAGCAGGTCATTAAACAGACACAAAAAGGTTGCAGGATAAAATGAAAAACAGGGGTTAGCAGGTCCTCACTGAGTTTCATTAGCAGAAGTGTGCAAGTGAGTTTGCGTTATCAGTTCACTCTAGCATGTCCCCGGCTAATGATAGTCTTCTCTTATTACTTTCAAGATCACAACATGTATGTGAAAAGTTAAGAACAAATTCACATGTAGTCATGAGACCAGAGACCAAATTTTGGTTTGAAAAGGTTGAATGGTCTAAGTCAGGGCTGTCCAATTGGTGGCCCATAGGCTTTATGTGGTAACCAAGGGATTAATCCATGGTACCCAGGCTCCTGGTCTGCATGCTGTTCCACACCCTTGTCTCTTGCTGCTTGTGCCTAGATCTCCAAGCTTCCCTTTCTTTCTTCACCTTCTGCTTCCTGCCCTTGACCCTGGTAGCTGGGTAGCCCCTGGGGCTCAGGGAGCCTTCAACCTGGGAAATTTGGGGGGTGCCCACTCTGTGGAAGTTGGATAGTCCTGGTCTATGTCTTCATTTGGACTTCCATCATCTAGATTTGCTATCCAAAGCCTGTGTATGGCACAGCAACCAACCAACACACCTTATTTTATTTATCTTTCAAACTGTTTTATTTTTTTCTATTATTATGTTGCCCTCAGTATCATCCTACATTTCAGGAATTTATCTACTCTAAGTAGGCTTGATGTTTATGTAGACATTATCTAGCTGACATTAAAAAGCAACACATGATTTTTGGGAGGCACTAAAATTGTAACTGAAGGAATTCTGAGGGAGAAGAGAAAATGAAATATAATAATAGAGAAATAGTAGTAACCAAATGGACAAAGGAAACATTTTACTTATTTACCAGTGACTGTCTGAGTAGGTAGTCAGAGTGACATATTTAAGATAGTTGAATTAGAATAATGAGGTTGCTTCAGCCTCGGTAGAGCATGTTAGTCTTGAATTATTCTACCCCAGTTAGGATTTCTGGACCTGCTATTTCTGTTCACTTAAGTGCAACAGGCATTTTTAACTAACAGACATATCCTGAAGCTCTTTGCATAGAAAATAATTAAATTGAAGTGCTGCTGTGTCTCAAACAAAGGCTTCTGTCTGGAGAACATTTTAGACATTCACCGCAGATTGAACAGACACATGACTACCCATGTGGAAGAAGGAAATAGCATGGGCTATTAATTATTGTTATTTTACTACAGAGGTGTCAAACATATGGCCTGTGGGACAGATCCCCATTACAGGTATACCTCGTTTTATTGCGCTTCACTTTATTGCGCTTCGCAGATATTGAGTTTTTTACAAATTGAAGGTTTGTAGCAACCCTGCGTCGAACAAGTCTATCAGCGCCATTTTTCCATCAGCGCCATTTTTCCAACAGCATATGCTCACTTCGTGTCTCTGTGTCACATTTTGGTAAT
>NW_017728949.1:9871521-9884833 GCF_001723895.1 Crocodylus porosus | reverse complement strand
TCTCCGAGGTATGCCTGTATATAGAACCCAGTGCTGCCCCTGGGGCTCAGTTGACCTGGACCAGCCCTACGGGTAGGGCCCAGAATGCAAGCTGCAAGCAGCACCTGCCTCAGGAGCTCCTGGATACAAGCACCACACAGGCGCTTGCTGCAGCACAGGTCCCAGACTAGCTGGAGCAGGTGTTGTTTGTGACAGTCCTGGACTAGCTGCTGGGGGGGCTGCATGTGGTATGGATCCCAGAGCAGACAAAATGGACAGAATGGGATCTGTGGGCAGCATCTACACATGCGCAGTCCAGTGATGGCAGATCAGAACATGGGTGTCTGGTGCCTCTTGAGTCCAGAGGGCACGTGTCCCACTGACACCAGTCAGCATCTGGGGGCACTGATCCCACTCACAGTAAAAGCAGCCGCACCGCTTCCGGGGCTCCGCATCCACTTCCAGAAGCAGCACGGCTACTTTTCCTAGCAGCCCCACTCCCCGACCAGAGCACATGGCGGGGAGGCACGGTGCTCCTGTCTGCCTGCCCCCCCACCCACTGGCTACACAGGGGGTGCACTGGTGCTCTCAGGGGGTACATGTGCACCCCTGTGCACCCCCTACACATCACCCTGTTCCAGAATCTATACTACATGTGGTGTCTGCCCTGGTCATTCTGGGATGCATGTCACATGCAGTGCAGATCCCGGAGCAGCTGGAGCAGAGGCCGTGGGTTCTGGATCCAGCATGAGGTGTGGGGAGAAATTCAGTGCTTTGTGGGCTCATTGGCCCAACTCAGCCTGACTGGCCCTGAGGGGTCAGTTGAGTTTGAAACCCCTGGTTTAACTATATATTTTTTGTATCATTGATCAGGTGCTACAGATGAAAACATGTTATTTGTTCCAACCGAATAACATGTTTGTGATCAGAGCATATGTTAAACAGTAAAGCATAACTACATCCACACAAGCCACAAACATAAAACAGTCAAATCAACACCTAAACTCCACAACTGTTTAAGGGCAGAACTGTTCCTATTGGAAGTGAACTGAAAAGAATTGAGATTTGTGGAAGAATTAATTGCAGAGGGGGAGATCACTTGGCAAAAAAGGAGAGAAAGGACAATTCAAGAGTAGGAGATGAGATATAAAAGCAAGATGACGAAGCAAGAGTGATGTTCAGAAAACAGGAGGAACACAAAGGGAAGACAAGCTTCAGGCAGTTCAAACTAAGAATAAGGAATATCTGATTAACAGGAACACTGATTAACCATTTGAATACTTATAGACATGATGGGTTTTCCATCCCATGATTTTTTTAATTATATATTTTCTACATTATATGCTTTACCTCACTCAGTCAAACTTTATGAATTTGATGCAGAAATTCCTCAGTGAGTTTCTGTGGCCAGCATGAGATCAGTATACATGATCATAAGTGTCTCTGCTGGTCTGTCGTATGTCATATGAAAATGATTCTGTGGGAAGGAAAAACATTAGGCAGATATTTTAGGTGCTTGCGTAGGTTGGTAGGAAGAAACAAGCAGTGGGTGGGGAAGGGGCTAAATTTTAACCTGGAAATTCAACAATGTAATGTTGAAGTCCTTTTATGTGCTGAGTATATAGCCCTCATAAGTGAAAATGTGAATGATATAGAAGCTCTGTATGCCTGGCTAGCAAATGAAGCAAAAAAAATCAGACTACAAGTGAATGTGGATAATATCTGCTGGTAAATAGGACAGCAGTAAACCAGGGATCTCATGTAACAATAAATAACACAAATTTTAGCTAGTGACCCACTTCAAGTATTTAGACTCTGCCATGGTATAGAATGGGAATATAAAGGAAGAAATTACAGGAAGAAGGAAGCAGGAAATAGAGCTGACTATGCATTGCACAAACTCTGTCATCCAAGTTAATCCCAAGGAAAAGTAAGCTTCAGGTTTATAGATCCATAGTCAGGCCATGTATAACCTATGGCAGTCAAACCAGGGTTCTCTTACAAGCAAATGAGATGCTCTTAAATCATTTTGAAAGAAAGATTCTGTGGAAAATCTTTGGTGCAGAAGTACGATACCATAGCACAAAAATGGTACATAAGAACGAAAAATAAGTTATATCAATTGTAGAAAGACCAAACCTGACACAGGAAAACAAAGAACAATGACTACAGTGGCTGAGCCACTTGAAAGAATGGAAGCAATTCAAATACCGAAGAAAGTGCTCTTTGTGGAAAAAAGACCAGAGCACCTGGATGACGAAGACAAAATTGGCTAGATACCTACAGAAGTTTAATGTGGTCAGCTAGAGAATGAAGGCACACAACAGATGACAATGGATGAAGACAGTGGAGGCAGGCAAGGGACTCTAAGGGCCAGATCTGTCTTATACATATCTACTATGGGCCTGATCCAAAACCTTTTGAAATCACTAAGAGTCCTTTTATTGGTATGGTATAGGTTTTGGCTCAGGCCTTGTATTCCACAAATAAATTATCACTCTACCTGCCCCTTCTGATTTTCTGGAGAAGGAAAAAAAAGTATTGTCACATCAAAAATAGGCCAGTGGGCATTAACGTGCATGGTTTCAGTCACTGTAAGAATAATAGATGAAGAAAAGATTGAAAACAATATTCTAGCTTTAAAAATCCTCATTGCTTGTAAATGTCATATGAGATATTTTTCTGTCTAGTGACAATGACATGCTTTGCATCCAAATGAGCTAGATATCAATAAAATACTGTGTCTCCCCCCCACAAACTCCCCCTCCCTTGCAGTACTGTGTGAATTGACTCTGTTTTGACTTTTGAAGTCATCTAATTTCTCAGAATCCAGTTTCAGAACATCTGCAGGTTTATATCATCTTTTAATCAACATCTTTTGAAAGTGAAAAGGTTTATATAATCTTTTAATCAACATCTTTTCCTCTCAGCTAGGAGAACTCCAATTGAGAGAAGGTTGATACTTATTTAGAGAAGAAAAAAGGAAAGATGTACCAATAGCTTTAGGTACCTTTTTGCTAAGTTGAGATTTCCAGCCTTCTTCATAATCCTCTTCCCTTGGGCACTGAAAATTCACTCTGAAATCTGTCCTTCCATACATTTTAAAAATTAGATTTGAAGTTAATGACCTTTGATGTGAGTGAGGGTTCATTTGGTCTTTCTCCCTGGTTTTATGATCATGATTTTACTTTCTTACTAGGCATTTGCTCAAAGCTTAAATAGCTATGGATGTAGCAGGCATGAACAGCCACAAAGTGCAGCAATCTGGCTGGTTAGTTTTTTGTTTCTGTTTTTTCAGTGACCAAACAAATAGATTTCTGAGTTACCATCTCCTGGATAAACAGAAGTGACTTTTACAATATGTTCAGTGAATTTTGGAATTTTCTTCCCATTTAGAGACTTGCGAGAAGGAAAGGTTGCTTTACTTGGTGATATACATTAGTTTGAGTCAATCCTCACTTCAAAATAGCCCTTATTAAGATAATTGCACCAGAGTCTTGACTTCTTTGAAGACTGTGCTAATCATGGACACCAGGCATTTTAAAAAATCAGTCATTTCACATCACAACTACAAATACAGTAAAAGGTTGTAGTGTAGACAGCCATAGAATGGTTTCTTCCCAGATCACACAGCAGTCTGGCAGGGCTGTGTATAAAAATCAGATATTCTGACCATAGCAGGGGGTCTTGCCTCTGTTACTGGGAGGAGACTGAGGGACAGAGCCAAAGGTTAAACTTCCTGTAAGAGTTGGACCTTCTGAGCCAGAAGGAATGAAAAAGCAGTGAAAGAGGGTGAAGAGATGCATCTGGCATCAAGGTGTGGACTCACGCCTACTAGAAGCTGCAAGCCTCTAATAAGAGCCTTCTGTGCTAGCCTGACTGGGCACAGCCAGGTGACCAACAAAGACAAAGGGCCAGGGAGGCATAAAGACTGGTCCCAGAAAGTGAGCAAGGGAGCAAAGCCCATTCGGGGAGTCAGAAGGGACTGCCTCCATGAGGAAGAGGGGATATACCCTCAGCAGAAAAGCAAGGTCCCTGAATAGAAGCAGAGTGGAGGAAGTAGGAAGCTCAGCTGCAGTAAGCTGGATGATTTTTTTTTTTTTTTTCACTTTTTGGGCCTGGGTGGAGTGGGGGGAGAAATTTTGTGTTCTGGACTTTGTTTGTGACCCACACTGGGAAGGCACAAACAAATGGACACAAATGGTTAAACTCTTGTTGATAACCAATGGACCAGGTGTGGCTGTAAGGGGAGATGAGAGTGCATGGAAGACCACCAAGGAATTGGACTCTGCAGTGATTGACCCCGGAAGGGTCATGACCCCGCATCAGAATACAGCGTATTGCTCTGAGGCTCTGACAGAGCAATGAAGGCAGAGAGCCTTGAGGCCTGGCCTAGGGATTAATCCATCAGTTAAACAAGCCAAAGGCTCCAGGTTTGAGACTTAGGAAGGGCTGGGCTGGAACAGGACTGTTGGCTGGGGACAATGAGAGACCTTGAGACCAGAGAAGCTGAGGCCTTAGAAGGGAACCTGAACTTAACCAGTTGGTAATGAAGACTTAAATAAGTCAATGCAGACAGGGATTGTAACACCTAGTCTTACCTCCATGCCCCTTTTCCACTATGGGATGAGGCAACCTCTCTGATTCATTTAACAACAAGGCATGGCAGGAAGATAAAGGAGGGGGAGTGCAGGACCAGCTGTGGACCAAACTCCAGAGTTACCTGCTGGTGGCATCCTGTAACACTGGTATATAATCACTGCCCTATTCTCTGGTCTGAGCACCCTAACTGTCCCTACTACCTCATCCAAAGATTATGAACTCTTCAATCTGAAAAGTTGGACTGGAGGACCTGGAAAAAATGAGGTTTCTAGTAAGCTTGGAAATGACAAGAGACAAATCTGTTGTTTTGCTAGTGAGACATTTCTAGTTATAGAACACAGGAAGTGAAAGGCAACATGGAATTGGAAATTCTTTGTAAACACCAAAATTAGTTCATTTGTTTTTTACTTTGGAGTGAAGGTTTATTGAGCTAAATAGGTGCATCTATTCCTTACAAACATGGCTATTTTTAGTAATTTAAGGGTACCTTTAATTATGTCCCCCCTCTTATTTTGACACCCATCTGGTGCAAAGGCATGGATTAAGAAACAGAACTAAAAATTCTGTGTAATACCATTGTTCACTGAGATCTCTTTTTCATATACAGCCATGGGGGGAAAAAAAGAAAAGACTGAGAAAATTAAATCACATGCTTTTGTTTTGGAGATAATCAAATCTGACCACAGCAAGGAAATTCAGGTTTAAGGTTAAAAATCCATTACAATATGACTCTATATTGATTGGTAGTATAAGCATTCTTGAAGATGACCTATATATTATGCACATGGTGGACTCATTGGGTCTATCATGGTACAGGTAATGACACTTTGTGAGCCTTGTATTTGTTTAAATCAAGCTCTTCATTTTTTTTCTCTTAAATGGGATTTTCTAATGAATAGTATAATTTGTGCAGGGCACTTGGATAGACTTCTGCTCTTGTAATATAATAGTGATAATTCCCAAAGTATCATCAGGCATAATGAAAAATTAATACTGTATGCTTTGTTCTGCATCCTTCTCAGATTCTCATTGATGGTTATGAGCAGTGGATATGTTTATGCCTTCCTATGCTGGACACAAATAAATTTTGCATATGAGAAGTAGGTAGATTACACATGCAGATATATCTGACAGTATTCTGGCCATTTTGAGGCATTTATTGGAACATAGAAGAGCAGCAATGCATGTTCAATACTAACTGTTGCTATCACTTGTAATAGAACTGAACAAGAAAAATGCATCTTGAATTATTTATATCCACATACACAGACACCTTATATATATATAGATAGACAGATAGATATTCAAACACTATATATATATATTTTTTTAAGTCATCTTGGACTGATGCACCCTGTATAAAGCTTAGGTTAGACCTCAAATATATATCCTAAATATGAATTAGTGCAAGAAAGTAGCTTAATTAAAGGATGATTTTTCAACCGCTTGTTTAAGTGGAACAACTATGAAAATCCCTGGATAATTTGGAGAATCAGAAGTGTGATGGGAGTGACCCCTTTGGCTTCACTGGGACTACTCACATGAATGAAGATATGGGGGCACATAGGTATTACACATGCAATTAATGTGAAGCAATAAACTCTGAGGTTCATTGCCCCTGGGTGCGCCCTTTGAACGTGCACCTGGGACTCCAGAGTTTACTGTCATTTGCATGTCCACCCAGGATTGCAGCACAATGAGCCAGGTCAGAGGAGATCTATCTGGCAAGAGTCCTGAGGTGCCAGCCTGTCAGCCTGGGGCTACTGCCCCCTGGCTCAACATGCAGTAGAGGGGCTGGCTGGGGCATGAAGGTGCTTCAGTGCAAGGCTGTCTGGCAGGCAGCCCCCTCACTGAAGCTCCTTCTTGCCCCAGCCAGCCAGGGCAGCATCTACACAGTGCTACTGATTAGTTTTTTACTCCACAGCAGGATAGTACTTATATTTACAGGTACTATCTTGCTCCGGAGTAAAAAAAAATGACTCCAGCTTAAATGGGGCACACTTGTAGATGATGAGATGTTTAACACAGCGAATTAATCTACTGCGCTGTAAACATCTTATGTAGATGCACTCTAGGAGTAATAGGAAGAGCCCAAAGGGAACTAAGATGGACATTACTTCCTAGCATTGGTTCCCAGAAATTTAAAATATGAAGCAAGGAAGGCACTGCCTTTGATGGAAGGACTTCTAGAGGAGTATATGGCAACCTTTCAAGCTCAAGGCAGGCCAGTCTTCTAGTTCAGACACTGTTGCTTCTTGCAGCTACTTGCTGTCCAGCCCCAGTGTAGTTCCTCACCACCCAATGTGGGTGTGGACATAGACCAAGCTTCCTGCTACTACAACAACACCAGAGCCCTCATTTCCACAGGCCCACAGGTTGTGCTGCTGACACTGGAATAGAGGATTCCAATCTAGTATCAACCTGGTAGTCCTGACCCTTAAAAAAGCTGAAAAAGCCCTAAGTAATACTACAGCTGAGACAAGAGTCCAGTGTTAATTAATAAAAAGGACCTTATTAAATCTCTTTTCTGCTTCTTAATCCTCCTGAATGATCATTCTCCATGAGACTCCAAAGACAATGAAGGCTGCCAGTCCAAAAAACCAAAGGAAATAGATCCATGCATCAATGGGAGAGTGGTGGAGAGGCATGAGAGGGACACCAGAAAAAAATGCACGTTCAAGGAGATGCTTATTCTCTAACATAAGAAAAAGAAGATCATTTTACGTAAGCCATTGTTTTGATTAAAGCTAGCTCTCTAGTGGAAAATGGAAGCTGGATAAGAGGATATAGAGGCATTCCAAAAATAGCTCAAGCCAGGAAGAGAAAGAGAATATTGTACCCAAATGAAAATGTTTCATACTGCTAGTCGGTTGAAAACACATCCAGTAATTCTTTTTCTGATCACTGTCATTCACTCATGTGATGTTCTGGTCACCTGAATTGCCTGGTGTTTTTCTGCACCCTGATTGAATGACAGATATCATTAGAGAACAAAATAATGACAATCCAGTCATGCACAAGTAGCTATGCTCACATACAGATATGGGATGCTTTTGCAAAGAACAGCTGTTCCTCAATTATTTTTGTGAAGAAACACCTTTCCATGCAAATAATTGCAAATATTCAGTAAAAAGTGGTGTGAATTTTGATTGAAACAAGCTGACACTTGGAATGCTGATGAATTCCTATTAACACTGGCTTTACAGTATTGTGTCAGCTCTACAGGCTATCAAAGCAAAATTCAGGAAAAGATATCTAAACAATTATGCTCAATTTATGTATTTTCTGTAGAAGACTGCACTGGAAGATGAAGGTAATGGAGAAGTTATTACCACTTGTTTACATTTAATTTACCTGCTCATTTTTGTGAGGTGTAGCATATTTTGAATGCAAAGTTTTAAAACTGAAGAAAATGCTGTAGGAACCTATCCAGAATGATCTTCCTGCATCACTCTGTAGTACAGCTGCTCTGTTCAAAAGGACCACTGTAGACTGAGACCTATGTTCTCCATACAATATGTCTCCCTATAAAATTGGGATTGTCTGTTAATTGAATTGAAAATTCCTACAAGCTATGCTGTACTCCTCTATCTGATGCATTTTGTCTTATAAGGAATTATTTTGTGACACATTTAGTTTTTGTAATTGCCTTAATCCACTCCTAAAATATTGGATGGAGGAAAGCATTAGTGTAAATATATGCACTTTGAAAATAATAGGCTAGCCTAAGTTCTACTGTGTTGTACATGAAGTCATAAACTGACCTGATAGAGATGGGTGGACTATGTGCTTCCCACAGGAAAATTGAAATTTTCATTTTTAGAAGCTTCTATACACAAAAATAAACATGGAACCAATTGCATTCAACTAACTACCTTGCAAAGCCTCTGTGAAATAGCAAAACACAGTTTATCATTGCTAACACAAAAGTTTTATGCAGAGAGGAGCTCCTTAATTTAAGGTTGATGGTCTTAGTTACAAATCAGCCCATTAGTGCCCATGGTTATTACAATTCTAGTTTTCTTTATCTGAATAAAAAAAAAAAATTCCTACATAATTGGAAATATGACAAGTACATAGAAAGGATTGTTTTTTCATTTGATGAACCTGTTTCACCTGTGAGTCCAATCTAGTGGATTTAGCTGCCTTTCCATCATGAATAAATCAATCTACATTATACAGGACTTGACTTGGCATATTTTACAAGCAACTTTCATTCATTTATTTAATCTACCAGCTGGAAACAAAAGTGACCATCTAAATCCTTAACTTTAACTTTCTCTTTCTTTGTTTTATGATAGAAGACAAAAATGTCCAAGATATTATTATGTCAAACTGTGTACCTATGATTATATATGGAAGGGAGATGAATAAAAGCACCTATATTGAGACTATGGTAATTGGTGCCTTATTACTTATTCCCAGACAAAGACCGCATTAATTTAAAATTAAGGTTCAGAGTACACCTTGCTTATGGTGAAAATATGACTAAGATGTTGTAATTATCTCAAATTCAGAGTCAAAATTAACTTTAAAAAAATCCAGTATGAAAATACATGGTTTAGGCACCCAATCAAACTTAACCTTGTCATTTAGTGATGCCATGCAATAATTATACAACATAATTAATTCATGTTAATTCATCAGTGTCCCTGATCCTAGATTAGATTAACAGTTTTTAAAAGTCTGTTAGATATTTTTTCTCTCCTTAAGTTTTACCAAGTAAAATTACTCATTGTGCTATTCAAGTAAAAAAAATCAAATTAAGAGAGAAGTAGGATGTATTTTTACAGATCAATTGACATTCAGTGGTGTTTGCATACCATTTTAGTATTTAGTTTTAATATCAGTAAAAGTACTATCATATTTTTAAGGTGCAGCCCTCCTTAAATGATGGAACCATTTAATATGAAATGATTTTGATCTGTTTTGATGTTAGCACAATTGCTTCGAGAGACACATCCTGCTTATATACGTTACCTTAAGAGGCAGAACTATTAATTTCTAGCATAAGGGTCTTACACAGTACTAGAGACTCTGGCCCTAACCCATCAAAACATTGAAGTACATGTATGAATAAGTTTAAGCACGTTGCAGCACGTGGCCAGTTTAACTGGAGAGAGATAATTAGCTGTGTTAGTCTGAAGACATAACTGCACAGTAGTGCATGTGTAACTGATGACCAGGAGCAAATTTACATAGGCATCCATAAGCATTTCCTAACTTAGACAACATTTCTTAACTTAGATATTTTCTAACTTAGGTCCCTGGGACCTGCTGCTACTCAGCTCCCAGCTGGCACTACTCAGCTCCTGGCTCCCTGCAGGAGATAGGGCCAGGAAGGGGTAGCTCTGTGCACCCTCCCATGCCTCCTCCCCACCTCTGCCTCCCCCCCACCCCCCCCGCACTGTCCCAGTGCTGCTTAGCTCCTGGATCCCTACAGGAGCTGGGAGCTGAGCAGCACCAGGACTTGCGAACTCCCTGCTTTCCCACACAGCCCAGGCCTGGCTGGAAACTGTCCCACTTCTGGGGTAGGTCCAAGCCAGTTCTAGGGAAATCCCAGCACAGGGATTTCCTCACTGAACCCAGAGCTGGCTGGGACCTGTCTCAGAAGCAGGATAGTTCCTGGCCAGCTCTGGGCTGGGTGGGGAAGTCTCTATGCAGCCTGGAGCTGGCTGGCAGCTGCACCAGAAGTGGGACACCTCCAGAGCAGCTCTTAGCTACATGGGGAAGTCCTAGTGGGCATGGGCCTTGTCTCCATGTGCAGGGGGCAGGAGATAGCTGCCACTGCAGCCAGCAGAGTTCTCCTGGCCCTGTGTGCATGGGGATTGGCCCTGTGCTCCCTGCCAGCCGGTAGGATAGCATCCAGGGGGAGTCTGAAGCTCTCCCACGCTACTGTAATAGTTGGAGAATTGGAGCAGCCCTGCATCAGGCTGCTCCCATTGGGAGCAAATTAGCTCCCAACAAGCAGCATGTGTAGACATGCTTCCCAAGAAGGCTTACTGAGCACTATTTTACTGCGCATTTAGTACTTGTTTATATAACCAAGTTAGGAAATGTTGTTGTGTATAAACAAGTGCTAAATGACTGCACAGTAATCTGAGTTACTGTGCAATAGTATCCACAAATGGCTTTGTTGTGAAGCTGGCTGTGTAGTAGCCTGAGACTACTGTGCAGTAATGTTGTGTTACTGTTGCTGCCATGTGATGCTATTCTGCAGTAGTCTCAGACTATTGTGCAGTCAGCATCTTGTGTAGATGCTGTAAAGACTTACTGTCGAGTAAGCCCTTATCGCATTAATTGCATGTGTAGACACGCCCAAACTGTTGAATGCAATTTGCCTTTGACTATACTGACTGTAAAGTTCTAGCTCTCATCTTGTCACAAATGGCCTAACATAAACACATTTGGTGGCTTTTTCTGTGTCCAGACACTTTTAAATTACAAGCAGGAAAGGAGAAGAAAGACATCTTCTTGGAAAGTTTATAATGTTCCCAAAAAATATAAAGAAAGTTATTTCCTGCTGATGTAAACAGTGTTGGTTAGTTGTTCTCCCACCTGAGGTGGAATGAAATAGTATGAACACTGAACACCTGTGAAATTTATCTTCAAGAAATTAATCAGGGGTATGTGATGGAAATTAGGAAGCTATTAAAACATATTTCATTGTTATTTACCTACCATTCTGATTAATTGTGAATTTCATATTGTGAATATAAATATTACCATTCCAGTAGGAGTCCATTCTGTCCTTAATATTATAGCTTGAAAGCTCCCATTGATAAGGTGGGGAATACTGAATTTGTGAATTGTCCATCAGAAAAGAGATAGTACCTTGTTAAAGAACTTCTCACCAGAAAAAAAACCCTGCAAGAAGCTACTGCTGAGAAATTTTCAAACTTTTAATGAACCATGTATGGATACATTGATTAAATATTAAAATATCTTTAAAAAATCCTACAGCACTCTAACAACCAGGTGTCAAAAGCTCAGTTGACTTACATATTGTATTATGTGGTTTAACATGGAAGATAATACAGCAGGTGTTCTCTCCCACAGTCTTTCTACATGGGCCAAAATTATGTCTTTTTTTGTTGTTCTTGAACTTAGAGTTTGAAACTGCTGTTAATATTTTGTCAGCAAGTAGACTCTCATACCTGATTCTCACAATGTCATAGTGGATTTTTAGATAGTTTGATGGTTTGAAGTAGTTGGAATGATACATACCCTCTATGTATCTTGGCATCCAAACTCTGTTTTCATCTCAGTGTTAGGTTGTGCATGATTGATTTTTAGATACTTCTAAATATGAACGCACTACATACATTTTAAAGAAAATACATATTATTCCTCTTGCCTGTGGGATACTAAAATCATGCTTTCAGCCGTACATAGTTTCTGCATAGTTTCCAGAATCTTTCTCATGGAATTTTTTTCTAAGTATTAAAAGCTGGATTAATGCCATGCAGGCTGCTCCCAAGTATTCACCCAAAATGGTGGCATGGGCACTTCAACTAAAACTCATCAAATGCGCTTTAGTTAAAGTGCCCCTGTGGCCATTTTGAAATACAGGATGCTGAATACATGCTGTCTGGGAGCCACTCTAATTAACACACCCCACTCCCACCCCAGAGTACATGTATAGAAACCCTATATGTGGTAAATGGTCAGAGATAGCTGGTTGGTAGGGGTGAACAATTTGTGTGCAGGGTCATTATGGAGCTTATGCCCATGGCAGAAGTTGCATTTGCTTTCCACCTGACATCAGAGACAGCCAGAGAGCGGGAGACCAAGGAGCCAAACCCCATTCCCTGTAGCTGCCGCTCTATATTAGCATAGCTGTCACATAGCAGGGAATTGGTACCTCTGTTTTGAAAATAGCTTATAAAAATCTCCTTTTTGATGGGGAAATTTTTGTTGATGTCTCAGGGTTGACACTATTGCTATTCATTTTCCTGAAACACATTTTAAACCTGCAGTAAAGTGGTCTAAGCAGCAACTACATTCAATTGCATCCTCAGAGATTATTTCATGACAATAGTGGAACAATAACATAAATGGATTAAGCTCTTAATGCCACTAAAGATAAGGGGGTTTGTGTGTCCAGCTGCATATCAAGCTGAGCTTTCAGATAGGTATTGTAGCACGTACAAAATGATTAGATTAAAAAAATAAAATGGTAAAAGGTTTTGTGTCTACAATTATGCTCTGATCAACACCACCTTTTGGGGGATCAGTGTTAAGCTTGGATTCGTTACACATCCTTATTAATGATATGGAAGGAAAGGTAAACAGCAAGTTAATGAAATTCACAGATGATGTTAAATGGGAGATATTACAGACTCCAGAGACAGTAAAGAAAATTATACAAAGGGATGCAATGATGCTAGAGAAACAGATAGGAAAGCAAATGATTCACCGCTCAGAAATGCAAGTTAATAAATACGAGCAAAAAAAATCCAGGTAGATTTTCATAGACATTAGGGCTGGAAGGGACCTCGGAAGATCACTCGGAAGTCCAGCCCCCTGCCCCAGGGGCAGGAAGTCAGCTGGGGTCATAGGATCCCAGCAAGGAAAACATCCTGGTTTCTCTTGAAGGTGTTCAAAGTAGGTGCTTGAACCACCTCTGGTGGCAGGCCATTCCAGCCCTTGGGGGCTCGGACAGTAAAGAAATTCTTCCTTATGTCCAGCCTGAAACGGTCTTGCAGGAGTTTATGACCATTCGACCTCA
>NW_017728949.1:9857728-9870895 GCF_001723895.1 Crocodylus porosus | reverse complement strand
ATAGGTCCAAGGACAGAGCCTTGAGGGACCCCACTGGTCACTGGGCACCATGATGATTGACTTCCGTCAACCCCCACCCTCTGGGTCCATCCCTGGAGCCAATTGGCTCACGATGGTAGGTAAGGTAGGTGATACCTGCAAAGTGTCTAACAAAGATCTTGGAGTGGTAGAGAACAACAATTAGACACGAGATTGCAATGGTGTTCAGGTGAGGAACCCAATTTTTTTTTGTCATTTAAGTAACTTTGGATAACACACTTGCTATTGTACTTTGAGAATTAACCCTGCAAAAGGACGGAAAAGAACTGCATGATATAATATCTACTTCACTCCCACTCAATGACTGGGAGGCTTTTACTTGATGAAGGTGGAGCTATAAATTAAGGCAACAGTCCATTATTCTGTTTCAAAGCAGTGCTCTCCCCCAGTTTTCATCTTACTGTTTAATGTTTAGCAATACATATTCCAAATCCAATGTAATCTCTTGCATGCCACTTTTCCTGAGCATAATAATGTGTTTATGCTCAGCACCTGAAATTTTGGATAATATATGCAAAATCCTGAAGTAGGGGGACCTAATTAGGATTACCTGCCAATATTTGCATACCTAAGTATGGCCCTTCAGCAGCATTAACCTCTTCTACAAGGCTTTTAAAGATCAAAGGGACTTGTTCACATTGTCAAGATCTGTCCCTAAAAGCCTACTGAAAAATGAATGACTAAAGTACAGGGCAGTTGTTCTTTTATTTTAGTCAGCTCTGTATCAAATACTGAAAACAGTCTTAAAAATAATAAGGATTTTTTTAATTATAAATGTGTAACAGTTGATATGATGGAGTCTAAAGATTTGTTCTAAACCCTTATGATCTGTCATTTTAACAGGTAGCAAAACAATTTAACCTCATTTTACTTTCTAGACCAGCCATTATATTTCCTTTGGATCAGTTCACTTATTATGGTTTATCATGCAAAATAGATATTTGGACCATTTTCAAATGCACTTTGCTACCACTTTACTATATTGCGTAATTAATTATGTTGACAGCTGTTAAAACGGTCATTAATATGAACTTCAGAACACAGAAGGGCTCTTTTGTATCTTGTCATTTCATAGTTTGGAGCTGTTGGAACATTGTGGCACAGCTCATATTGTAAGAAGTGTGCAAAGCCTTATGCTCCAGAACATATTAGACCTAATTACCCCAAATCCCTTGTAGACATGTCATTTCATAATTGCCCATTATCTGGTTTCTTGTACCTCTCTAAATATTTGGGTTTTGACTGTTATTTGTTGAAAGCAGATACCATCATAAATATATGAACCATTACTCTGAGCTGACATGGCAGTTCTTATAGATTTGTCTTACTTCTGCAGTCAAAACTGCCATTGGATTCCACATGATTAGGAAAAGGTGATGTGATCTGAGGCCAGGTGGAATAGGAGGGGTATTTCTAGCAGAGGAATATGGTGGTACTGGTTTGGGCTCTCCTGAGCACTGAAATCCAGCCAACACCAAAACATTATTCAGGTCCCAGCACTGGTGACTATAATTCATCAGGGCCCAAACCCAAAAACTTTTAAGCAGTTGAGTAGCACTTTTGCAGCTAACTTTAAATGCGCAAGTGGCATTCAGGGCCACTTACATGGATTTTTAGATTTTTTCAGAGCCTACTTCTACTTCTTCCTAGGCATTCTCCCAAAGGATCAAATCCAGCTACTTATGCTCTCTGACAATCCTTTTTCACCTAGGAAGAGATGCATAAACTCCTTGTAAGTCCCTTAAAGATGAAGGGGTATAGAGAACGGGAAAATGGGGGACAAAAACCATGTCAAGAGAAGAGGAGTGCCACCTAGGAATTAATTTTTTCCGTGGATAAAACTATAAACACTATACTTGTACACTATTTAGGAATGTAAAGTTGGGGGATTTAAATTTGTACCTGTTAGATTTGATGCACTGCTTCTCATCAGTCAGGTCTGTGATAGAATACAACTGATGGCAGTAAATGGGAGATGCAGTGGTTTTCTGTCTCAGTGCAAGTCTCCTCTCAATTTTTACCTGCTGTCCAGTATCAGGAGGCCATTAGCTTTCTGTTGTCATCACCAGTACATGGTACCAGAGGCAGATGGATAAGTGAGCAGTACTGTGCTCTGGGTGGCGGTGGCACACAGGGCAGTGCAGTAGCCAACCTGCTGGCAGCTGTGTGTGGTGGTTGGGAAAGAAGCATCTGCTGTTTTTGTGCCACCTGTAAACCCGTGCCCAGGGTTGGTGCTTCAATCCATGTCCCCCCACCCTCACCCTTTAGTTAGGCTGCCAGCTTGAGGACTCTTTTTAAAATCTTTCTTTTCCACAATGCCTACCAAAACCATGACAGTGATCAGGCTTCTGGTATGCTGAAATAACTAGCTGTCATACTGTTTTACATTGTTTTGTTCCTTCCTTTTGTGCCTTGTCTGACATCTCTCCCAACCAGATAGTTGGTCCAGTAAGAGATATCACTTTACACACCATGCTTCTTACATATTCCCTGGCCCATCACAGTGGCAGCAGCACTATGACCCTTGTACTCCTCTTTTCTTTCTATCTGAATACATCTGTTTTCTTTTGCCTTAGGTTTAGATTGTAAACTCTTTGTGACAAGGACAATATTTTTATCCTGTGTTTGTAAGACATGTAACACAGAGAGGTCCTGATCCCTGGTAAGGGCTGATATGTGTAATGTTGATGATTACAATGACCACTTATGTTCAAGTTGTTTTAAAGTATGGGTAGAGTTGTAGGTGTCATAGAAGGAAGTATGATTTTGTGGAAACTGTGCATGACTTGGCATTTTCACATGGTTTTAACCTTAAATTAGATCCAGCTTAATCTCTGCTCTCTCTCTGATTGTCATTTGGCTTTGGGGATTTACTCTACCTGAAATATCACAGCAAAGCTCAAGGGGAGCAATCACATGCAGACCCAAACCAAACAAAATGCTACTGAACCATAGTGAACTAACTTCTGAACTGTGCACAATTCTATTAGTTTTCTTAAGGTGGAATTTATATCAGGACATTTAGGATTAACATATCTACTCCTCCAGAAACATCAGGCCTTCAGGTTTCTTCTCTATTGACATATAATATCTCTGATAGCACAGTGCCTTCAGTATTGTCTGGATCAGAAAAGTGTCACGCACTAAGATGCCTCCTTCACTGCTTCTAGTAGTACCTTTGGATTTGGTTTGATATCTTTTTAGATCTTCCTCACCTTTACTCCAATTAAATTGTCACCAGCAAAAGTTAGATAGCTTTCTTAATTTTAAGGAGAGTTCCCCACTAAATATGAAATCTAAGAGTTAATTTGGGGGGACTGAAAGAAAACAGAGGATGAGGTAAAAAGTTATCACAGGGCAAGCTTCTCATTCCTGTATCCTTATTTTGCCATTGCAGGTTTGCATTTGCCATGAAAGTGCATGTTGTGTGTCCTTGTCCACATGACTCCACAAGTATGCATGGCAGTTTGAAACTAAACAAAAATAAAATAAAACATGTGATAAAGAACAGCCCTATCATGCTCTTGATGTGCTTTACTCAATTTATTGTCTGAATTGCCCAAGTTTCTGATTTCCATTTTATACGTTTTCCAAGTGTGTTTACTTCGGGAGCATGGCTGTTCCTTGCTCAGTTCCCCTGTCTCACACTGAGGTCTTTGATTCTGATTGGTAGAACCCCCCTGATTGCTGCGGGAGTGATTGGTGGACTCTTTGTCATCGTTATTGTGGGCCTGACGTTTGCTGTTTATGTTCGGCGCAAGAGCATTAAGAAGAAGAGGGCCTTACGAAGGTTTCTGGAAACTGAGGTGAGGATGTTTTCTTTTTCACCAAATGGAAAAAAAACATGTATTAGGAAAACTGTATAGTATTGCTCCTCTTTCCTCCTCCTCCTCCTCCTCTTCTCTTTTAGGGCCAAATTCAACTCCTGTTGAAATCCATGGAAACAATCCCATTGATTTCAACTAGACATTACAGAGTGTGTGAGTGAAGCTATTCTAAGATATTAGTTTTTCTAAAGACACACAATTATTAAACCTACAAACAAACATTATGATTATCTTGTTGAAAGCCAAAGCTCAAAACTTCTCCCACCAGAACTTAACCCATAACTTGTTGAGTCATTTACCACTTACATAAGTGTTTTGAGTCCTCATCCAAAGGACACTGAAGTAAATGGTAGGATTCCAGTTGTCTTCAGAGAGCTTTGAAGCAGGCTTGTGTCAAACAGGGGCCATCTGAAGCATCTACTTAAATGCAATGATTGTCATATACAGGGATAATCCTACCTTGAGAACAGGCTTGAACTAGATGGCCTCGTGTTGTTCCCTCCAGCCATATTTATCTGTGATTTGCAATGTATTTGTGCAGTGGCTATAACTAGCTGGACCAAAACTATTTGAAGTCTGTATAGATGTTTACTACTCTTCTTGTTATTGCCATTGTAGAATAAAAATAATAACAGTATTAACCGTATAATGCGTTATGCTATGGTGGAGTCATTAGACAAAACTACCAGCCCCATCTTATCCTGCTTATCCTGCAGGTGAGAAGGACCAGCTGCCAGTGGAGCTGCATCTGTAAGACCACCACTACCATTATCAGACTTTTTCATGTGCCACCTCTGCCAGCAATACACACAGAACTGCACTCTGCTGCTGGACTGGCTGGTCACAGCAGTAGAGGTGTGGCTTGTGGGCTTATGGGTCTGGCAAACCCGGGAGCTGGAGCAGGACCAGGAGTGAGAGATGACCCTCTGGAGCAGGAGTGAGAGATGGCCCAGGAGAACCACGCACTCCATGAGAGGCTCCTTGCCCTCAAGGAGAAGCACATGACCAAGTAACTAAATCCTTGGATGATGGTGGCACCGTGGACGTAGTCTTTCTAGACTTTAAGAAGGCCTTTGACACTGTCTCTCACCCCATCCTCATCAATAAATTAAGCAACTGTGGCATTGAAGACTGCACAGTTGGATGGGTAAAAAATTGGATGATGGGGCACACCCAGAGAGTAGAGGTGGATGGGTTGTACTCAACCTGGTGAGATGTGAGCAGTGGAATACCCCAGGGCTTGGTCCTTGGGCCTACACTGTTTAACATCTTCATCAGCAACTTGGACAAGGGGGTGGAAAGCACACTGTCCAAGTTTGCTGATGACACTAAGATGTGGGGTGAGATGACACTTGAAGGGAGAGAGAGGCTGCAAATAGATTTAGACAGACTACAAAAGTGGGCACATGAGAACAGTATTGGGTTCACTGTAGACAAATGCAGGGTGCTGCACCTTGGGAGAAGGAATCCACAGCATACATACAAGCTGGGGAGTTCCCCTTTTGAAAGAACAGAGGTGGAACGGGATCCTGGAGTCATTATTGACTCCAAAAAGAACATGAGCCGTCAATACCAGACTGCAGCCAGCAAGGCCAGCCATACCTTGTCATGCATCCAAAGGTGCATCTCAAGCCAGTCCAGAGAGGTGATACTCCCCCTCTATGTGACACTGGTCAGGCCGCAGTTGGAGTACTGCATCCAGTACTGGGCACCGCACTTCAAAAGGGATGTGGCCAGCCTGGAGAGGGTTCAGAGGAGGGCTACCTGCTTGGTGAGAGGGCAGCAGGACAGGGCCTATGAGGAGACACTGAGGGACCTGAACCTGTTCAGCCTCAGCAAGAGGAGGCTGATGGGGGGACTTGGTGGCTGCCTACAAACTCATCAGGGGCATCAACAGCAAATAGATGGAGCCCTTTTCTCCCCAGCACCACTTGAGGTGATGAGGAACAATGGTAATAAGCTGATGGAGAATAGGTTTAGGTTAGAGATCAGAAGGCAATATTTTACAGTTAGGGTGGCCAAAATCTGGAACCAACTTCCCAGGGAAGTGGTCCTCACCCCTACCTTGGGCAAATTCAAGAGGAGGTTGGATGATCACCTGTCTGGGGTCTTGTGAACCCCGCATTCATTCCTGCCTGTGGCAGGGGTTCAGGCTAGATGATCTATTCAGGTCTCTTCCGACCCTAGCTACTATGAAACTATGAAACACATCACCCTCCACAAGAGTCTGCTTGAGGCCCAGGAGCGGCAAGCCTCCATGGTGGCTCAGGCAGTGGTGACAACTGAGAAAGACAACCAGGTGCTGGATACCATTTTGGCCATGGTGGTCAGCTTCATGCTGCCTTGTGTCAAGCCCTCAGCCCTGCCTGCCCCCTGGCAGCTACCTGTGGCCCAGTGCCAAGCTCCCTAGTAGGCACTGGGAAGCTCTGCAGGTCGCTCTGGGATGAGTTCCAGTGCCACCTGCAGTAGCTAGGCCCCCCTCCCCCAACTTCTGAGCTGGGTCACCTGGCACTCTGGCCCCACACCTGGGCCACTGCCCTCTGCTCACCCATCCACCATGTGGCCCCTGAGTGGGAGCTACCTGCAGCTGGTGGAGGAGGGGGAACTGGACAGTGCCTGCCTTTGCCCCTGGATGAGCCCCTAGCCTGCTTGCCTTGCCACAGTGTCTGTACTAGCGGTAGCACTGCCAGAGGTAATGGTATTGGGTGCCTCTCTCCAGAATCGATGCCACAGATGCCTCCGTCCAGCTGTTCGCTCCTTAACAGTTGACAAAGCACATTGTATATAGTTGCACAGGAAGTGTGTCCTTCATTGTTGATGTATGTTGGGGTTAGGGAAGGGTGTGTTGCTGGGAGGAAGGGAGGGGTTGTGCTGTTAGGGAAGGAGTGGGGTCTGCTATTGTCTGTTGGAGGGAAATAAAGTTTCCTGTTTGTTGCTAGCTTTATGTAGCGTGCATAATCTTGGGGTTTCTCTGTGGGCCTGTGGTCCATGGGTAGCTTTCCAGGTGCCCTACTGCAGGGGGTGGAGAAGGAGGAAGTCCACAAGTGCATCAAGGACATGGCACCCTGGCCACCACTGCTGTAGGGGAGGGCAGGGAGAGTTCGTGATGTGCTGACCACAGACACCCCAGACAGCATTCCCTGCCAGTCTGAGCTTTCCCCCGCAAACCCTGGCACTCCGGCAGCTTTGGGTGGAGTCTGCAGCTCCCCCTGGCTGCTGCAGGGAGGCAGAGCAGGACAGGAGCAGCCCTGGATCTGACTGCTTCCCCTGGGGACAAATCTGTGCCAGACAGATGTATTCCTAGCCTATGCTTAATGCACCTTAATTTACTGTGCAGTAACCTTAAGACCTATTAATCACATGTTTAGGTGCACCCAGTAAGGAACACATATATGAATAACATTAAAGCCATGTAATTAATTTTCAGCTACAAATATAGGTTGCTAGAAGATCTCCTAAGCGTTGTGGCACACTTTCAAAGTAAGGTCAGTCCATTACAAAAAATGGGGGTGAGGTGTGCAAGGGGAGTCCCAGTCATGGATTTGCTAATGCTGGTCATTTACAATGATTTTTACAATTTAGGTCTTGCTTCCATTTATTCAGTAGAGCAGGACAGCTGGCCAAATGGCTTCCTTAACTACACTATATTTTCTTAACCTTTCTGAATGGCTGGAATTTTCAGCTGTATTCTACCATTTGCTAATTATAATTAGTGGTCTAAGAAAATGAGTAGGCAGAATATATATTATTTTAGATATCTAATTCTTGAAGATAATGTTGATCACCACCATTTTGTCAAAGATTTTTTTTTTTCCAAACAGCTTCAGGGAATAAAAGTGGGGTTGCAACTTTCTGATTCTAGCTTTCTACTTCATTTCATGACCAAATACAGATTTGACTCTAATCTAATCTGTGCCAGCTGGCTCTGTTCCTACCAAGAGCTATGCAGAGGGGAAACCTGCCATCTTGGCTGAGACACAAGTGTGAATCAGGACTGCCCAGAGATAGGTTTGCTACTGTTTAAACTAAAAAATTAAATTCCATAGCTGAGGAATGTAGAAGACAACTGTTCTTTGTGGATTATGTACCAAGGGGATTCTGATCAGCGGTTTTCACAGACACTATTGCTGCACCTCTTCTCTCTGTTCCTGTCCTTGTGTGCTCACAAACTATGGTGTAGAAGCCATGTACACAAAGTCTTCACTCACTAGAGACTTCCAGAGCCTGGGAGAATCCCTGGCATAGGGGGAAAACCCCTTTCTATCTCCCTTGTACAGCCAAAGCAGCACAAAAACCTGTAGTGGCCAGAGATTGTGGTCCAGTGGGTGAAAGCCTATTATTTTTATTTCTTTTACATTTGACCTACATTTTTCACCATTATATGTGCTGAAAAGAAAACTAAATTAGGGAAGGAAAAAGAAAATGAAGCTGCGAAGAAAAATGCTATACTTAAACTATGTCTGTAGATTCTTGGCATATTGCTATTGGCTTTGTTATGTATTTTCTTAAAGTAATTTCCAGCTACTGATAGTTCTACCTGTACCAAAGTAGTTTGTTCAGCTAATTAAGTAGTCCATGATGCTCACAGAAGCATGATAATAAAACTCAGACTGCAGAGCACAGTGCACTTAGCCTTGTAAACAGACACTTTGAAATACTGCTGTGGTTTCAAACCAATTTGAGTAGGAATAGCCCTTAATTATTTTTCTTATCCTGTGAGAGAATGGGCTATTTGTCAGTGTTTAGAAGATTGTCCTTTTCATTTATTTTAAATTTGTTTTTAAAGAAACATTACTTTTTAGTCAAAGGCTGTATTTTTTTAAAGCCCCACTGTCATTTTGACTTGACAGTCTCTTGTACTTCATCCACAAACTTGAATCGCAATTCACAATCTTGGGCGAAGAGTTTAGCCATTCCTTTGTTCGTAGTACATTAGAAGCAGCTGTATATTCTTGTTTTTCTGGAGGTGTGTTTGGAATAAGCTGTCCTCCTATGACATGCAACTAAAGCCTAGAAGAATGTTCCCTACCCCCAAAACAGAATAAGAGTTTGATGAACCATTAAGTCACGGTTATTAAAAAGAAATATAGCCAATTTAAAAGGGCACTAAAATGGGCAAAAATAGAATGTGGTGCACTGATAATAAATGCTGTATTTCTGTCATGTAGAAAATATTTATATTGCCTCCATTAGGAAAATGTCCTTGGGGACATATTATGACACTGATTCAATTTCCTGTTCATAATTCCATCATGCAACCCCTAGTGGAAATTATGGTATACCCTGCTAGGATCTTTCAACTAGTCTCTGTTGGTTTTTACTGGTTTAAACATGTTTTACTTGAAGAAAAAATAGCCTTAGTATAACTAAAGTAATAGGCAAGAGACAACAATTGCTTTCGGTGATATTTTTTATTGAATTAACTGCATAACTGAGATAAGAGTTAGACTAACTTTTGAATGCAAGACATTTTTCTTCAGGTCTACTATTCTATTCAAATATTTAGTTGACTACCTGGAACTGAGGAACCAGGTGAGATTTTTTTTAGGAGTGTCCACCAACTTTTCCTGTATCTAGAATATAATCCTTTTGAATTTTGATTTACAGCTAGTGGAACCCTTGACACCAAGTGGTACTGCACCAAACCAAGCACAACTTCGTATTCTGAAGGAAACGGAGCTAAAGCGAGTCAAGGTCCTTGGCTCTGGAGCCTTTGGAACTGTGTATAAGGCAAGTATGATCTCATTTCTGGTTCGAGTCCTACAGTTCACTGAGTGTTGCCTCACAAGTGTGGCACCAATTTCTTGGCAATACAAGAAATAAACCTGATTCAAAATCTCAGGTCTGCTCACACACAAATGTCCAGGAACTTGACGTCTGGATATGTTTATGTGTGTTGAATATATCTTCAGCCTCATCCTTTTGTTTGGAATTTGATTAATATAGACACAAAGAGCATTTATACATGTGCTCCAAGGCTGGGGTGGGGCTGGGGGGAGGGGCACTTTAATTAGAGCACTTCTGAGAGCTGCTCGAATTAAAGTGCCTGAAACATCATGTGTATCAGTGTTTCCCTGATAAAAATTGTGGCGGGGATGCTTTAACTAAAACTCATGGAACAAGCTTTACTTAAAGCATACCCACTGCTATTTATCAGCACAGAGAAACTGATACACATGACACTAGAGTCTGCTGGAGCATAGTAATCACCACGCTCCAGCAGACTCAATTATGAGTCTGCTCCGACTCACTGTAATTACAGTGTGTCAGAGCAACCTCACTGCATGTGTATAGGCACCCAAAGTTGCACCTTCTAAACTAATGTCACACACATACATATAGGAGGCGTACCAGGATGGATAGTCATGAAGTTAAAGTATAGGGCTGGAAAAGTGCGGTTCTGATTCAGTAACTGAGGTGATGTGCCCTTTGGACAAGCCAGGGAACTTATGCACCTACTTTACCATGCTACAAATACATGTATTCATAATGTACTCTATAATGAGGCATAATTAGCCAAGAGTTTTTGCTTCACAGAAAAGGTTAATTGTGACCAGATACTTTTCATAATTAATATTAATGAGAAGAGTGTAGTAACACAGGTCAAAATAGGGAAAAGAAAAGGTTAAAGAAGACTTAGATAAATTAGCCATATTCAGGTCAACAGGACCTGATGAAATTTATCATGAAGTGCTTCAGGAGCTATCTTATTATTATCATTAGCAATAATTTTTGAGAACACATGTGTAATGGGTTTCATAAACACAAGCATACATAAATGAGAAGAACAATATGCTTTCATTTATGGAGTGTGACTGGATCTGCCTCCAGAGGATGGCTGTGGCATCCGATTCCTGTCCTGTGCCACTGGTGTCTCAGGTCCCTGCCCTATGTTTTTCTGCTATACCTTAATGTCTACATAAGATATGGGAGTCTGCTGTCAGAGACCAGAGTAAGCCCTTGGTGCTTCATTCTGTCTTGTTCATCCCTGGTCCTCCTTCTGGCCTTGATCCCTGCCTGAATAAGATGTTATGCTACTGGTCTTTCCCTTGTCCACAGGCCCTCCAGCCCTGCTTCACCTGCTTTTGTGTCTCACAGCTTGTCATCCCTTAAATGTGGATGGTTAGGCCTTGATTGCCTTAAGTGCTCTGTGTACTCTGGGGCCCTGGCCATTGCAGAATTTGTCTTCTGCCCACACAGATGTTGCAGGGCCCTGACTCTTGCAGGATATTTTTCCTCTCTTGCTCTTCTCTGCTCTGCTTTAGCACCACACAGCCCTCTGGGTCCAAAACCCTTACTGAGGTCTTTCCCTCTGCCTTAGCATCTCAATACTGGTCCCTGGGTCCTCTCTCTCTCTCCCCACCCTCTTTCTCTCTTCTGCCCAGCTTCAGGCCAATGCAGTCTCCTGGGTCCCAGACCTTGGCAGGGCTCTTCCCCAGGGCCTTAGCCTTTCCTAATACAGGGCATCTCCCAAGCACCCTTTCTTGGCTTCCTAACCATCCTGAATGGCTAGTCAGGCTTCTTCTCTATTCAGAATCAGGGCCAGTGTGAGCCTCTGGTTCAGGGTTAGGCTTATATAGCCCTTCTTCTCCCCACCTTCTGGTTACCTAGCCACTGGTTTCAGGGCCAGGATCAGGGGTTTTCTCTTCCACTTTGATTAACAGACTAATTGCTCTGGCCTTCTGCTTTACCTCCCATTACCTGCTGCCTATTTCACCAGGCAATAGAGTGGCTGCCCTGCAGCTAGACCTTCTGTGGTGCTGCATACTCTCACTTCTAGTAGCAGGAGTATGGGTCCCCTGCCACATGGAGCATTACACCACATCTACAGCCCCCATGTCTGCCTCTCACGAACCAACTAGCTAGTTAACTACTTAGCTGAGGGACCATTTCCCAATTACCAACTCTTAAATTAGAGAGCATCATTATAACTATCACTACAACATGGAGGAGAAGTAAGTCCCTTTTATCTTCAAAAACGGGGAAAAACAAAACTTAGGAATTTATACACCAGTCAGCCTTACCTCAGTTTCCAGAAGCATACTGGAATAATTTATTTTGTAAGTATATAGAACTGTGGCACCCAAGTCATTTGGCAGTGCAAGCTGGATGAGTAGCACAGGGATGCCTGATTTAGCATGTGGAGCCAGTGTGCAGGTCCGATACAGTGCAAGGATGTGCATCATCTGGCTCATGGGATTCTCGCATCCAGAAATTTGTTGGTAGGATGAACAGCAACAGTGTTCCCTTGCCACCAAATTTCTTGATCCTTTGACTGGATGACACTGCTTTGTGGACTGGATTTAGCTCACAGGCCATACCTTGGTTACCTCTGACCTAGACTATAATAGAGTAATAAAAAGAGTGAACATAGGTTTATTAAGACCAGATCATGTCAAACCAATCTAACTTTCTGCTTTGTCCATGTGGATGCTAGAGTAGTGGGTATGATTTATCTTGATTTTAGTAAGATTTTTTGACAGAGTCCCATATTCCATATGGTCTAGATAAAACAAGACCATAAGGTGGGTTTACAACTGAAAAAAAGAAAATTACCAAAATAGCAATCATCAGTAGACTGATGAAATGGGAATTGGGATGAGTGATATGTCAGTGGGAAGACATATCAAATGGGTTCCCACAGGGATATGTCCTTGGTCTGTACAATTCTGCATTTTCAGTAATGACTTTGGTAGTGAAATAAATGCTACACTTAAATAATTTGGGGATAATACCAATTTGGAAGAAATTACAAGGACTTTGAATCAGAATTAAAAAAATTATCTGAAACCAGTAGTATGAAATTCAATTAAATCAAATACAGTAATATTCAAATGCATAAATACAAAATTCAGAACATTTGACAAGGGAGCAGTACTTACAGAAAAGGATTTGTGGTCATTAACTGAATGAGTCAACAATTGGATGCCACTGCAAATATGGCAATGTCATTCTGAGCCATCATCAAAAAATGACAAAAATATAAGATTTTGAAGACATAGACTATGTCATGTGTTTGGTTTCTTCAGCCTAGAAAAAGAATTTTTTTAGGCTACATGAAAAGTCTACAAATATATGAGAGAGATAATTGTGATAATTTGTTTTCTATGTCTACTGACAATAAGATGAGATATAATCAGCTAAATTTGCAGTAAGGGACATTTAGTTTAGATGTTAAGAAAATCTTAACTATAAGGATAGTACTGGTTTCGTAGTTTCATAGTTGGTAGGGTCAGAAGGGACCTGAGTAGATCATCAAGTCCAACCCCCTGCCATGGCAGGAAAAAGTACCGGGGTCCAA
>NW_017728949.1:9854485-9857062 GCF_001723895.1 Crocodylus porosus | reverse complement strand
ATCCAAGTCACTGATGAAGATGTTGAACAGTGTGGACCTGAGGACCAAGCCCTGGGGGACCCCACTGCCCACATCCCTCCAGGCTGAAAATGACCCATCCACCACTACTCTCTGGGTGCAGCCCTCCAGCCAGTTAGTGGCCCATTTGACTGTGTAGGTGTTGACACCACACTCCCCAACTTTTTTAGTGAGAATGGGGTGAGAGACAGTGGTGAAAGCCTTCCTAACGTCCAGAAAGACTACGTCCACTGTGACACCTGTGTCTAAGGATTTTGTGACCTGGTCATAGAAGGCTACCAGGATGGTCTGACAGGACCTGTCTCTAATGAACGCGTGTTGGTTGCTCCTATTCATAACCTACCCCACTGGCTTCTCATGGACAAGTGCCAGGATAATTCTGTCAAAAAGCTTACCCAGGATCGAGATAAAGACTAACTGGCCTATAGTTTCTTGGGTCCTCCTTCCTCCCTTTTTTGAAAATGGGAACCACGTTGGCCCTCTTCCAGTCCTCTGGCACCATACCAGAGCACCACAAGTGCTCATAAAGCCATGCCAGGGGTCCCACAATAACCTCAGCTAATTCCTTCAGGACTCTGGGGTGGAGATTGTCAGGATCAGCTGATTTAAATACATCCAGTCCCTCCAGAAGTTCCCTGACTAGATCCTCACTGACCCTTCCACTCCTTGGCCTGGGTGTGCCTCCCCTGGGGCCTGAGGGGGAGGTTACTGGTTACTGAGGGATAATCCCTATCTTTGGAGGTTTTTAAAAACAAGTTATACAAACATCTAAAGGCATGGTCTATCTGATTCCAGAGGTGTATCTGATCCCAGAGGAGAGGGATGAACTAAGTGATCCCATGAGTTTTCTACCAGGCCTACATTTCTGCAAATCCCTTACTTAAAACCACCTTCATGTTTACAAAGCCCTTCAAAGCTACAGTTTTAAGGTGTTTTAAAAGCACTCAGTAGAGTTGAGTGGAGAAAACTTTTTTTAATTGCACCCATTTAAATTGTGTTGGAATATCACAATTTAAGAGACTGGTTTAGCTCAGTTTATAAAGGGAGGCAAGGAAGAAAGCAGTAAAAATATTGTCAATTTATTTCCCCACTTTTTTGTTCAGGGTTGAAAAGTTGCATAATTTCTCGATTACAAGGAATAAAAAAAGCTGACAGGCTAAACAGTCTCATTCAAACTCACTTGATTCTCTTGGTTATATGCTCATGCAGTATGCAATCCATAGAAACACTTAGCCTGTGACCACTACAGTCTTAGTTATGTTCCAACATTGCAACAGGTGAGAAGGCTGAAAAAGGGATTAGGGACAGCCAACCATGCAACCCATGGATGCAGGCCACAAACGGCATGAACAAACAGCTGCTATGTGTGGCATGTAAGCTCCAAGGCACTTATAAATGGAGGTACCAGAATGGTACAGAATGGGGAGATACAGGTTCTAGGTTCCTGGCATCGTAAGGCACAAATTCTATCAGGTACATCTTTAGAAGCGGGAATTGGAATGGTACTCAGGGAAGCGACACAGCTTTATTTGTGGCATGCCAGCCAGAAAGGTTGGCCAGCACTGCTTTAGATGTTCCAAAAGATGTGGACAATTTAGCACATCTACATGTGTATTAATGCACTTTAGTTAATGTGCATTAAATCAAGTACCTCCATTGTGAGGGCATTTTTACATGTGCTGCCAATGCAGCACTAGACACTTTTAGTGAGCTGTGCTAATTAAAAGAGCCCATGCATCACGTGTATCAGTGGTGCAGGACGCCTCATCACTGAGAAAATGGTGGTGGTGTGCTTTGAACTAAAGCACATCAAATGTGTTTTGGTTCCAAGTGTACTGCCACCATTTTCTCAGTGTGGAGGCTCATTGCACCACTGATACACGTGATGCATGAGGCTGCCAGAGTCAATTTCCATGCTCCAGCAGACTCGACTAATTGAGTCTTCCCTGATGTGCTGGATTTCCAGCGCGTTGGAGCAGGTTCCCCACATGTGTGTAAGTGTGGTACTAGGAAAATGTGCATTAGCCTGTTTTAATGCACATTAACTAAATAGCCCTTTTTTTAGTGACATTTGAATGTCCATTAAAATAGGATAATGCACATTAAACCACATGTGTAGATGTGCCCACAGGAAGTTTAAGTGTGATGATTACCTTCTCTTCATTCCCATTTAAACCTCAAATGTGCTTTGATAATGAAAAAAAAATACATCTTACTCTGAAACTCACTTATCTCAAGTTGCCATGCCCATGCACTGTGAACACAATTCAAATCCTGTCAAAATCAGTGATGATTCTTTATTAACTACAATTATTTTTGCATCTGCAGGGGAAATCCACTGGTTATGATCTTTGTCTTTGCAGTAATGGCCACCAGCATAAAATGGATAGTTATGTACATCATGCATTACTGAGAAGAAATCTGACTGTTTCATAATTTCATAGTTTGTAGGGTCGGAAGCGACCTGAGCAGATCATCTAGTCCGACCCCCTGCCATGGCAGGAAAGAATACTGGGGTCAAATGACCCCAGCAAGATGTTCATCTAACCTCTTCTTAAA
>NW_017728949.1:9830188-9853235 GCF_001723895.1 Crocodylus porosus | reverse complement strand
AAGTTGTGCCAGGGGACTTGCAATGACCCTGGCCAGTTCCTTTAGAACTCTAGGGTGGAGATCATCCGGGCCAGCTGACTTGAATATGTCCAACCCCTCCAGAAGCTCTGACTGTAATTTAAAAAAAAAGAAGAGTTTGTATCAAGAATGTTCATTTGTACTTGATCTTTTCCATTAGATGGCTTTCTTTGAGTTAAAAAAAAATACTTGTTTGTTTTTAGAGTTTTAATGGTCCTTGTTAATGGCATAATCTAAAAGTTTCAATAACAAAAATAAGTCTCTGTGGATTAAAAAATAATTGACTCCTGTACAATTAATATATATTTTCCTTATCTTTCCAGGGCATTTGGGTCCCTGAAGGAGAAACTGTAAAGATTCCTGTGGCTATTAAGATTCTTAATGAGACTACAGGCCCCAAGGCCAATGTGGAGTTCATGGATGTAAGTAACATGTGCAGCCTCTATGTTTAACATGCTTAACGTGCTAATATAGTAGTGAAAAATATCACACTCTAATATACAGAAATTGTAAAAATATCTTTCCATTTCTTTTAAAATTCTCTAGGTGTAAATACTGAAAGGCCTTTAGGCACCCTGATATTTACTTAATGTTAAAGCACTGTAACCCCAAAAGCATGAAAGATCACACATTTAGACAGCAGCTGAACTGAACTGGTCAAGTTTTGTATACAGCCATCCACACACCAAAACCTCCAATCATGTTAGAAACTTGTCCTTAGCCTTCCTGTTTTAACAAGTCATAAAAAGTAAGGTCCATAACCTCAGCTGGAATATACTGGCCTAGGTGCATTTAAGCTAACAGACCTCAGCAGAGGCACACCAACAGAGTATTTATCCCTAAACATTTGTCATACTGAGATAATTCTACCTTAGTACCCTAGTGAAATCTAATTCCAGGATGGCATCACAGGCTATTGAGGCAAAACCAATGTGCAGTACAGAAAGGGCCAAATTTTCCAGTTTGTCAAAGCTGCTAGCTATAAAATGGCTTGAGACTACAAATAGACAATTCTCTCTTTTTAGAGATTTGTTTTCTGCCAATGGGAAGCTAAGGGAAGAGTCTCCTCTACTATCTGTGCCAGCTACCCCATCCTTTCAGAGGAAGCAGAGGTCAGATCATAAGTGGAAAGGGGCCAGGATGGAACAAAAACTTACTATGTGTCTCTTTTTCTGAAGCCTCCAGTGGCAGAAATTAAAGAAAGCTCCTTATTACTTTAACTTACTTCAGATCCAGATGCTGACGGTTTAGGAGCTGCAATCAGCACTAAGCATAAATGAAGAAAAGGAGAAGAGAGAGTACATTAAAATCTCCTTAAGTAGTCTAACATATTATTATTAAGAGCTTGGGATCAGGCTTTACAAGTTTTATATTCACAGAGACCTTAAGTTCAGTTTTCAGTTCCGTGCTAAGAAAAACCACTACTGACATTGTGAACATGCATGTCGTGGGATGACAATATTTTGACAATCGATACAGGTTTGTACTTTTTTTTTGCAAGCCCTAAATTAAAAAATTTCTCTTGTGAACCTAAAATTACATAGGACTTTGGCATTTTTAAGGTCTGTTCAGTGTGTGTGTAACTTGATTAGCATTAATGAGAGCATAAACCAAAAGGAGACTATACTCCCATTATGTAGTCTACTGTCTCATCTACAGATGAGTAGAAATGTACAATTACAGCTTCAGATATTTCAGACAAATTACCATGCATGAATTTTTAGGCAATCAGACTAAAGCTGTAGAGATTAAGGTTTCTTAACACTGTTCGCAGGGTACTGTACATTCATGCTGATGGCATCAATAACCATGGTGTGCAAACAAAGAAGTGAGCAAAATACCATATTTCCTTGATTCCAAGTCGATGCTCCTCTCCCCCCATTTAACATGGGGGTAAAAGCCCTTTGTCCTGGAATCAAGTACAAGGTGGTGGTGATGGTGGTCTGGGAGGGAGGGGGAGGCAGACTGCTGCTGCAGCTTCAGCTTTAGCCTTGTTCCCAACCCTGGGTTGGGGCCAGAGCTTCAGCTGATGCCGTCCCCTCTGTTGCCTCTGTACCTCCTGCCTCTCTCTTGCACAGCCTAAGGCATCTGCCCTCCCTTCTCCCCCTCTCCCTCTCCCCCAGTCTCCCCCACACAGTGTCTGACAGTCACTGTCCCTCTCAACTTCTCTCACTGCTTACCCTTGCCTCAGAGCCAACAGACTCTGTCCCTTCTCCAGCCCGGGGTATAGAGCCCATCCCCATGGCTTTGGTGCTGGTTCTATGCTGCTGCTATGTATCCTACAAGTGCTGAAGCAAGGGTGACTCCTGCGGAGAGGGGCAGGGGAGAGTGGCAGGCAGGGGGCAGAGACTGCAAGAGGGTGGAGAGGCAGGGGGAAGAAGATGGGGGCAAAGGGCAGGGGGCTCAAGACTACATAGAAAGGCAGAAGCAGTATGGGAGGGAAATGGGATGAGTGAGAGCCCAAGGCTGTGGGGCGGTAGGTGGGGGCAGAGACTGGAGGGAAAGGGGGAGGGGGGAGAGCAAGGGGCAAGCTGCCTCTGTTTGTTTATCCCCCCGCTGACTCCACTCCACCTGCCTCCTGCAGCATCCCGCACTGCCAGCCCCCCTGCTAATGCATTCCCCACGGCAGTGGTGGTGGAGATCAATTTAACATGATCCTCCACTGATTATACTACATGGACAATTGCAACAAATTTATAAATTTTGCATATAGAGAATCTAATTTTGGGGAGGTTGCCTTAAATTCAGGGTTGTCTCAGTTTCAGGAGATATGGTAGGCCAGACTGACTTTTGGTTTGATGAGAACCTGTAGTGGGGAAAGGGGCAAGAAGGATTAACTATTTGCTTCATGCACAAAATAATCGTGATGCTTCAAAAATATTAGTAACTATACATTTTCTTTTAAAGAAGCCCTAATACACAAGCCAGGCACTGAAAGAGGTGTGCAAGGAAGGTGGGTCTATTCAGTGGGAACTGTGCCTCCGTACTCTGTGCCAGAAGTGTGAAATAGGGAACAACTAAACAAATCCAGTAGGTCTTGAAACACTTTAGAAAGAAATGTAAGTAAAGATGATGCACAGAGAGGCAACTTGATTTGTCTGAGTTCATCTAGCATGTCAGTGACAGAGGCAGGAGTAGACACCAATCTCCTGGTTCTGCTCACTGTACCCCATTGCCTTTAGAATATATGGCAATATATATGATAAATTGCTCAGAAATAAGGGATGTCACCTTGATAGCTATAGCTGTAATATGTATCCAAAGCAGTCATATTAATGGTGATTAGGTGCAGTCCCTCTGCAAATTAATGTCTGCCTCTCTCCCCTTCCCCTGCACCCCCAAGCCTGTTTCTTGTTAATGATCACAAGGTGAAGAAAATTACAAGATAAGATTGCTTTTAGTTCTGACAGATAAAAACCCTGGGCCAGGTTGTCAACTGGTGTAAATTACTGAGTTTTAGGTGTAAATTACTCAGTTCCATTGAAGTCAAAAGAGTGATATAGCTTAACTATCAATTTTCCTCCAGTACATATGACTGTTATGGAGGAGCGCGATGGGACGGCTGTATGGTAGTTTTTCCCCAAGCATTTTAAATAATTGCAGATAACTGTTTATGACAGCAGATTCAATTTAATTTTACTGTGTTTCTTTGCCAGGGGTAGTGTTTTTGCATCATTTGTGTTTGAAATAAATAGGAGTCCAATCCTGCACCCGTTCGATTTTTTTTTTAAACTATATTTTTGTAAGAGAAAGTATTGAATATTGTCTACACTTAAAAGTTTACATTTTTTCATTATAGAAGGATAGAAATGATTTTTGTCGATTTATGTTTTTCCGGTTTGATGAAGGGAAATAAGTTACAGCAGTATAATGAAAAACATGTCAGTGCAACTGTACTTGCGCTTTGTCTGGCATAGCTAGGTTCGTTAAAAAAAATGCCCCTAATTGACATTGTTATGCCAGTAAAACTGCATAAAGGCAGTTCAGGCCAAAGTCAAAGCAGTTACATTGTTTTGGAAAGGCAATTTTACAAATTGTCATTTTGACTTAGATAGTTAAAAGCATGTAGGGTCAGATTTTTAAAGGTATTTGGGTGCCTATCCTCCATTTGGAGTGTCAGCAAGGTCATTCTTAAATAAACCTGTTTAATACTTCAACTGAAAATGGGAGCAAGAATTCAGTGGAAGTGAGACCCTTCAATACCTTTCAAAATCTGACCCTTAACCTTCAGGTATCCAGTCCAACTACACATCTTGACATGAATCATTTCCCATGAAGTGATACGTGTTATTGCCTTTTCAAGTGATGAATTAACATGTTTCCATGGCAGTGTATGTAAAATGTAGAAGTCGTTGCAATTTGTATTTTAAATTCAGGTATAAAACTGTATCTTTTAGATCTCTCCACCCCTTTAGTGACCTAGGGAGATATATAGAAATATTCAATATTCAATACAAGACTAAAAAGCAATATGGCCTGTTGGTTCTTCTAAAACTTTTACTGTTGACAGGAGGTAAGCCAGAGGGTGCTTTATGAGTGGTTGAAATTCTGCTAAATGTTGTGCTAAAGGAGAACAAGGCATGGCAATTTGGAAACTGGGCTGTCATTTCAGCACCCTTGAACACCTACTAATGGATCTATAATGACTATAATGACATAATGCATCATGTTAGTACATGGTATGGACAGCCACCTCCTATCCTGTTCCCATCAGGGGATGCTGAATTGAGTGTCATAAAAAAAAAAATGCATCCCTAACTCTGAATATTTTTTCTGAGAAGCACAGCAGGCAGTATTTTTCTTGTTTTCTTTAGTCATCCCTGGCACAGTCTTTTTATGCTTTCTCTCTTACTTTTCTTTCTTATCTTGAACTTATCACTATAATAATACATATGCCCTTTTCATTTCTAAACAAAGCAAGGAAAAGTCCACTCTGAGGACTATTCAAACCCAGGGCACCAATGACAGGGAAAGTCAGCAGCAATTCAGCAGTGGGGAAGGTGTCTGGGTTGGCAGCATGTCAGTGGCAAAGGAGCAACCACAGTCTGCTTTCAGAGCAAGCTGCGTTAATTTGACCTACTACTCCTAAGAGGTTGTTGACCCCTGGTCTAATCGAGACAGTTTTACATTTAGTTTTGTAGGCAATGATGTTTATAAACATTCTCTTCTATGGGGAGTACTATAGTCCGGTGCAGTTCATTTCAGCGTATAATTAGGTTTGCTAAGTAGTCCTGCTTGGAAGACTACATCTGATCCCTCCAGAAGTCTGTTTGAATTGACAGTGTCATGGTTTCTGCTGCTGGTCTGTCTGCAAGCATGTACTGGAGAGAAGTAGTGAACATATCCTGAAGGCCCAGGAGGTATGAGGACCTCTTCAGAGGTGAAATGAAATCTGCTTTCTTCCTCAGAGTTAGCAACAGTAAGGGAGCAGGGTCTTGGTGTAAGAGATCTACTGTGGGAAGGAAGAAAATGTCCCTAGCAGGCAAAATAGAAGTTAGAGCAGGAGCTTATAATTTCCTTGTTGGGCAAATTTCCTTTTCTTCCCCAACCTCAGATTATTTGATGCTATCATGAATTCCTAATGAGCCTTACAGCACTGGTTGATGGTCTTGGTATTAAAGCAGAGAGATACCCCAGTTGTAAGCTAATACATTCCCAAGTCATGCTGCAATTAGAAAGCATAACGAACCATCCATGATGGCAAAAAATATTATACTAACTTGTCACCTTGAAACAGGCAATCAATGAGGGCCTTTCATCTCATCAGAAATAAGCCTGGTGTTTTCTGGAGTTGATCTTATGAGCTGTGATTTTTATCCAGGGTTTTGATCCACTTACAAGTTCAGTCTAACCTCTCTGAATATAAACGTTCCATTATCTGTTAGAAAATAATTAGAGGCTGCAAGCAGAAGTCTGCATACAGAGAGTTCCTTGGGAGTCCCCAAGCTCATTGAGATGAAGACAGTTTGACTGATGGTGGTCAGCTGATATTGGGCCAGAAGCTAATAATAGAAGGCAATACTGCTTAGCTAGGTGAGAAAGTTAACTGGGAAAAATTAAACCGAAGGGTTTGGGATTTATGATTGAAAATAAATTTCCCATTCTCATTTGTTTCCCTGTAAGAGAGCTTCAAAGGGAGTTGGTGTCTTTTATGGTTTTATAATTAAGATCTAGAGGCCTTCTTGACTTCATTCCAACTTCCTGTAGTTCCCTGGCATTTCTTGGAACAGCTTTCAGTCACCAGGAGAATCATAACTGATGCATAAAGATAGTGAATAAACTGACCAGTGATTTAGCAACTTTTGCTTCTAGCAAGCACATGCTAAATACATTAAAACTGCATATGGGAATGTTTGATAAATAGTGATTGAAAAGAAGGTGAAAACATGGCCTGATGTACTAAAACAGTCAGCCAATTTTCTGCTTTTACTGCAAAATGAAAGAGGTTTATTTGTCATAGGAGGTATCTATAATTTCAAAGGAAAACTTCTCTTTTTCTGAAATATATTCCATGAGGGAACACCAAACTTGGATTTGAATCAAATGTTTTAAATGAAATGTTACCCCTTCAAATCAAAATTGAAGTAAATTGAAGCCAAATCAGGAATGAGAACAACTCTGCCATCTCAATGCTTACCCCGTGCCTGGATACAGTTGGAGAATGGATGTGGGTGAACCAACTGAAACTGAATCTACACAAGACAGAGGTGATGGTGCTGGCAGACTTCATGACTTCTGGGGAGGAGAGGGTGGGTAGGAACACTTACTTTTGATGGGATTCAGCATCCCATAATTACTAAGGCTCACAGACTTGGGGTGCTTCTGAACCCTTTGCTGCACCAGGATTCCCCGGATGCAGCAGCAGCTAGGAGTGCCTTAACCAAATTCATCTGATGAGAAGGCTGTGACCCTTTCTTTCAGATTTGGTTCCAGTCACTATTACCCTTATTTTTGTAACCTCATGGCTAGTCTATTGCAGTGGGGCTGCTCTTGAAGACCACCCTCAAGCTGCTGCTGTTGCAGAACACTGCGGCTTATCTTCTGATTAGAGTTGGCCTCAGGGAGCACATTACTCCAGTCCAAATTCTTCACTGGCTTCCAGAAGTTTTGTAGGTGCAATTCATGGTGCTGGTTTTGACCTGTAAAGCCCTAAATAGGCTTGGCCCTACATATCTAAGGGACTTGCCTCCTACCCTAGTTTCCACCATGATCCTTAAATTCACTTGAGGAAAATCTCCTGCAAATTCTGTGTGTGCGCTGAGTTTTTTTCTGCAAAAATATGAGAGGTCATTCTCAGTAACTTCTCAGATTTGAAATGCCCTTGCCTATCAGAGCCTGAGTCTGGACATCTTCCAGAAACATTGTAAGACCTTTTTTATTTGGGCTCATTTTTAGTAGGCAGGGCTAAGTTCTAGGGCAATGTTTGGCAAATTGAGGAGTTAGCTGATTACTTTTTTATTTTAACATGGTTTTTATAATTGATCTCATTAAGTAATTAAAGCTCATTGAACAAGCTTTAGTAAAAGTGCCTTCACTGCCATTTTGAAATGCAGGGACACTGAATACATGTGACCTCATGGGTACTTTAATTAGAGCAACTCTTAGATTCTCTAATTAACCAACCCCCTCTCCCCTGGAGCACATGTATAGGCGCCCTATATGTTCAAGTTAGAAACCTGCTTTGACTGTCCCTGACCTGCACAGCTGTGACTTGCCACTAGAGGGCTTATGAGCCAGGACAGGTTTCTATCCATGTACTAGGTGGAGGTGGGTTGGAGAGCCGGGTTGGTGGATATGGGAGCATGAGGCTGAAAGGGGGAGAATTTAAATAGTGGGGACTAGGTACTGAAAGGGGTGGTGACGAGGCGATAAATGAGAATGGTGGCCAGAGGCTAGGTGGTGAAATGAAGGACATCAGTCACTGAAGCCACTAAAGGATAAAATAATGAGAAAACATGGATTTATGAAGAAATAAAGAGTAAGTAAATTAAAGAAAGCCTCATGTTTTAATAAATTGGGGTTTGGATTGGGATTGCATACCCCAGCTCACCAAGACACTGCCTCCACCCTGGGAGGGAAGCCTTAGGTCAGTGGGACCCTAATCTGGCTTCCTGTCTTGCTCCGCACTCCACTTCCTTTGCTCTCCCTTCCAGACTGGTCTGTGTCCCTGTGTTCAACCAGGTCACACCCCCATGGGTGGCAGGGGGAGTTGACTTGATATCAATACTGCCCCTGGGCAGTAGAGTTCAGGGGATGAAAAGTTTGTCCATTCAGAATAGGAAGGTGGTGAGAGGGGACACTGCATCCTGGGACACTGGCAGACTGAAACGTAGATGGCTTATCAGGGGAAGCATTGTAACACTACTTTGCAGCATGGATAGCTGTCACCCACACATTCAGCTAATATTTTTGCTGCTTAGAAAACACATAGTTAAATATTGCACCCCAAGTTAGGGGGCAACTTCATGAGTTGATGAGGAAGTATCACTTAGCAATGCTAAGTTATTAGGAATGGTAAAAATAACGCACACTTGATTTGCTTTTGTTAGCCCCTTCTTTGCCTTCCTAGATTACATGTACTATAACTATAACCACTTTGAAAAGGAACCTGTTTGCCTGTCACTTCCAGGCACAGAAACTCACTGTGACTGCAATTACAATTTCCAACTTGCCCAGGGATGCCAGAAAACAAGCTGTCCTTGAGAGCTATACATGCCATGCACAAGCCCCCTAGAGTGCTCAGTCTCTACAGAAGCTGGAAATCTGATCACTAGTGAAGGTTAACTGCTTTTATACATTTGAAGGTAACTGTTTCGAGGCCATGTTCGCTTTTCTTTCTATCTTAACTGGTAATTTTCTCTTTAAATATTTACTTACCCCAGTAATCTTTTCTTCCACAGCATCATTTCTGTAAAGTTACTGATGAACTAGAATGCTTATTTGCACACAAAGGATAGGATGTAAACCCAGAGCAAGCCACCCTGCTTAGATGTAATCCTGCTGGCAGAATTGTCTAATTGAAAAATGAGAGAGAGTTTGCCCATTACTGCATTACTGATGATGACAGTCAGAAAAATATCAAAGACTTTTGCTATTGACTTCCATGGTGCTGTGATTTTACCCCAAAATGTATCATTTTGACAAGACTTTACTAGTTTTTAAGGGAGTGCCACAAACGGCTGTGTTTCAAGTATTCAGTCTAGTCCTTCTTTCCATGCGCCCCTTGTTGATTGCAGTGGCATTGCCAGTAATTGTTATTTATAGTTTGTTTTATATTAGTGTCTAGAGGCCCTGACTAGGACTGGGAGGAATATTTTGCGCAAATAGTTTATTCATCAAAAATACATTTTCAGGTCAACTGCAACTATTTGCAAATTTGGGTCAAATTCAGCCAACAGTTTCAGTCAAAATATAATTGGGAATGAATACATTTCTTTTAAATGTATCTTAAGTTTCTCAAAAAGGAGAAAAAACCTACTTGCTTTTATTTTTATGTTTTTATTTCTTTTGCTTTGAAAAGAACTGAAAGACTTGACCAAAAACTTTTTTAAAATACTTGTTCAAGTCAGCCACCAGGTCAAAAATCTATTTATGTAGATTTTATCCTGTAGGCTGTATCCATATGAGTAGAAATATGTGTTTCCCTGGGGACAAGTAGCAGCAGCACTCCTTGTGTCACTGCTACTTGTCCCCAGGAATACCCATGCCACATGCACTCTGGCATGCAGCAGGTTACCCTGGGTGGCATACGGGAGGCTGGGACCAGCAACTCAGCTGGCCCCAGCAGCCTTACCTGGAGTCCTGGGGGTCTCTGTATATAGCCTTACCTGGAGTCCTGGGGACCAGAGTATAACTGGGTGGCCAGGCTCTGGTTCTGGGTGACCAACTGCCACCACATAGTTTCATAGTTTCTAGGGTCAGAAGGGACCTGAGTAGATCATCTAGTCCGACCCCCTGCTATGGCAGGAAAGAGTACTGGGGTCAAACGACCCTGGTAAGGTGTATATCTAGCCTTCTCTTAAAGACCTCCAGGGTAGGAGCCAGCACCACTTCTCTTGGAAGTTGGTTCCAGATCCTAGCCGCCCTGACCATGAAGTAGCGCCTCCTGATATCTAGCCTAAATCTATCCTCTGCCAGCTTGTGACCGTTATTTCTAAGTCCTGGTAGTGCTTGGGGGAACACGGACTCCCCCAATGCCTGTCAGTCCCCTCTGACTACTTTGTAACAGGCCACTAGATCCCCCCTCAGCCTTCACTTGTGGAGGCTGAACAGGTTCAGGTCCCGTAGCCTCTCCTCATAGGGCCTGCCCTACTGCCTCTGATCTGCTCTGCTTTTTTTTCATGGGAAGGGTGACCCCAGGATCTCTCAGGGTCACAGTAACCACCTGCACTGCAAAGTAGCAGCATGGGGAATGCCTGCATGTATGGTGTGTGGAACCACAGATGGGTCTGTGGCACCACATACTTAACATCCACGCTCCTCTGGACACAGCCATAAATTTCAAGAAACCCACTGACCTGGGAGCAATACAAACTTACAGTGAGTGTATTTGTATGAGATAGTTACTGCAGAGCTGACTAATTAGCTCTGCAGTAAAGCCTCAGCATCTGCACATGCACTCCTATTAGGGCACAGTAAACTAATAATAAATGCTGCCATAGGCCAGTACTTGTAAACACAAGTATTGTCCTTCAGTGGTATTATTTAATACACCACAACACACTTGTACATGCTGAGAGGGCTGACTGGGGCATGAGGGTGCTTCAATGAGGGGGCTGCCTGCCAGCTAGGCCTGCACTGAAGCACCCTCATGCCTCAGCCAGCCCTCTGCAGTACATTGAGCTGGGTCAGAGCAGCCTTAATATGCTGTGGTCCTGGGCACACATGTAAATGTGGTGCCCAGAAGCAATAAACTGTAGCGCAAACTGCAGTCTTGTGTGAGTAGAAATATCCTACTAGAAACTGAGAAGCCTCACTTCTAGAGCAATGGAAAAATGTTATTTCCATGGTGGATTTCTCTTTCCTCATGCCAAATCCATTATTAGGTAAGATTACGACCATCTTAGTACTCAGTGTTCTGCTGAAAACCCTTGCTAACTGTAGCGAAGAGGGGCAACCAAAAAGTTCTGAGCCACAGTTTTCCCACAGTTTTCTAGTTTTTTGCAGATGGGTCCAAGTATGAGGTGTGACCTCATCAACAATAATAAAGACCTCTACAGGAATTCTAAGACTATGAGATTTGGGACTGGAAATTAAGTCTGATGTTGACTTTAGCAAGCTCTACCCTTTCATCTGCAAACTGATGAGCCTTATAGGCTAAATACAAATAGTAAAAAAAACCTGAGGGTGAGTTGATTTAGTCTTTGCAGGTTCGTCTAAACTGTGTAGATTAAACTGAGAAACAAGTGAACAGACATGCACTTTTGATTCAGGAAATGCAGCCACATGCCTGCAGTGACTCAAGCCAGAAGCTGGGCGGGGGCACACTCAAGCACGCCTTCCAGCCTGCCAGTGCCAAAGGGAACGGATTGAAGCTCCAAGGCTTTTCCCCTTTTCATGCTGGAGCAGAGGGCCATGGCCAAGCCCCAGCCCAGGTCTAGAGGGTGGAGGTGGGGGTTTACATCCCTTCATTGGTCCACACAGAACCCCAGCCAGGGTCTGCCTAGTCAGGGGGAAGTGCCTGCCAGGCTTCTTTTCCTCCTGCCCTCCCTCCCAGGCCCGCTCGACACTTGAGCAGGGTGGTGGGAAGACAGCACCCCCTACCAGGATGAGGAGGGGGTGGATGGGTTAAAAGGTGGTGACACTGAATTCATAAAAGCTTGAACAAGAACACTACTTTCTCTGAAGTGAACATGTATTGAACACAAACAATTTGCATCCTCAAGCACACAACAAAAACCAACCAACAATTTTCCCCTAAGCTAAGATACAGCCCAGTGAAATACAGTGAGAGCCCATATAACTTAGTCTAACTTAAAATATAAACCAAGGAGACAAGAGAAAGCCTTGCATAAGTTTTATGTAATTCTGAAGACAAAGTGTCTCCTTATAACCAGGTATTAGAGAACCCACAAGCCTCATCTCTACTTTGGTTTTTATAGGTGCACTTGCACGCATTCTTTCTCGTGGGTGCATTATTATGCTTGTCACCGATAGCACCTTTGGCAGGACTCTCATGCATTCAGTGTCTTTTGCATCTTCTTAGGTAGTCTCCCACCTTTACAGGTGCTGCTTTATAATGTAAATGCAGTTCTCTGCTTTCTTTGGTCATACCAGCCCAAACAGTCTGGGACCCTGTTCTATTTCCTTATCTCTGTCTCCAGCACATACATGTGATGATTATGCCAGGTCTTTGCCAACACCTCCCACATCTCAGTCTGGTCCTGCAGGGCTTGGCCCTGTGCTCACAGGTGGCAAGGGATGAGTCTTTCCAGCTCCAGTTCTCCAGCCTCTTCCCCCTGCTCCATGGCCTAGGGGAGCTGAGGGGAATTATGCCCCTTCCCCTTATTAACTGCTAGCTTCAGTCTCTGCCAAAGATGGGAGGGTGTAGAGTCTGCTGGTCTTCCACCAGACACCTGCCAAGCAGACCCTAGCTGGGGTCCTAGCCAGTGGGAGGAGCCTGCCTGCCCACCCCCCCCTCCGCTCTAGCAAACTGCTCCCCCGCCCCTGACAAACCCAGCTGTGGTCCCCAGCCAGGTTTTCCACCCCACCCCTTTGTCAGCCAGCCCTCACCACTCTGGCCAGGGAGCAGAGAGGAAGGACCAACCCTATTCTCTGGAGCAGTCAGCACAACCCAGCCCAGTGCTGCAACTATCCTGGGATGCTGGGGAACTGATTTAACTTGAACCAGGAAGGGGTCTGGTGGAGAAGTTTCATAAACTGGTTTTACCCAGATCAGTGAAGTCTGATACTACAGTCAACCAGGTTTATTTTAAACCAGTTTCAGCCATTTTGAAACTGGTTTATATGCACTGAGTTTCTCTTCTGTTAAAGATTTAAACCAGTTACTGATCATTTACACTGGTTTATGTGTCACTTCTGTCCCTAGCCATAGAGCATTCTGTAGCACACAAAAGGAGACTTTTCTCTGATTACAGAAAGAAGAAAATGTGTATAGTAGGCCAGCTTACTGCTGCTGCAGCAGGTGACAACTGCTAGGCTTGCAGTTAAACAAATACAAAACAAAGCAGTTATATGTTGGCTTTATCCAGCAAATATATATGATTTGGAGAACTAGATTTTTTCCCAGGTTTTTATCTTACACATTCAAAGTAAAATGCAGGAATAATACATGCCTCCTTCCCCAAACTAATACAACTGAAGGTACAATTATTGAATTGCTTTACATGTTACTTATGTGGAGAAGTTGACAAAGAACACTGAACTCTAAAGCAGACTTCAGCACTAAGAGCTGGGCAATTAGTGCCAATATATTACAATAAGAAATTGAAAGCATATATTTAAGAACTTCGTATTATTTAGGAATGTTCTCTGTATGCCTCCAACCCACATTAGCAATACAAAGTAGACATTATGACGATTCAATTTGTAAAAGACAATATATGTATTAGATTGCTGCTGCAGTGATAGTAAATGAAGGTTTTATGGGATCCATGTTAGTAATACAAGGTATTATTTTCATTGACTTTTAATGTAATGCATTCCAATCAAGCCACTGTTCGTTCAAGGTTAACAGATAGCCCATTAGCCATCACTATTTGATGACAAGTCTGAAGAAGAAATGTCTTGATATTTAAATAAATAAAATAGGCTGTAGGAATATATGTACATGCTAGCTAAGCAATTTTGAAGTATGGTCCTTTGTGAGTTCATTGCCCCTTTGGTGATGAGTTATTACATTACAGGTTTTTCATGATAACAGGCCATATATGAGTACTAGAAGATACCTCAACTTAAAATCAGCAACAATGAATAAAGAAATCAGGGACAAAGAGCCCTGAAGAGTTGCTGTCTTTATATTTGTCATACTTGCTTTTATGCTGCTAACGTTCCAAGTATTTCAAGGGAGTCAACATTAGGTTAAGGAAGGACAAAGGGATTATTGTAGTGAAAAAATCTAGGGCAGTTTGTAAGAAGTATGAATATTGGTTCTGTATCACATTATTTGTAGAAATTGCAACACCAGCAAAATATAGAGGCTCAGCCTGATTTTGGTGAAATACCACTGTTGCAGGTATATCCTTCTTTTGATCTTTTTTCTTCCAAGAAACCACAATTTGGCATGCGTCTTTCCTAACACCCTATGTAAAAAAGAATAGATGGAATTTTTTTAAATTACCTGCCCAATGTCCAATGAAAGATGAAAAGTTCTTTGTCATGCTGATTTCTAAGTAGCTCTGATGTTCTGATAATTTATAAATGAAGCAAAGAATTATTATCTGCTCATATTAATATTCTGTGTTTGTCTTACGAGAATAAGCAGAAGACTGGACTGTTGACTGTCACGTTGTTGTAAGAAATCTTGGGAAATCTGATACATGAGTGAATCAGTTGTAATACTCTACTGATGTCTATATAGACTTTAGTAGACTTATGAGAAAACACAGCCCTAGAGTTAAAGTCATAATCTGGCTGGGAATTCTTAGGTCGCTAGCTGCAGATTTTGCTTGCTATATCCTGCACTGATAATACAGTAAATAGAAGCTTTACATTGATTCAGTGAAAGCAGGGGCATGTTCCAAAACAGCATGTTATTCTGCAGGGCTGATGTTCTGTGTGTACATTGTGACTGTTCGCAATTTTTAACACCTAGAGGGCCCAAGTAAAATAAAAAATCCTTGTAATAACATATATAGCATGTGACTGCCTCTTCCTTGAATAGGCAGAAGGATAAATCTACATCTTAATCTAAATAGGCAAAACAGATAAATACAGGGACTAATCCTATGTATGATTCTGCTAGAAAGAGGAAGCTGGTATTAAAACCAGTTTCAAATTAAGTTCCTTAGCCAACAGACTCTCTTTTTTTACTGTATTAACTCCAGAACAATCTACTAGTTTAGATTACTAAATGCCATTGACAAAGCCTCAGCAGATATGAAGCTTTGAAACTAAATTCATAGAATATTACTTGTGGGATAACCAAATTCACTCATCTACTTGATAATATAAATGGGTATTAATAGTTCTAATCAGAGAAAAATCAAAGGGAAAAGGACAATTCTTCATTGGATATCTATTAATTACTATTTATAAAAGAATTCATATTTTATAAAACCTGAGCCATTAGATGATGGTTATTTTCCCTTGATATAAACCCAGGGGTTTTAAAATGTATTTTTTTTTAGTTTTGAGTACTAAAATCATTTGAACATATTTTCCCTTCATAAAAATGGAGATTTTTATATCTTGTTACACGCTAATATTGGTTTCAGAATGCAGTTCTCTGCTTTCTTTTTGCCACGTACAGTTCTTGCCTCCAAAGGTTGGTATTTTGAATAAATTGGTAGACATTTCATATAACACACAACATCTGTATGGCAACAGAGGATTCTTATCTGAAGCTGGATCCTAAGGGATTTTTCTTTAGTGCAGAAATACCACATTTTAATTGGATTGACAAACATACCTTTATTTTATAAACCAGCATTAAGTAACAGCAAACTATATCAGGACTCAGTGATATCTTAACTCTTCGCATTATGAGTGTGATGAAACTCTTTAAGTTTAAAAAAAAAAAGTAATTACTTAGATGGCAGAGATGTGAAAGCAAATTGCTTCTGATAAGAATGATATTAGTATTGAATAGCAGCTTCCAGGGTGCTCATTAATCAGTTCACACAGTTAAATCCTGTGATATGGAACAATATTGATGCATTGCTGTGAAACAGCTGAGGTGCAGTGAAACAACTGTTTATCTGTTTGAAACCTGAGACTTCAGCAAATGAGGTCTGCTTTTAATCAGCACTAGCAAAAGGAAGCTCGCCATGCTTTAATATTGAGTGACAATAACGTGAGCACGGGGGCAAACCTCAATCCAAATACACTGGAAATATTCCCTGATATTGATGACACATCTTGTGGTCAAATTATACCCTCTTTTTTAGTTCAATGCACATGTGTATGTAATGGCAGAATTTGCCCTAGATATATTTTTCCTACAGCAATTCAAACTCAAGCTGTTATTTTAAATGAAGCAAGGTTGGAAAGGTCAGTGCTTGGATGAAGACATCTAAAGAAAATACATGTACTTCAGGAAATGGTATTAGCAGTAAAGATGAGTGGAGATTTTTCAACAAGATGTTTTCCTATTGAATGGCATTGCTTTAAAAAATCTGAAACAGTTTGTGGGAAAGTGCCAGCTTTCAATTAATTTCTTGACCCAGGAAAAAAAAAATTGGGGGAAAAAATTTACAATGTTGAAATATATTCTTTTGATGGTTTCTAAATGATGTGGTGCTTTCCCACATTAGTACTTTTTCATCATATGCTATTTAAAAAAATGTTCAAAATCTAAACGAAAGGTTTTGAAATCATCAAAAAAATGTCAGTGGCCGAGTGTGGCAGGGCACTGTTGGTGCCTGCCACTTTAAGGGCAGTCAGGCAGCTACCACGTGCCTCATGGCGGCAGCCATTTTGGGAGCCGACTACAAAGAGGCTGCAGTTTGCTGCTGCCAGGGCAGGCAGAAACATTGCCTAGCTGAGCTGTAGCAGAAACAACTCAGGAGGTAAGGGCAAGAGCTGATGGGGATGGCTAGGAGGCTCCTGGTCCTGGGCGTGACATAAAACTGCATCCTGCCAGGAGTGGGTGGCCTGATGGGCACCCAGAAAAGTGCCAGGCCAGTTACCACCCTGGTGAAAGGTGGGTCAGAGCACCTTAATAACTCCAGCTCTCACATCCCTGGTAGGTGAGATTGAGCAAGGGGAGCCCAGGCTTACCAATGAGCACTGAGGCAAGGCCCAGGTTGGTGGAGGGACCTGTGGTGGTGCTAAGACTCTGTGATGGAGGTCTGAGGCTGAATGTACAAGCCAGTGTGAAGCTCCAGGAGGGTGGGGTCCTGAGCCTTTGGGAGCTATTAAGGAAGCTCCTGGGGCCAAGGATAAGGGGATTGCTCGGGGGGGGGCTTGAGGACAGGGCTCGAAGCCCTGATCCCAGAGGAAGGGGTTGGAGCCCCGAGAGTGAGGACAGGGTTAGAACCCTGAGAGTGCGTGTGGGCTGGGAGCCCAGTGTGCGGGACCGGGGCCCAGTGTATGTTGCTTTGTGTGTGTGTACAGAGTAAACCCAGTATGAGGGCATTGGGACCGTGAGCTGTAGTGGGGATTGAGAGTCTCTTTAAGACTCTGGATCTCGGATTCCACTGCTAGCTAGCTGGAGAGCACACCTGTGAGGTTTGGGCTGCAGTGTAGGGGAGGAATGGAGCTGCAGATAGCACCTCCTGGCATTGGGGTGGAAAAATGGGCAGCTTACCGCCAGTGTAATATCTTAATTATTTTCCAACAAGGCATTGCAGGTGAGAGAGGTGGGCAATTAGCCCAGAAATAGGTGGACGGGCTAGCGTCTGACCGACCCCGGGAAGGCCCACTTTCTACACCCAGGAACAACTTTTATTTTAGTTTGTTTGTTCATAGCATTTTTGTTGATTTCTTAAAATGTTGTTCCTCCCTATTTGGGATGGCAAAATTGTTCAAAATCTTGAATATTTTATTGGGATGGGAAAACAGCTCCCAATACTGGCAGTGGATGCTACTGTTCTCTGTGAGTCCAAATGCTCCTGTACGGAGTTAGAGGGAAGTGTACTCTTCCCAATGCCATTTTACTGATAGAAAAGAAATGAATACAAATCTGGATCAATTCAGGTTTTTAATGTTTCCCTCACCACTTTTTGTAACATGTGTGATAGTGTTAAAACTGAGGGCTTGGTCAAATTCCACATTGTCTAATCAAACACTGCTCTATATAATACTTCTTGTAATATACATTCTTATATTGTCCAGAGGTATTGCTGATAGTAGTTTCAGTTAGGGTGGAAATAGATATGACCTGGCATCTCATTTGTGTCTCCATAAAGATTTTTATGGTGCATGAATGCTGAGCAAATAGATGTCAGCACCCTTTGTTGCACCATGTAACGGGAAAGTCAGTGATACAAGAAAAGGTGGAAATGGGTGCTGCCACTTTTTTTGTGGTAGACATCTTTTTCCTCTGCTGTGAATTGTGAAGGAGTGGGTCTGGTCAGCAGAGAAAACCTCTGCTTTCCCTGCTCAGTCAGACCCATTCCCAGTGATTATCGGGGACAGGCCTGGGTGAGTGGGAAAAGGAGGGAGATCACTTCACACTTTGTCCTGCACCATCAAGGGCAGGACAAGGGGTGATGTGTTCCACCCAGTGAAGCAGATCAGCTGTGCTGCAACACACTACAGCACAGTTGATCCACTTCATTTGTCAATGTTTATTTCTAGACTTAGAGCTTGCTTCACTTCAGTGGGGGCAAAGTGGCTCAGGGAATGGATCTTATTTTGTAAGGATACATTTAGATGAGCAGTCTATATAAATGCCAGATCTGTGGAATCTTTATAGTAATGTGGGAAATACTTTGTAAATGTGCTGGGATTAGTGGTTCTTTATGAAGAAGAATGAAGGTATAATCCCAGCAATTATTTTGCCCTATTTATAGTATCATCATTTCAAAAATACATTAAAATAAGTATATATTCCCTTGCAATATTTGGTTTATTTAGACAGCACAGTCCTATTCAGTCATGTTTTCAGTCTTCATGAAGTCAGGACTTTTCCTTTTGAGATAATCTCTCTAGATGTTCATGGCAATAGTAAAATAAAATGATTTTTTAAAATGCGATTAAGGCTTTTGCAGTGGTAAATCAGTCATTAATATCAGCCAGTTATCAGATCCTGGTTCTGTTGTCCTCCCTACCAGTGATCCAGTTTATACATTCCTGAATATGATTGTACACCATTGGACCAGATATGACATTTAATGTTTTGGATATTATTGAGGCCAACAGTTGAACAGGATTCAAAAAGGATCAGCTGGTTGGAATTGAGTTACACCAAACTAGAGTTGTACATTGGCATACATTCCTTTTTGCACACTGGTTATCAGTTATACCAATATAAAGTACATATGTTGTTTCCAGGGCTCCTGCTGATATCATAAGGATATAAGTGCATAAGGTTTCCACAATCAAAATCAGGGCCCGTGGCTTAGATGTTGTTTAAGCAGAAAAGGAAAACCAGTCCCTGTTCCCCAAAATCTTAAATCTATGTAGGTAAGAAAGACTAAGGGTAAAAGAAAAGAGTTCAATGTATGAGCAGACTGATGGTTGCGAACAGCAAGTGCCATGATTGAGGACAAGTAGGTGAAGAGGGGGGTGATATGGATATGGATATGTATGTTTTTCCCATTCCACTACCTTCCTCTTAAATAACCTTATTGAAAAAGTGTGTGTATGTGTGTATGTATTTTTTATATACAGTGCATATATAAACACACCCACACAGTTTTTCAATGAAGTTATTTGAGAGGAAAATAGCGGAATAGGAGAAAATAAAGAATGTGAGCAGATGTTGATGAAAAGGTTAAGGGAAAGAAAAAAGTTCCTAGGTGTTGATAATATAACAGATTATCTTTAATGTATATATTTAAACTTGTCCATATCCCTTTAAATTGCTCATGGAGGTAAAAAAAAGTTTAAGTTCTATGATTATAAGAACTTTATAAGTAACTACATTTCTGAAAGGGATTTGTAGCTAAATATGGAGATGTTTACAACTGTTTTTGTTCTGCTTATATAACGGTGAAAATTATAACTTTTTAATAAGATGCAATATTGAAAGGGGTTTTTTTGCCATTAGCAGTAAAAATAATGCAATTTATCTCTACTTAGATTCTGAAAATAGTGGTATATTTCTAGGACCCCTAGCACCTGTTACTGTTAGGATGTGATTAACTTGATGAATCTGATCACATCCACACAATCAATAGCATAATAAAACAGAATAAGCACAAAGTATTTAATGTAATGATGTGTAATAACTTTGTAGCTGTTTCCCATTGTGCCTTAATGCACCAGCAATATTGCATTATTGGGACCTGATCCCACAATCACATCACCTGCTATGCATCTACGGCATGTCAGGAGGCAAGATTTTGGGATCATGAATCAGATCCCAGCATGCCTTTCTTTGTCAGCAGTGTAAGGTGACCATACTTCCCAAGTCTCCAAATAGGACACTGTTTCCCCTGGCACAGCTCTCTCTCTCTCTCTCTTGCTGCCCCTCCCCTCCCCACAGCATGTTCAGGAGTCTCCAAACTGTAATCACAGCTGAGCACATTGGGGGAGAGAGTAGGGGTTGCTGAACACTGGAGAGTAGGGGGTGTGTGTGTGTGTCTGTATCTGTATGGGACAGTCCCATTTTAAACACCTGTCCCAGGCAGAATAAAAACCTTCATTTGATCAGACAAACAGGATGCCCGGGGCAGCTGTTTAAAGTTGGACTTTTCCAGCAAAAACAGGACCTATGATTACCCTACATATTTCATAAGCTGAAAGTAAACCATTTGCTATAAAGACTGAAATTGTTTTATAGCTCTGCAGACTATTTTTGACTTTACCGTAAAGATAACCCCAGAAATTCTGAAAAAAAATTTCTAAAAAGTGAAACCCAAAGGGCTAAAGTGGAAATGGAGCTTAGGCTGGCAGCAAAAGTTAAGGATAACAAAAAGTCATTCTTTAAGTACATAGGAAGCAAAAAGAAAGTGCAGGGTAACATAGGGACCCTTCAAGATGGGCTAGGGCAACTGGTAACAGATAGGATGGCCAAAGCGGAGCTTCTAACTGATTTCTTTGCATCTGTGTTCCTAGACATGGATACAAGCATGCATCCCAATGGGACTTTAGGTAAGCTTGAGATACATACCAACCAACTGTTAACGCTGACCTAGTAAAGGGGCACTTGGAGGGGTTGGATGTATTTAAGTCAACAGGCCCTGATGATCTTCATCCTAGGGTACTTAGGAAATTAGCTGGAGTCATAGCGGAACCACTAGCACATCTCTTTGAGCACTTGTGGTACTCAGGACAGGTCCCAGAGGACTGAAAAAGGGCCAACATGGTCCCTCTTTTCAAGAAGAGGAGGAAGGAGGAACCAGGTAACTATAGCCCGGTTAGCCTCACCTCTATCCTTGGCAAAACCTTTGAGAAAATTGTTAAGCATCACATTTGTGGGGGACCAGCAGGTAAAATAATGCTAAGGGGCAACCAGCATAGGTTCATAGCAGGCAGAGTCTACCTGATTAACCTGGTTTGTTTTTACAACCAGGTCACAAAATGCTTGGATGAAGGAATAGAGGTAGATGTTATTTACTTAGATTTTAAAAGGCCTTTGACATAGTGTCACACCCAGTTCTTATAAATAAATGAAACAGTTGCAATGTAGATTATTACACAGTCCGGTGGGTGGAAAATTGGCTTCTGGGACACACCCAGAGAGTAGTGGTGGATGAGTCGGTTTCTACCAGGAGAAATGTGGGCAGCGGAGTCCCCCAAAGCTCGGTCCTGGGATTGGTACTGTTCAATATCTTCATTAGTGACCTGGATGACAGAGTAGTAAGCACCCTGTCCAAGTTTGCAGATTACACAAAACTGTGGGGGGAGGTAACAAACTAGAGGGCAGGAAGCAAATCCAGGCAGATTTGGACAGACTAGGGAAGTGGGTGGAACAGAATAGGATGCAGTTTAACAAGGATAAGTGTCATGTGTTGCTCATGGAGAGGAAGAATCATCAACACACCTATAGCCTGGGAGATCTAATCTAAGTAGCACAACTGTGGAAAGGGATCTCTGAGTCACAGTTGACTTTGAAATGAACATGAGTCACCAGTGTGATGAAGTAATAAGTAAAGCTAACCGCACTTTCTTGGATAAGTAGGTGCATCACAAACAGGTCTAGGGAGGTGATAGTTCCCCTCTATGTGGCATTGGTCAGGCTGCAGCTGGAGTACTGTGTCTAATTTTGGGCACCACACTTCAAGATGGATGTAGATAACCTGGAAAGGGTTCAGAGGACTGCCACCCAGCTGTTTAAAGGCCTGCAGGAAAAACCCTACGAGGACCGATAGAGGGACCTGAATCTCTTCAGCCTCTGCAAGAGAAGGCTAAGTTGTGATCTTCTAGCCATCTACAAACTCATCAGGGGGACAGCAGGAAATAGGGGATACAATGTTTACCAGGGCACCCATCAGGGTAACTAGAAACAATGGCCACAGACTGAAGAAGAACAAATTCAGATTGGGCATCAGGAAAATATTCTTTACAGTGAGGGTTGTCAAAATATGGAATATGCTTCCAAGGGAGGTGGTGTTGTCCCCTTCCTCAGAGATATTTAAAAGGAGATTGGACAAACACTCTTTGGAAATTGGACAAACACTCTTTCCTGCCCAGGGCAGAGGGCCAGACTCAATGATCTAATAGGTCCCTTCCGACCCTAACATCTATGAAATCTATGAAACCCAGAAACTTGCATAGATCTGGCTGCAGCATAACTGCAGTTCATATTTCATCCTGCTGCATCATTGGGAGGTTTGAAATTGAACTTAAACCTTCTTATATTTGTTCAACATTATTAAAAGAGTTGATTGTTTCTGTGTTTTGCCATTAGGGTCATACTCATAAGTGTTTTGTGCTATTATTTAGCATCACTTAATGCATCTAACAGTATGTAATTTTTTTATTTGGACATTAAAACACCTATACTTTGTCTATAGGGGTATTAGTAGTTTGAAATCTACTCTTGCTAGCTCTTCTCTGGAGTGACTTTGGCCATAAATCTTTGTTTACAGTTTTGCTATTTGTGGGAGGTTCTGAGCTTGTGTGCCTTGGCATAAAAGGGTAGAAAGTAAAATCCACACAGCACACAGATAATCACAGAAGTGAATGTTTCTGGAACTAATCCACAGTTTGTGGGCCACTCTGCCCTGTCTGCCAGACATATTCTTGAGGGATCACTTTGATATTTAGCCTAAAGTGGACAAAAAATAACCTGTTTCAG
>NW_017728949.1:9823046-9830088 GCF_001723895.1 Crocodylus porosus | reverse complement strand
TAAGTGTCATGTGTTGCTCATGGAGAGGAAGAATCATCAACACACCTATAGCCTGGGAGATCTAATCTAAGTAGCACAACTGTGGAAAGGGATCTCTGAGTCACAGTTGACTTTGAAATGAACATGAGTCACCAGTGTGATGAAGTAATAAGTAAAGCTAACCGCACTTTCTTGGATAAGTAGGTGCATCACAAACAGGTCTAGGGAGGTGATAGTTCCCCTCTATGTGGCATTGGTCAGGCTGCAGCTGGAGTACTGTGTCTAATTTTGGGCACCACACTTCAAGATGGATGTAGATAACCTGGAAAGGGTTCAGAGGACTGCCACCCAGCTGTTTAAAGGCCTGCAGGAAAAACCCTACGAGGACCGATAGAGGGACCTGAATCTCTTCAGCCTCTGCAAGAGAAGGCTAAGTTGTGATCTTCTAGCCATCTACAAACTCATCAGGGGGACAGCAGGAAATAGGGGATACAATGTTTACCAGGGCACCCATCAGGGTAACTAGAAACAATGGCCACAGACTGAAGAAGAACAAATTCAGATTGGGCATCAGGAAAATATTCTTTACAGTGAGGGTTGTCAAAATATGGAATATGCTTCCAAGGGAGGTGGTGTTGTCCCCTTCCTCAGAGATATTTAAAAGGAGATTGGACAAACACTCTTTGGAAATTGGACAAACACTCTTTCCTGCCCAGGGCAGAGGGCCAGACTCAATGATCTAATAGGTCCCTTCCGACCCTAACATCTATGAAATCTATGAAACCCAGAAACTTGCATAGATCTGGCTGCAGCATAACTGCAGTTCATATTTCATCCTGCTGCATCATTGGGAGGTTTGAAATTGAACTTAAACCTTCTTATATTTGTTCAACATTATTAAAAGAGTTGATTGTTTCTGTGTTTTGCCATTAGGGTCATACTCATAAGTGTTTTGTGCTATTATTTAGCATCACTTAATGCATCTAACAGTATGTAATTTTTTTATTTGGACATTAAAACACCTATACTTTGTCTATAGGGGTATTAGTAGTTTGAAATCTACTCTTGCTAGCTCTTCTCTGGAGTGACTTTGGCCATAAATCTTTGTTTACAGTTTTGCTATTTGTGGGAGGTTCTGAGCTTGTGTGCCTTGGCATAAAAGGGTAGAAAGTAAAATCCACACAGCACACAGATAATCACAGAAGTGAATGTTTCTGGAACTAATCCACAGTTTGTGGGCCACTCTGCCCTGTCTGCCAGACATATTCTTGAGGGATCACTTTGATATTTAGCCTAAAGTGGACAAAAAATAACCTGTTTCAGCTTTCAACCCCCCCATCTATATAGAGTCAAATTTTGTGCTGGCTTTTATGCTGCCACCTGTTTTAATTTTATCTTAGCCTCTGGCACACATTATACTTAAGACATGATTAACCAGTTAATTATGCCTTAAAGAGTTACATGGCCACACATTGATACAAGTAATGGTGTGATAAAATAGGAATAACCCAGAATATGTGTAGTAATTTTATGGCTGGTTCCTATCATGCCATTACTTGAATGTGTGGCCAGACTGTTATTTCTTATATGTATTGTTCTATATCTTTGTAGATTTGGGAAATGATTCCTCAGACAACTGAGTTTCAGACCATTCAGGGGTCTTTTAATCTCACCCCATTGAGATAATGTGCCTCCTTCAATTTGAGTCCTGTCTAAGTATGTCATGGATCCCTGGTCAGATTGATTTTTGGTGCCTAAACCCAGGATGTTTGGATCTAAAAATATGAACATTTGTAGCCTGAACTAAAGGATAAAGTGCAGCTGTTGAAAGGCAGTAGTAGACTTGTAAACTTCATTATAAGACTTAGCCATTAAGGTGAACAACACCATATTAGCCTGGATTGCACACACATTTTGACTGGGAGATGTTATCCTAAGCTTCAGAAATCTGTAATAGTTCAAATCCCCATTGTTCACCTCACTGTTTAAATTCTAGTTGGGTTGTAGATGGGAACTAAACTGCATCTAATCTGGCAGACATGTTCCCGTGTTATCATGATTCATATGTGGGTTAAAAGTTTGACTCGAGTTAGTCTTTTGAAAGTTGGGCTCAGAGATCTAGTGTTGCATACAAAAACCACTGTACTTGGGGGCGGCAGTTTAAGGTGAAGGTCTGATTTAAAATATTTTTGATGGTGCTCATAAATAGTTTTACTCTTACGTAATACAACCAATGGCTATGGTATACACCAAGCAGAAACACTGACTCACATTTCTGGTGGGTGCTGTTGTGCCTACAGTTGCTATTCGGATACGGTAACTACTCAGGCTCCAGTCAAAATCATAGCTTCATATGTACACAATGAAAATGTCTGTCTTTTTTGTGCTGAAATATTGACTCTGGATCGTTGTACTGTTTTTGACAAGGTAGTCAGAAAAGTTGATAGAGTTTAATACAGCTGGAATATTTCTCATGATTTCATAAAGGCTAGATACAGACATAGAAAAAGCCCAAGCGGGCTTTGATCAAACCTGCATGGATTTCTCTAAGCTAAGTGAATTGGACCAGGAGTGAAGTGCACACATGTTTGTGCTTTGGGGGAGGAGTATGAAGGTGCCTGCACTGGCCCTAGCCATCAGGCTGGGGGCACTCTCACACACTTCCCAAGGGCAGCCGAAGGCAGGTGAGCTGTGAGTCACCCCTGACTGCCTGTCAGGGGCATGCTCCCAACCCTGTGCTGTTGGCTGCAAGGAAGGGGGAGCCAGCACAGAATCTCTCCCAGCTGCCTCCCCCCATCTAGTGGCTGGCTGCCAGTGGCAAGGAGGGGAAAGTAAAAGCCCCCACTGCATGGACCTGCCTCCTTCTCCCAAATCCAGACAGAATAGCTGGTGGTGGAGGGAGGGGGACACAGTGGGGGCTTCCCTTCTTCCTGGGTGCTTGGCCTAGCTGGCCAGCATGGCTTCTCTCCTCAGCCCCACCCCCTGCCATCTGTCAGTAATGGGGGGAGGAAGAGAGAAAATGGAGAATCCTGCATTGTGCCCCCCAGCTCTGGCTGGGTTTGGGGGTGGGGCCAGGTCCATGTGGCAGGGGCCTCCACTTTCGCCTCTTCCCCACCCCCCACCACTTCTGACAGCTGGTGGGGGGCAGGACTGGGAAGAGAATCCGTGCTGGGCCAGGCAGTGAGGAAGGGGGGAAGCCCCCACTGTGAAGCCGCCACTCAACTGTGATGACTTGGGGGGGTCTAGGGTGGGGGGCCTCCATTCCCTCTCCCAGTGCCCAGCCCAGCTGGCAGGTACAGGCAGGATGCAGGGCTGGGGAGCAGAGGCTTTGCTGCCTAAGCTCTGTGACAGCCCAGGGGCTGGGCCAGCCCAGTGTGTGGCCAGAGGACACAAACATGGGCCAGGGCTAGCCCACCCACTCTGTGGGGGGTGGGAGTTAGTAGGGGCCTGCAAAGCAGCCTAGGATGCTGGGAGACTATGACCTAAATTAAGCTGGGAGAGGATCTAGTGCAGAAGTTTGATAGACTGGTCTAACCTAAAGCAATTAAATCTAATACCACATCTAGCCAGGTCTACCTGAGTTCCACTGTTTTTTAAACTGGTCTATGTGCACTACACTTCTGTTCTGTTACAGGCTTAGAGTGGTTTCTGAGCACTTGTACCAGTTTATGTGTACAGTATTGTCTGTACTTAGCCTCAGTTGAGAAATCCCCTAAACTCATTTAGTATTAAGAAGCCATGTTCAGGAAGCTGTACATAAACAGGGAGAGAGGAATTGTCAGCATGAATCTAAGTGGAGCCAAGTCCACATCTTCAAGAGACACTGCATCTGGTGACAGCCTGTTATGAGGCTTGATTGTTTGTAAGATGCTGCAAGCTGTCGTGATAGAAGATGTGATAGAAATGTGAAATAACAGAACTGCTGATTTTTGAAGAAGACTCACAATATGTGGTTATATAGTTCAATGCTTCTGAAAGTTATGACAGGTTTTGTACATTGTGCTACTTCCAGGTTTTCTGCTGTTGGGCTCTGGTTAATGGAAACTTCTTCAAGTGGTTGCCTGTAGGTATTCCTTATGATAATCTCTCTACCTCTCAGAGTTGCTGTTAGTTTTGCCTGTCTCACGAGCAAATTTTAAGAGTGTGTTTTATTCATTCTTCTTGGGGATTTGTAGTTGTTATTAAAAGAGTTGAATGAGAAATAGGTTGGTAGACACGTGTGAGGTGTAATCTCCAAAGAACCCAACATGGCAAGAAGGTGAGGTTTGCAATGGCAAGCACTCAAAAGGCAGGAAATACCAAAATGAGTGCATCTTAAATTAATACCTTTTATGTATACATCCTAATTTTTTTACAGGACCCCACCTCATTTAGTGAATGGTCCCTATGGGATATTTGTTTACATCTTCATTCAAAGTATGGCCCAAGTCACCTTTACTTAAAATCCTTTACCAGAATAAAAAACCACTTATTTCTCCCTTGTATTTCTGTAATGGTCTCATTCTAGTTTGGGGATTCACAAACATTAACAAATTGATATAAAATAATGCCTTTTGAGTTGGGTGGTTTTACTCTTTTCAAATTTGGAAATTACAGCCAAAGTTGGCAGGTGTCAACTAATTTTGAATGTCCATCTTGAGACATTCAAAGAGCGGACATGATTTTTCTGAATGCTTCGAATTTTTGCCACACCTTGTATTCCTGTTACCCCAGTCTGTCCCTGTCTATTGTCTCCTGTTCTTCTCTCCCTTACAACTCCAAGTGAAGCATGCCCAGTGCAGGGGTGGATCCAGAGCAGGTTCAGTGGCACAGTCACACATCCCTTTTTGAACCATGCCACTGGACCAATGATTGAGGAATTTTTTTCAAGTCTCTGACTAGATAAGTTTCTACCTCCACCCCTTCTCCTCCTTGTTCATCATCACCTTCCCCACCCCCTTGCCCACCACTGCTGCTGCCCCTGCCTGACCCAGGAGTGCGGGTGACTGCAGAGCTGCTTCTGCTCTGCTCCAGCCAGAATGTGTGAGTGGATTCCCCACCAGCCCAGGAGCAGGCACAGGGAAGAGGAACCTACCCACCACCACTGTCATTGCCATTGTCCCTGGCTAAGCCTTGCTCCCTGCGCAGCCTAGCTGGAGCAGTGTAGGAGCAGCTTTGGCAGTCTCTCACTGGGTCAGCTGGAGACAGTGGCAGTGGCAGATGGAGGAGAGGGGGATGAGTGGGGAGGGGACATGCCGCTGAGTATAGGGAGGGAGGGAGTAATTGGGGGTGTCACTTGATTCAGGAGTTTATAAAAAGTCCCCAGCTGCTCCTGCCGCAATGCCTTGTTTAGGGGCGAAGCTGGGAGGGAGGTTTCAGCTACCCTTGCAACTCCAGTTGCTGCTCTCATGCCTCATTTACAAAATCCTGGATCTGCCTATGCCCATTGCATACCAATGAGGTATTTATTCCAGAGTAATTTATCTCTGATTTTACTCTGCCCTAAATTTACTCTGTAGTAAAGAGCAGACATACAGTACCTCTGGCAAAAATCAAAAATATTACTCACAAAAACTGTATCCTCAAGTAGAAATTGACAAGGATAGTAGACACGTGACATTTACCTTAGAGTAACTTTCTCTGGAGTATATTTTCTTTTGCTTTCCTCAGAAGTAACTTTACATCTGAGAAAAACACATTTCCTCTGCTGCAGTTCTGTGTGTCATGAGTCCACTTGGCTGTCTCTCTAAAGTAAATGAAGAAAACTCCAGATTAAATGTGTCATGCATCCACATCCTGAATTGTTAGAGAATGTAATTGCCAAGTATAACAAGCCTTTACAGAGCATGTGTAAGCTGTGACCTCCTTTTTGGAGGCTAACAAGAGGGCCAAGTTTTGGATAGTACCCATGGGAACTTTGGAAAACACATCCCTGACACCAGGGTAATCCACTGGTTAGATTTGAAGTCTTTCATCTAAAGGATGAACAAATTAGTTTCCTAAGAAAATGCTCGCAAGAATATTTTAACAGAAGAAAAAGCAATCTACTTTCCCCTAATTTCATTCTCAGAAATGGCTCAGTAGGGTCCACTGAAAGTTTCAACAATTTTTCTCCAGAGGCAGACAGTTGACATGGAAATTTCAGCCCCAATGATTAGTTTGGCAAATCTAGATGCTTAAGACAACTTGAGAAGTGTTAGGGGAAACTTAGCTATAAACAACATAACCATCTCCACTACATGAGCGTATGTATATGTGCATGCTTGATTTTGTAAGTATAGGTATAGCCATCTTAATGAAATGCTATCTAGTTTTTTTTTTGTAGTCTGCATATGACTAAGTCAGATGATGGGTAAATATTTAGTAAGGCCTTTTGGGATGTAACCACCAGGAGGTTTTGCAAACATAACATGTTGAAAACAACAGTCTGTAATTGGATCCACCCCAGGGCAGATCAGATGGCTATTCCAGGCATAAGTCTTTATTTATTTATTTAAATACAAATTCTAAAATTAATGTGAAAAAAGGTACCTCACCTGTTGTATGGGACATGTTTTGGCTTCCAACAAAATGGAGAGCACAGTGGAAAGTCAGCATTTGAAGTGCCTTTGTTTTTCCAGGAGTGATTTATAAAAATGAGGTGGGAAATGCAAGTCTAAGGGCCTTATTACATGCTAATTTTGGGCAGCTTCTGGAGCTTTTAACCCCTGGACGGTCTTCACATTAACACTGTAAAGTGGTTTAAAGCACTCATTATATAGCTCAAAGTTATGCCACTCCAGGACCGTATTATCTCTGATCCTGACAACTTGGCTTCTGTTCCATTATCGTGTGGCTACTTCCCACAGATGTGCCACTCAAGCTGAAGTCCTCCAGTATCCCTGGATACAGTAATCCTCCCCCACTCTCTTATTCTGTGGGCTCTCTTAGTGGAGCGACTCAAGGACTGAAGCTGCAGCTTTTCCATTTCTCCCAGCCTCCGGGCCCCCAGTCCAGGAAGAGCAGTGTGGGACACATTTCCCCACTAGCGCTGAGCCTGTCTGAGCAAGCAGCCATTGCTGGACCCCATGCCCTTTCCTTCCCC
>NW_017728949.1:9795853-9822946 GCF_001723895.1 Crocodylus porosus | reverse complement strand
TAACTTTACATCTGAGAAAAACACATTTCCTCTGCTGCAGTTCTGTGTGTCATGAGTCCACTTGGCTGTCTCTCTAAAGTAAATGAAGAAAACTCCAGATTAAATGTGTCATGCATCCACATCCTGAATTGTTAGAGAATGTAATTGCCAAGTATAACAAGCCTTTACAGAGCATGTGTAAGCTGTGACCTCCTTTTTGGAGGCTAACAAGAGGGCCAAGTTTTGGATAGTACCCATGGGAACTTTGGAAAACACATCCCTGACACCAGGGTAATCCACTGGTTAGATTTGAAGTCTTTCATCTAAAGGATGAACAAATTAGTTTCCTAAGAAAATGCTCGCAAGAATATTTTAACAGAAGAAAAAGCAATCTACTTTCCCCTAATTTCATTCTCAGAAATGGCTCAGTAGGGTCCACTGAAAGTTTCAACAATTTTTCTCCAGAGGCAGACAGTTGACATGGAAATTTCAGCCCCAATGATTAGTTTGGCAAATCTAGATGCTTAAGACAACTTGAGAAGTGTTAGGGGAAACTTAGCTATAAACAACATAACCATCTCCACTACATGAGCGTATGTATATGTGCATGCTTGATTTTGTAAGTATAGGTATAGCCATCTTAATGAAATGCTATCTAGTTTTTTTTTTGTAGTCTGCATATGACTAAGTCAGATGATGGGTAAATATTTAGTAAGGCCTTTTGGGATGTAACCACCAGGAGGTTTTGCAAACATAACATGTTGAAAACAACAGTCTGTAATTGGATCCACCCCAGGGCAGATCAGATGGCTATTCCAGGCATAAGTCTTTATTTATTTATTTAAATACAAATTCTAAAATTAATGTGAAAAAAGGTACCTCACCTGTTGTATGGGACATGTTTTGGCTTCCAACAAAATGGAGAGCACAGTGGAAAGTCAGCATTTGAAGTGCCTTTGTTTTTCCAGGAGTGATTTATAAAAATGAGGTGGGAAATGCAAGTCTAAGGGCCTTATTACATGCTAATTTTGGGCAGCTTCTGGAGCTTTTAACCCCTGGACGGTCTTCACATTAACACTGTAAAGTGGTTTAAAGCACTCATTATATAGCTCAAAGTTATGCCACTCCAGGACCGTATTATCTCTGATCCTGACAACTTGGCTTCTGTTCCATTATCGTGTGGCTACTTCCCACAGATGTGCCACTCAAGCTGAAGTCCTCCAGTATCCCTGGATACAGTAATCCTCCCCCACTCTCTTATTCTGTGGGCTCTCTTAGTGGAGCGACTCAAGGACTGAAGCTGCAGCTTTTCCATTTCTCCCAGCCTCTGGGCCCCCAGTCCAGGAAGAGCAGTGTGGGACACATTTCCCCACTAGCGCTGAGCCTGTCTGAGCAAGCAGCCATTGCTGGACCCCATGCCCTTTCCTTCCCCCCCCAAGTCCTACGGAGCAGAGGAGAATGCGGCCAGTCCCAGAGAGCCCCAGACCTGGTTAGGTTTCAGCAGATGTCGAGCTCCACCCCTGCAGCTCCAGAAGTACCCTGCTCCATGCACTGAATCCACACACACTGGGGAGAGCTGGTGGTGGCTGCTTTGGTGGCAGGGGGAGGGTCAGCCTGCTGTTAGGGCAGGGTGGCTGTGGTTAGATCCAGACTACAGGCTTGGGGCTCTACTGCTGCCCATGTGGACACAGGAGCAAGCTGCATGCAGACTCTGGTTTCTTCCAACTCTAGAAACTATGAAACTATAGAGAAGTAGGGCTGGAAGGGGCTTTCCTGCTCACTAGGCCTCTATTGGCAAGCCACAGCTGTGCGGGTAGGTGCTGTCTGGAAAGGCTTCTAAACTAAAGGTGTGACTGCTCCAAGCTAGCACTAAGCCGATCAGCATTTGTGCAGCTCACAGCATAAGGTGTAACAAGGCCCTAAGGAAGAATTGTATTCCTGTACAAATGCAATGTAAATGTAATGTGTGTAACAGCAGGAGGAATGAGGGGGCAGTCTGGAGAGCTGTGCTGACTGGTCAGCCCTACACAGAGAAGTGTGCAGGAGGGTAGAGATGCTTCTGGCTTGGTCAGCCAGGACCGAGGACTGAAGGAGCTGGACTCAGACTTGGGGAGGCTGTTTGAGCAATCTAGGGACTAGATTCGGTGACACCTCTGAAGGTGTGGGGAGAAATTAAGATGCTGAGTTTTTGTTACTACAGTACTGATGTTTCTTTACCTTTTACCTGTTCCCTCCCTTTGGCTATTGGCTTGTGACCCTAACCCCTATGATTTTCTATATAAAATGGGAACTCTCCCTTGCTTCTTGTGCCAGTTCCTGGGGCTGCAGAGTTGGTAGTTCCAGCTTTTCTGAGCCATCATTAACTTTATCATGGTTTATTTTGTTGCTTTGTAAAGGCTTTGTGGCATCAACAGAACCATGCTCATTGGGAACATGGGTATCTCATTAAATGTCCTTGACAGTAGAATCAGTGTAACACATTAAAATAACATTGACATGGATTGTTAATATAAAGCTGTGTATACAAATCACATATTTGTGTTTAATATGTCTGCTGGTAATAAGTTAATTTTAAAATAGTAGATGAAAGGAATGAGCTATATGGCAAATCATTTCTTTATAGAAAATACCATGTATGGGCATCGGACTACTAAATTAAAGGCAGAAGGCTTGATTGTAGTTATTCACCCTTCTTCCTGGGATGAGGCTGATGACAATAACATTCCTGGAAGCTATCTGCACAATAGTAAATTAAGGCCTCTGTTTACCAACCTTTCTTTACCTAGCAACACTAGATCCATGCGAGCTAGCTTTAAAACACGGTAGCTCAAGAGTGTTTCAAGAGTAAGACTCATTGCCACCAAAATGGTTGCTTGTTTTTGTCAATTGCAAGATATTCAAATTATATTGTAGAATGTGTCAACACTCCTGTTCTTGAAATACTAACATACGGAGATGCGTTATGTATAATGTTCTATTCTGCTCTTTCCATCATTTTTTTCTCAAAATACTGGACCTGGGATTGAGGAGATACCAGCTCATTTTGCCAGCTTTACTATTGTTTCTGTGCAAACTTGTATACTCCATTGTAACGTTTTGTACTCCAGTTTTTTCCTGAAACTGAGCCACTGCACCGTGTGTTTAAGTTTCACTGGGTAAAATACAAGAGTACTGGGACAGGTACTTCCACCGTAGCACGGGCCTGGAACCTAGACTAGAACGCAGAGGTTTCTCCTTTCTAGGGCAGCATCCATCCCACTGAGCCACCCTCTGAGTTTTTTGCCACTTTCTTACCTCACACGTGCCACTCAGTTTCAGCAAGAGAGCTGGAGAGGATTTCATGTGTTAGTTAGCCTGTGGCCTCGTGGTTAGAGTACTGTACTGGGAAGTAAGAGCGACCAAGTTCACATTCCCACTGGGTGAAGATTGTCAAGAACCTAGGTCTTCTGCTCAATGGGAAAGGGCCAGAACCACTAGGCTATTGGGCTATAATCTAGAAGGGCTGCCTTACTTTTCCTCCTGTGGCATCAAGTACCTGGTAGTTGTGTTTTTTCTGCAACTAAAAGTTTCAGGACCTGAGCAGCATTACTTGCATATCCAGGCAGTTTTCCCCCCTGCTCATAATGCAGCCACAGTGAAGCCTACAGACTGCGCCTGGTAAGGAAGGTCAGAGTGAACATAGCTAAGCTGAATTCCAAGCTGTCCAAAAGTGCCAGAAGTCGCAGTTACACTGCAATTACACAGTTACACTGGCTACCTAAGTGCCACTTAGATGAGTGGGGGTGAAATAGGATTTAGCTCTATTTATTTACATAGCTTTTGACATTAGACTTGGGCAGCTACTAAGGTGGTTTTGAGTACTCTTTCCCATCATAAAACTCTTTCTCTTGTTGTTTGTCTGTCTCCTACTTAGACTGTAACTCTTCCAATCAGGATCTGACTATTACTTTCTGCTTGCTGGTTGCCTAACCCACTAGGGCAGTGGTCTCAGTTGAATCTTCTAGGGTAGGTGCAGACATTCAAAAAGCCCAAGGCAGAATCTATCTAAGTTATGTGGTTTTCTGTAAGCAGCATGGTTTAGATTGGAAGCAAACAGAATACACATTTGCCCTTTGATGGGAGGAGGATGGGGTGGGGCAAATCTTAAACCAGTTTCTGCCATTTTTTAAACTAGTCTGTGTGCTGAATTTCTGGGGGGGGTTTATGGGTTTGAACTGGTTTTCCATCACTTATACCAGTAAAAGTGTAATATCTGTACCTAGCCCTAAATGCTAGTGTGATGTAAATACCTTTACTACCAAGGAAATGTTTGTGAAGGCAGGATTTGTGTTAAATAAATATTCATTGTAGACTCATGGGTTACAGCTACACTGAAGGTTTTGCTATGTTACAAGACTTAATTTATTGTAGAATAGCCCTTAAAAATGTTATTGAAAATAATTTGTTTGTTTCCAGAATCTCTGTCCCAAACTTGTGAGGAAATATAAACTTCTTAATAATACCAGGATGTGACAAATGATGCTCCTTACTTTTATTATTGTACAGAAATGTCTTCCCGTCGGACTCAAATAAGAGTGACAAATGGCATACGGCCAGAAACTAATGGGACACATGCTTCAGAGCTTTTTGTCCTGGCCCTCCTCATCTAGTGAATGAAAAAATATTGCCCATGTTCTAATTAAGCCTCATTATAAATAAGGAGACACCTACTTTAAAGTTCCTAGTAAAATAACTATTACTTTGCCCATAAGAGTGGGGAGAAAAACTCTCTAATGCATCTCCAAGAGAATTTATGGGGTAAAAGAAAAAGAGAGGCAGAGTAATTTTGTTTCTTGAAAATGGATAATACACCTGTCAACATGTATTTATTTTGGTGGCCTTCAATGACATTTTCTAGTGACAGCAGAAAGAGGCTAAAATTGCATCTATGAGACCCCATAGAGAGTTGGGTAACAGAGAACTATATTAATTTTAACATGAAACAAACTACTTAAACCAAGCTCCCCCTTCGCCTCTGTTGTATTGGGATCTTCCTCAGATCTCCTCCTCTGAATCATCTTATTGAATAGTCGTTTTATTTTTTTTTCAAATTTCTTCACATACGTTTCAAAAGAAAAAGGAAGAAAAAAAACAAGGCCATCTGCTATTTTCTTTATGAAAAAAAATAAAACCTACAATTAGTGTCTTGTTCATCTTTTCTTTTTCAAAAAAAGAGAACTATTATGCAAATACTCTGCAATTTGGTTTCAAATACACTTTGTACTGTGATGAGCAATTTTCTTTAATACAAACCCAGCCTCCTTGCCAGGATTTTTTTTTTTTAATGTAGGGAAAAAAAATTCCTTTTGAGTCTTTTCTTTTTTTGTTGTGTTCCTCTGATGCCAACTTTTTATCATTGTTTTTTTTCCCCCACGTGGTATTATTATAGTTGTTATTCTTTAATTTGTCAGAAATATTTCTTTACAGGTTTTTGTGGGGGGGAAAACTAAAATAGCTTCACAAAGCCCCATTCTTCTCTCACTTTTCATTGTTCCTCTGCCTCAGTGAAATGGTTGCTACTGAAATGCTGATCTGGGTAAATCAGAGATAAATGTTTTCTGTCCCCTTTCCTGAGAGCAGGGTCGTGGTAATGACAGCTTTCCCTATACTACAGATTTGTAGGAGGACTCCAGTTGCTCTGTGGTGCCTGCCTGTCTTGCAACCAATGGGAGACTCTTGGGAACCGCAGGACTGAGTTTACATGCTCAACTCCTTGCAGACTCTGTTGTCAATATTATTACAGTTGTTCCTGGAAGGCTCATTGCGATCAGGGCTTACTAGTGCTAGGTGCAGTGCAAATAGATTATAGGAAGCAGGATCTGCCCTGAAGGGCTTGCAGTCTTGAACAGATTGACAAAGGTGGGACAAAAGGACTATTTAATAGCATGACAAATGGAGAGATGAAGTGACTGGATTGAGGTCACCTGGGAAGGTACTAGAATCAGGAACTGAACTCATGAGTCAGATTTCTACAATCATTTAAGTGACTTAAGGGAATAAGCCCTGCTGACACCCTTGGAATTTGTAAGCCTAATTATTTAGGCATGTTTGACAATCCTACTCTTAATTATCCCACTCTCAATGCTGTTTACAAAGCATAAAATGGTCTTTGAGGGAAAATTCCCATTAACACCATATTGCTACAAATGCTGAACACAAGGGTCTTGCTCCAGCAAAGTTTAACTGTGGGGGTGGGCTTCAGTACTTTGCTAGATTGATGCCAGGCTGGTCCACATCTTGTGAGAATACAGAGAGGTAACATTTAGTTCTTACAGGGCACATCTACATGAAATGCTTAATGAGCAGTAGCTTAAAAACACTGCACAGTAGCATGCCAGGCAAAAAAAGTGCTAGTATACTGTTGCACAGTAGTATTAGGCTACGGCACAGCAAGAATCACAAAAAAGTGCGCCAGCACTACTGCACAGTAGTGCAAGCTACTGTGCATTTAGTTAGTAGTTCATTAAGCAAGTACTAAATTAAATGTGCAATAACTACTGCGCATTAATGAATGTGTAGACACACCTACAGTGTAACTGTTGGTCAGGGCCAAGTGGCCTGTGCAACTTTTGGGAGAATGATTCCTATACATAGATGTTAATGACTGCATCTTTGAAGCAGAAAATGGTCTCATGTAATAAATATGGTCACCTTTACATTTTTAATAGTCTGTCAAAGCAATAGACAGCTGGTTTTTTTGCAGAAAGGCACAGAATTTCCATGCAAAGGTTTCCATGGAGCTGGAGTGATTGACAATAGTTGATGACTTGGCCTACTGTTCAGTATTGTTCAACATAAATTTCATCAGATTGGATCTTACCAACAAGTGCCTTATGTTATCTCATGAGAAACAGGAAGATAACACAAACCAGTGTAGTACCTGGGAGCTACAAAATACTTTCTGATATTGCACAGGGAGCTGTGAATCTTCAGTAAATGGAACCTCTGAAAGCCACAATATCTTTGGGATGTTTTTGTTGTTACAGGAAGCTCTTATCATGGCAAGCATGGATCATCCACACCTGGTACGACTCTTGGGGGTCTGCTTGAGCCCTACCATTCAGCTTGTCACTCAGCTGATGCCTCATGGCTGTTTGTTGGACTATGTTCATGAACATAAGGATAACATTGGCTCCCAGCTCCTGCTAAATTGGTGTGTCCAAATAGCTAAGGTAAGTTGGTACCATTATTTAAAATTTCACAACTAAACAAAGAAACATAGAACTTCTTGTAAAGCAGCAGTACCAATTCCTATGCAAGAAACAGGATTGGAATATTTAGTCTTTTTAAGATTATTGGGTAACCTTTTTAATTAACTCCAATACTCTGTGCAAGAACATAATATGTACTGGCCAGGTAGCAACCAGAATATTTCTCTTGGTTAAAGCAGGATAAAGCAGTTTTACCATGGTGTCCCTGAAGAAAGGCAGCAGAAAGACCCCCTCTCCAATAAATCTCAGTCTGGGTACAGAATGATTAAGTGACCTCTTCCATGTGACCTGCTTCTTCAGCCTATTGCCTGTACAAGCTGCTTGACCAACCTGAGGTTTCTAGATCTATCTGAATCCAAATTGCCTGCCAGATCCTGATATATACTACCAGGGCACCAGCCTTTATCTACGAAGATAAAAATTCTTTATTTATTAGTGGGGGTTGCCCCTGCTTTGGGAAACATCACAGTTCTGCTGTGGTTAGGGGCTACCACAGTGGCAGCAGTGTAATACAGTTTAGTGCTATGATGTGCTTCGTATCAAAGGCTTGATTCTGTAGTCTTTGCTCAAGTGTAAGTCTCACAGATGCCACTGAGATTTGCCTGAATTAAACCATCATCGTTCGGATAGGGACTCTAGCTCTTTTGACATGGAAAAACAGCATAGACATAGACCATAAATCTGCCCTTAATACAACCCATATTCAGCAGTGCTTTATTTATTTATTTATTTATTTATTGCAACAAATATGCTGATATTCAGTGTCACACCTACAGCACATTATTTAGATATTAGATCACAAGGAATGATGTATTATGCAATTGTTAAAGAACTGTAACTTACATACATTTTAAGGCTGTTCTGTTCTACCAGACTGGTATACAGGGATCTAGTGTGAATGAGAACCAAGGACAATTTAACAGTAACTACTTAAAAGTTACTAATATTATTAATTGTTGTGTGAAAATATAATTCATTTGTGAGTGCATGCTTGTTTGCAGAAGTTATGCGTTTGCTACAACATGTACCAGAAAGTCTTGTCTCTTAGTAGTCCAAATCCAGTAGCTTATGCTGAGCATGTCTATATTTATGCTTTAATGCGCAGTAGCCTATTTTACTAAGCATTAAAGCAGTATGTAAAAAAAAGTGCCATTATGCTAATGTGCGGTACAATAGGCTACCGAGCATTAAGCAAGACCTAAAAAAAGTGTGTTTGTGCTCCTGTGCATTCGGGAAGCCTAATGTTCATTAATTTAGTACCTTACCTTGAAGGTACTAAATTGAATGTGCATTAGGAAAAGCACATTAATACATAAATGTGCATTTATGCATGTAGATGTGCTTGTTCTTTAGCATTAGAGGGACCCAGTTCAGGCTGTGGTGTGTCAGCAGGAAAGCAGCCAGCAGGAAAATATTTGTCATTTCTCTCTGGGTATTTGTAGGGCATATTAAGAAGTGTGTTCACTTCCTCATCCTGCATCTGAAAACATTTTTCTCCTCTCTCAGAAAAAACCTCCTTTCCATCTGTTTTTCACTCTCTTGATTGATTATGCTTGTTATTATTTATTACCAAACATTTCCATGGTTCCATGCATATAAAAATAACCCACCTTTGTTTCCAAATGTTGCATAACATTCTTCTGCTCTATTCAGCACTTGTGAAACCTTACCTGGAAAGAATTCAGTGTAGAGCAGCAAGAATAAATAGGGGTTTGGGAGGCAAGGCTTAAAGGCTGAAAGAACTAGGGTGATTTAGAATGGAGAAGAGAAGACTGAGGGGGCATTTGATAACTGCCTAAAACATTGAAAGAACAATTATAGAGAGGATGGAGATGCGTTTTTCTCTTGGGTGTAGGGTACAGGAGTAGGAGCAATGGACTCAAGCTGCAGCAGGGGAAGTTTAGGTTGGAGATTAGGGGGAACTTTCTGACTATGTGAATGGTCAAGCATTGGAACAGGCTACCTAAAGAAACTGTGCAATCTTCCTCCTTGGAAGTTTTCAAGATCAGGTTAGATAGACATCTGGCTAAGATGGTTTAGTCAGGGATGGTCTTGCCTTAAGCAAGGGGATGGACTAAATGACCTTGTGAGGTCCCTTCCAGCCCCACTTTCCTATGATCCTATAAGCATCTGATTGTTCAGGCTCTACTGAGACATAGCTTACATTGGCCTAGCCTGATCAGACCTTCCACAGCACTTGCTGTTGCTCTGTCAAAGCTTTGTGTAGGGGGCTGATATAGTGCAACAGCTGAAGCAGAGTAGCAGTGATCAGTAGTACAGGTAGCTAATGGTAACTAATGGTAGCTGGGGAGACTCATCATCACAGAAGTCGCTTACAGTTTTCCACTGGTGTTCAATGGAATTAGGATCAGATCCAAAATTCAAGCTGTTTGTGTGGAGTGGAGGCCTAGGTTTAAGCACCCTGCTTGGAAAAGTGTAGCCTAGAATACTCAATGATTGGAGTGTGCACGAGTGTGCATGTGCATATGTGTGTTTGGGAGAAAGTGGTGAGATATCACATTTGAAAATGTGAATACTAAGATATCAGACAGTCTAGCATTCCAAGAAGGATAGACCAAATGGACTCATCTACACGTGACGCTGCAATGGGGTGATCCCTCATTACAGTGTGCCACTACAGCAAAGTGGCAGCTAAAAATAAACACGTGGTTAGTGTACAGTACAGTACTGGCTGCTACTGCACCATGCTTTAGTACTTCCAAAAGGAAGTACTAAAGCACAGCACAGTAGCAACGTCACTGTACAGGCATGTGCGGATGCATCCAATGTGTTATATTAACAGATGAACTGCATGGGAGAAAAAGGGAAATTCTTTGAAACAAAAGGTGGCTTACTGAGAGGAAGAAGCAAAGTTTAATTAATCCATCTTCCTCCGTAGCTCAATAACTGAAAGGTTAATTTAGCTTTGGCCTCATGTTACAGCATGAGGCTCATCTCCTTGGCTCTTCACAAAGAAAAGTGTTACAAACATCTGCTTTCGTTGAAACTGAATAGTCAATGCTAGATAGTTGCCCTTTTCGTTCTTTATAGTCACAGCTTGACTGGACCTGTCACTTCTTAGTTGCTAGATGTACATCTCAGTTGTGTATCCTGCTTTGCTTTCTTGGCAGTACTGGTTTGCAGAAGGACTGAAAGCAAAAGAATCATAAACGTTACAAGGGATGTTCTCCATTGTGCCAGCAGTAGCTTGTCAGTGCATTTCTAAGATGCAAAGTGAAGAGGAGGTTCACTTAGTAGAGAAGGCTACTACAGATGCTGGATGTTAGTATAAAATAACCAATGGCAGGGGTTCAAATATAATAATTGTTCACTGTACCTTGAGAGAGGAGAGCTGAAGGAAAAAGAGGGTGTTGAGATTTATTCCATGTAACCAACAGGTATATGCAAGGATCAAACGCAATCAAGCCTAAACTGTATAATCAACAGTAAGAGACCACAGAGCAGGGGAAAGAAGGTCTTATTTTACCAGAACAAGGTCTGTTCTGTGTCACATACCACTGCTGTTGAAAAACCATATCTCTGCATCACAGCTCTTTTATATTAAAGATGTTTAATGTCTAAAAGCAATGCATGGAAAAAATTGTGAGGTAATGATGACAAAAACAATCTTGATGGGTCAACTGATGGTGTCCTCTTATCCCCAAAATTGGAATGAATTTGGAGCAGAAAACCTCATGACAGGGGTGTACCAGTATTGCCATGCCACTCATCAGTCACATTTAATGGCTGAAAGATTTGGTTTGCTTTCAAATAGCCAGGTTTGCAGAAGAATGAACGATGAAGCAAGGCATTGCATCAAACTAGAGTGCCCATTGTATTACTGAGTGAAAAATCTGTGTATTCTCCATGTATCTGTGTCCACAGAGCTTTGTAGTTTAGTTTACAGGCTCAGTCACCTAGCATGGGAATTGTTCTCAACAGCAGCCTTTTTTAGCATTTTGGAAAGGTTTATTGAGCCTGTCTCAAAGCTACCAAACATGCAGTTGGGATGTAATAGGAGCAAATGACTGTTTGGTGACCACCCAGACATGTACTCAGCTACCCTGGGGTGACTTCAGATGTCAGCCTTTCATTGAATATATATCTATTTTCTCTCCTCTCCTGTTTTTGGGGACTTTTTTTCCTCCCCGGTAAGGACAGGGATGAAGGATGTTGAAATGCCTTGATATTGGGGTTTGGGTTGATTTCTCTGAATGTTTTAAAATTGAGTTAGCATTGCTGCAGTGCATATCTTCCCTGTTGTGCCTTGTTCTTTCTACCAACATGCAGGCTTATTTTTATTAGAGATGTTGCTTCAGACCATTTGCTAATTCTGCCTGGATAGTCATTTCCAGATGTCTCTAGTTGTTTTTTTTGTGTTTTGTTTTTTGTTTTTTAAATAGATGCAGAAGCTAGATAGGAAGGATGCCTGGTTACCAGTGCCTAGGCCTCTGGAGATCTTCTTTGAAGGTTGTCTTTAGGACAGTTATTAAATAATAGTCACTGACACATGAATGGGAGATCAGCTGTCTTTATTTTGCTTTTATGGACTTGTATACACTTTATTTTGGTTATTATGTCATTGTAGGCTAATTGCACTCTCTTCCAGTAGCTTAAGCCTCTTATTCCAAAGACGAAAGTCCCAGAGGCAGAGCTGCCTCAAACACTCTAAATAAAATATGGCCAGTAGGCAGCAGACGTATCTGAGCAGACCTAGTTCTTTTAGTTGGCAGAAATGTAAAGCCTCTCCAGTGCTTTGTTGGAATACATAATAGCTTAGAGACTGAGCCGGTGACATTTTAGCCTAGAGTTCAACCAGCTAAATATTTCAGTGGCTTAAGAATTCAACTGTTAGTGTTTTCATGTGAAATCCCAAGACACATAAGTGCAACAAAGCAATAATCCCTCAGGTTTGCAACCCTTATTCACATACCAAGGTACAAGTCAGTGAGAGTAGTAGAGCAGGCAGTCTGCAGGCAAGCCAAAGGTAGAATAAATGGTCATGGAAATTTTAGACCAGATTGTTCTAGGAATGGATTAAGAGCCAAATGTTCAAAGGTATTTAGGGGCTCTGTATGTAGATAGGCACCTGAATTAACTTTAAATGTCTAAATATCATTAAAATCTGGCACTGAGGTACTTGGGGAAACACATGGGGAATTGTGCTGTACTAGAGCCTTGCTGTACCTCTTCTGTGAAAATACACTGTTTTTAAAGACAAACTTTTTTTGTTAAAGTATAGACTCCTTAAAGCTACAGTACAAAACAAGATAAGACCTACAATTTACTGTCAAACCATATGTCCATCTTGCCCGGTATCCTGTGTCACACAGTAGCAGAGAGTGGAGGCTGAAAGGGAGATTGAACGGGGTCTGACCAGGGTTCTTCACTTACTTGCAGCCTCCAGCATTAAAGGTCTAGGAAGTTCTGATTCAGAGGCTGTATCCCTAACTCCCATGCTTGTTCTGGAGATGGATGGACATATAGTTACACAAAATGAAAAGCAAATTTCATGTTGCATAAGAACTCAAACAAACACGTTGGAAAGTGACTATCAGCTGCCCAAAAGAGCAAAAAGAATTTGTGGAAGATCTTTGCTTGCCGTTACTTGTACCCATTATACATTGGACAGGAGTAATTTTTTCCCCAGACTTGCAAGTGTGTGTGTGGTGGGGGAAGCATGTGGAGTTTAGTCATAGATTCAGGTTTACACAGCCAGTAGCTAAAATCATAACATAAGAAGTGTTCTTATTTTGGTCCAGATTCTGTTAACTTTTATAGAAATGGAGAAATATTTTGTACTTTCTGCAGTCTTATTGGAATGAATGAGATGGCTCATGGATTGAGGAAGTATTCTACATAGGAAAGAGAATACTGTCCAAAATAATGAAGGTCCTTGGTTTATGGCTCTGCTCAGAAACTGCATAAAGCCAAGATGGCCTGACAGCATTTGTAATAGTTTTTGTAGTGTGGTAGCTGTGACAGTCCAGAGAAAGTGCCTGCAGCAATGTTTGTGTGGTTGTATCTTTTATTTGAGCCGTCCCAGAATTGGGAGAGATGCTAGACAATACTCTGACAACAATTAGCATGCTTGTAGAATGTTAATTTGGGGCTTAATTCATAGTTAGGATTCTTACTCTCATAGATCAGTACCTTACCATGTGATTATTAGCAGGGTTAACTCTCCTGGGGTGCGTCTACATGTGCAATAATGTGAAGCAATAAACTCCAGAGCAGTTTGAACCAGAGGAAACTACTCCCAGGAGTAGCATCTACACGTGGTCCCAGGACAGCAGCAATTTGAGCTGGGGCAAAGCAGGCCTTGGCTGGTAGGGAATATGGGGCGGGGAGAGAGTGGGGGTCAGCCCCAGGCTCTGGGTGGTAGTGTCAGGCAGCAGAGGAGCTGACTGGAACATAAGGGTAGAGAAAGTGCAGAGCCATTTAGCTAGGCAGCAGGCAAGCGGCCTGCTGCCTTGGCTGACTGGGTACAATTTATGCCTGCAGTCAGCATCTACGTGTGCTTTTAATCACAATAAATTACCACGGTATAAAATAGTACTGTTTCCAACAGTACTATCTTACACTGGAGAAAATTAGTTTACTGCAGCCTAATACTGTCACACATGTAGATAGTGACACTTTACTTTGTAGCTAATTAGTCTACTTCACAGTAAAGTGCATATATAGGCATGGCCCTGGTGAACTAAGAGCCATATCCAAAAAGGAATTTAGGTCCCTAAACTGTGGTTTCTTAAAATCATATTAAGTGTTAGTCACCTAAATACTTCCTTGGATCTGGCTTTAACTCACTTTTCACAATGTTGCTTTTCAGGCTGTCGTGCACCATAACAGCTGTTTTCCATCTTGTATTAACACTGCCTAGCTTTTACCCTGCTCAGTACAGAACACTCTTAAGTTGAAGGGCTATGCATTTCCTCTAAAAAAAAAAAAAAAATCTTGTTTCTGGTAATTGATTATGAATTAAATAGATATGTAGATTTACACACTGAAGCAAGCTTACAGAGTAGATTTAGCAAGGAAGCTGGACTGAAGGCTAATCCCTGGAATTTCATCAGGTGCTTCAACACCCTTCTTAAAACAATCACCCTTCAGAGTTATGACTTCATTCATTACTGTTGTTTATTTTATTGCATTTGTACTGACCAGTCCTGACTGAGATTGGGGCCTTACTGTGCTGAGCAGTGGGTGAACAATAAGGAGAGACAATTGCTGTCCGAACTGCTTACAAATTAAATAGAAAAGGCAGAAGAGGAATGGTAAGGAGAAAAGAAGGGACTTTGCTCAGGGTTATATAACAGGTATCATGGAATACAACCCAGGTGTGCTGAGTCCTTGCCTTGTGTTCTACTCCATTCCGTCATGGGTCCCTCCTCCGTGGTTGTCAAACCTGTTCATTACGGTACGTTAGAGTACCGTAATTCCACAAGTGTGACCTTAGAATAATAATAAACCAAAGCACAATCCGTTTGATACATCAACATGTCAGGGAAGGAAAATCAAGTACTTTGGGGGGTTATTTTTATTTCTTCTGCCTATAAAAGACTGCTCAAATGACTTTACCCAAAGCATTGCATAGGATCACTTGTCTGGACATGTAGAAAAAGAGTATTTGAAAGTATACTGGAAAAGAGTTGCGCGGAGCTACTGGGATCAAATTCAATGAACTTGTCAGAGGGATATGTAAATGTATCTCTGTGTCCCAGGGGAAAGTCTTCCCAAGGCATGTGCAGACATTACTGTCTCTGTCATTCTCCATTGGGATTTCCATCTAGGAATAAGGGCAGTGGTAGCTTGCAGGAGGAGAGGAGGGATGGTGGGTTGGGGGGAGCCACTATATAGGAGCCTTTAAGTCAAAGGAATATCCTTGTTTAATTAATCTTCTTGCTATCTTGGATGCACTTCTCTGTCAACCTATGCTGCTCTCTCTGTAGGTCTCATTGTTATTCTATAATTTGCTTGGCAAATAGGGTATATTGTGGCTGATTTCTGCCACTGTGCACTCTCTCAGTGCTAGACTTCATAGCTGAATATTTTGTTGTTGCCTAGGGTAAAGACTGAGAGACAGCTTAGCTGGTGTATATCCATAGGGCTGTATTAAATTCAAAGGAGCTATGTTGATTTACTTTCAGTTAAGAGGCTAGCCCAACGATCGCTATTGTACAGCCTCACATCTTTAGTATGTATTAGTTTCAGCCGTCACCAAATGTAGAAAGTGAGAGATGCAGTAAAAAAAGCGGGGCTAAGATTATAGCCATTTGGTTGCACTGCAAGGGCAGGTTGTTTTTTTTTTTTACTTCCTGTCAGGTTTTGATTGATAAGGAACAGCTTGTTAGCGGCAGCTTTTGTTATTTTGAAGCAGTCAGGGGTGAGAGATGGGCAGAATGTGCGTGCAGAGGGAGGAAACAAGGGTGAATGGAGAGGTTGCAAGGAGGTGAAGAAAACTGGTAGTGGTTCAAGGTCTTTCTTTTTCATTAAGGAACCCTACCCTACAGCTCAGTGACTATTCCATCACAAAATGAGCAAAGGATGAGCTTAATGACAGTCATCTATCAGCTGTCCACATTTTAAGCTTCAAGATGTCTCTATTCCTAAAGCTCCTTGCCACGACATGGCTAATTGTATAATTATTATGCTATACCAACCCTTCCTGATGCACTCACACTGGCAAGGACCAGGGCTAAAGGCTATGGTAATTATCACTGCAAGCAAGTATATTAGCATAAATGTGGTTTTCTAATGGGGCTGCTCTATTAGGAAGTTCAGTATATAGAAGAGGAGGATTTAAACCAAAGACTATGAAATTAAAGCCATATTGAAACATGATTTTAATGGTATTGAGTATTGAAATCAAAATAGTTGGGAAAGTCGTATTATTATAGTATTAAATCTATATGTCTATATTTACAGTTTGTCTGTTCCCATTTGTGAACCCAGCATTATTACCTTTCTTCTCCTGCCAGAAGGCTTACATATCTACAACTAACAAATTGATGGTGAAATAGCCATTCTGCTTGTGATGCTCTTGGAGAGCTGCTGTTGAAAGAGAATATTCTATGGGGTCAGTAGCAGAGACTGTTTCGGTTTTGTGCCATCCCAACAACACAGAGGCTACATACCTTCAAAAAACACTACTCATAAAATCTGAGGGGCTCAGAGAAAAAAATCTTCATCTAAGCCCCAGTCTACTTTAAACTGTGTACCACGTCAAATTTTATACTGTTCTTTTCACTGTGATGGAGAGACTAGCTTGGAAGAATAATTTTTGAGGCATTTTTACTGTGAATGTGGTTGAGGAATAAACTTCACAAATTGCTTTGTACCTCCTCATTGCAAAAATCCACCATACTCAGATTATGGTAGGAGTGGTAAATGTCTGGGCTACCATCAGCCTCTTTTGTTAGAGAAGCAAGTAACAACTACTTATGCTGGGAACTGTGCTTTTACTACCAACATTTAAGGTTTTCAAGGACAATTCTCCAAGCAAATTGGGAAGTTAGGTCCCTATGATGATAGCCTGGTTTATATTGCCTTTCCTAAAGCTGTTTCACTGCTTCCTCTGGAGGCTTTTGTATACTTTTTGATTACTTTTAGGTTTTATTTTTAGGCTGTTCCCCTGTCTTCTCTAATTATTCATAGAATCCAGAGTAATAAGCAATATTAAGTCTATGCCAATGATTAATAACTCACTCCACCTTTTCTCCTGAACTTAGAGAATGCAGGCATCTGCCTGGCTTCTCCCTGCTAAACAGGGATTATTCTCCCCTCCCATCTGCCATACACCTCTGAGCATTAGCTAGCAGATCTCATGCTGGCTACAGGCTGTGCTGTGGAGACAACAAAGGCAGACAGGCTTTTTGGAGCTAATCAGCATGTAGCTGGTAATGTTCTTCCTGGGAAAAGCTGTTTAACTAAGGAGAGAGGCTTTGTTTTCTTAATGGGTTGATCAACACTGAGTTAGGGGTGATAAACATTCCCTGCTGGGCTGCTCAGAGCAAGGTGGGGGAGGAACCTCTCCTTAATCAGAGCATCCTGCCTGGGTCTGGCCATGCTCACCTCAACTCAGCATTTTGGAAGGGAAGAGAGTGTTGCTTTTGTGCCCGCCCCACCTTCCCAGCTTCTAGCCTGAGCCACTGCAGGCACATGCCTGATTTTTTTCAGTCCAGAGGGGATGTCTGTACAGTTACAAACTGGTTCAGTCTAGCCAGGTTAGACTAACCTGCAAAGATTGAATCAATTCAGGCTCAGGCTTTTTGAATGTCTGTCCCTAGCCTAAGGGACTCGTATTGCTGCTGTCACAATGGCATTGGAGTTCCTTGCAGTCTTTATTGTGACAGCTTCCCTGTGACGTTGTACCACATAACTTTTAGGCATGTGGCCTGTGAAGTAGGATCCACAGCCCTGACTGAGAAGCCTCAGCTTCCCACACAGAGCATGGGGAGGGTCAGGTGCCTCAGACTGCAGGGTGAATGGGGACACCCCTAAGTGAGCCATGACTCTGTACTGGTTCATGACTGCCCTAGCATCTCTGCCCCAAGCTACAATCTTGCTCCTTCTCTGTCTCTGACCCAATAATATTTTCATTCTTTGATGCAAAAGCCACAAACTCAACAAGAGGAATGGAGAGTGTCCTGTGACAGTAGCATAGCAAAGAGGGAGTGGTGAGGAGGACAGGGAAAAATGAAAAATAGCAGCCAGCACTGATGCCCTATGCATCACTGCCAGTGCCATGGCACAAACCTACCCTGTTGTGCCTGTGGTCGGTTGACTGATGGTGAGATAAGAAATGAGAGACTGAACCCCCTCAGGCACAGAGGCTTCTTACATGCTGTGTAAATATGATAACCACCAAGCTGTTACCTGAAAGTGGAGCAGGGGAGCCTGGACAATATCTCTTCCAGTGGGGTTTTAAAATAAAAATAGCAGCTGCCACGGTGTTCTGTTTGCAGCCTACTCCTGTGGGTTTGTGTTAGGGTTGTTGTAAGTACATCTCCCAGATCAGGCTCCTCTGATGGACAGACATGGTGGAACCCTCTTAATCTGGATGAGATTTAGGTATGAGATGAGGTTTAGGTATTAAGCAGAACTTGTGGCACCTTGTTAAATTTACTGCAGAAATGTTAGGCATGGATCACATGGGCTTTGAGGATTGAAAACTCAGTGTCTCCTTGAGTCCTTTTTTATAGATATAGCTGTAAATGACTTGTGCAAGGTCACACACAAATCTAGAGCCCAGATTTTTTTTCTCTGGAATACAATGGCCCTCATGTTATTGAGCTGTTCCCCTTTTTGGGCTTCTCAGCAAGGAATCTAGCTCAACTTCAGGAAGTTGGCTGGTGGCTGGGGAGCATGATGATACCAAGAGAAGTGATCTTCTCAGCAGCCCTGTTCTGAATCAGTTTTGGCTACACCAACAATTCAGGTCCACTTCTTGCAAGATTTTGCAGGGCCTCAAAATCCAGCCCTTCACGAAGAATCTGTGATTCTTAGGAATTGTTAGGACAGATTTTTACATTTTCAAATATCTCTTTCCAATGGCACAGAATTAGAGAAATATATTGTTTTGTTAAATGAAAACTGGTCTTAACACTGACATTTATAGGGTCCCAGATATTGGGGTACCAAAGGCTGTGAGCTTCCTTAGCCCCAAAGGCTAGTTTCGCCCTCAGATACACTGAACCACTGGAAAAATCATTATATTTTTCCTAGCAGTCCCCAACAGACTGTCTTGAAAAAGCATTATTGAAAACCACTCCTAAATCAGATTCAAGATATTATAGCAGCACCTGCTAGGTTCTGTCAAGATTTCCATTATAAGCCCATATTTTTTGGGTTTATAACTTGGCCATAAAAATTTGCTTCAGGCTATAACTTGGCATAAAAGTCTCAGCCTAAAGCAATACTTTTATTATTCAAGAAATATATGTATTCAGTTATTTTTAAGTTGTAGAGTACAAAAACAAAAGCTGGGTGCTTTTCTGTATACCAATAAATTAAAAATATTTTTTCCTTGCATAATAAAATGTTGAAGGAAATAAATTCATGATATGACTTGCTCTATTTGATAACTACAAAGAATGAATGGCTAAGGCACTGAAGTCTACAAGGCAGATAATGTGAATTAAAAAGATTAATGCCATTATCATTTTTTTTCATTATGAATCCAGTATTTTGGACCATATTTCATACCCTAATATGTGTTGTTTATAATTTTCTCACAAACAGGCTACAGGCTATAACAGAACTTTAACTCTGTGGAACTACAGTGGTTCTGTTACCTGGGGGAAGGGAGGGAGGAAAGGAACTGTGATGTTCTCATCATTGCATGTGATATGTCCAGTCTACAGCACAAGTGTGTGTTGCCACTTTCAGCCACAGACTTTCACTCTTTTAACACCAACTGCAGAACTGTGTGGTTTTAAGTATAGATATGCCTGGTCCAATATCCTGTGCTGGACAAGACTGATAACTGGCAGAAATGCATCTTGGTTTTCTGCCTCCATGTGTGCTGCAGAATGAGGTTGCATACCAGGTGACATGGTCACTGAATCTACTAGGCAGTTCAACCTACTGTATAGCACATCTGCATGAACTCAGCTGAGAACAACAAAAGAGCGTGTGCATCTTGCTTGTTATGTGCATAGCTTCCATCCTCCCATAGAACATGGTAATTAATTCAATCGTAAGAACCAGATTTGATAGGATATGCTAAGCCCTTTTGAATCTGAAAGCTCTTTTACAAGTGTGGACACAAAATAGAAGGGCAGCATCTCTGCACTTTCCCAAGGATGGAAATATATCCCTGGATTGAGTAACTTTTCATTGTAGCCCAGGTGCATGAGGGACTCTTCAAGAGAATCCTGGCTGCAGCGCTGACCACTGAAGCTGTATTATGAGAAAGCAGGGAAAAAGGTCCCCAGATATAGTGAAATATCCCTATCTTCACAGAGTCCTTTGGATCAGCATAGGTCTGGGAAATTTGGGGTTTGGGGACTGGAAGCAAGTCCTTGGCCTGCTCTGCCTAATGGCAAACACCAGTCCTCTGGTTGAATGATGTAAAGGAAATATGGTGTGGGGACCATTGCAGAGTCCTCTTCTCACTGAGATTCCTCCTTCAGTGTTCGCTGTTGGATTAAATGATCTGAACCACAGTTGTTCTTGTTTTTTCAGCCCTGGAGTCCCTGAGTGAGGAAGGACAGAATAATTACTGAGGACTTGGTTATGGCTGTAACCCAACATTTGACTAAGGGTCATTACATAGTTGCATGGGTGGGCTCAGAATCACAGTGAGGAGAGTGCGGCTATACCCCTTTCAGCTGTGTGGCCACACTTACAGTGAAGAGAGCTGTACACTGCACCATACAGCTGAAGGGGGTGCAGCTGCAGCCTCTGCACTATGATCCTGGATGCCAGTGAACTCTCTGAACTCAATGGGATGTCAGCACAGCTCTTGCCTGCACTTCCACATGTGCAGTGAGCTCTGAGTTTACCAGATGATTAGTGTGGGGTCAGGTCAGCGCCCCTGCTTTCATGCAGCTGTGGAGCCTAGGAGGTGGGTGCTGCTGCTTTTCACCCTTCCCCTTCCTCTTCTCCCCCACCCTCCCTTTTCTAACTTCAGAAGCAGGTATAAAGACAGGGCAAGCATCTGTGGCTTTAGAGCTCAGGGCCAGAGCACCACCATTCATCCCTTCTTTTTCCCTGCCACTGAATTTGATGCAGAGAGGAGAGAGGAAAAGGGCAAGCAACAAAAGTACTCAGCCATGCAGCTCCAGAGCTGTGTGAAAACCAGGATTCAGCCACAGCCTGCACTGACCAGCTAGTGAACTCAGAGACTCAGAGCTCATGGCACATGCCAAGCTGCCAGACAGAGCTGTGCTGATATGCTGGTGAGCTCAGAAAGCTCTTCACTCATTGCCACTTCACCCCCCCTCTTCCCTCCCCCCTCCCCAGCAGATCTACCCCTGAATAGCTGTATTGTCTCAGGAGCTGTTCTTGAGACAATTTTATGAGTCAGAGAATGATGGGCGGGTGCCTGGTCCTATTTCAGTTCAGAAGGAGGTAAGCTATATTGGCTAGTGTTGGGAGGCAGGGCGATGGATCCAAGGCTTCCCACTCCATACTCATACCTGCCTGGAGGGGATGATAGTAGCAACTGAGAGAAAGCTGCTCCCTTTTAGCCTCCTCCCTCCACTTCTTGCTGCAGCCTACAATATCAGTAGCCTGTGCTGCATGGGGTTACATGAACAGACTTTGTTTTTCCCTTTTTACTCTTGTGTACTGGGCCACATCCAAAGTCAGGACTGGGCCCTGAGTAGGAACCTGGCTGTCTTCCTTTTTGTCCATAAATTACAGCATTACAGATGCAGGAAGAATAAGATATGTCACATACAAGGTGTTATAAGAGAACAGATTACTTGGATCATACAATCAAATGTGATACCAACAGTGAACAACTGTCAATGCAACAGTCCCTGGGTAAACTACTGATAAAAATGCATCACAATCAGAAGAATATCGTTTCTGAGGATGTAGTATAATCTCCATTGTATTTTGTGTACAACAGAAGACCAAGGTTAGTCTGTTTAATGAAATGTGAGGGTGAACAGGGCACTTCCAAGTGGTTGCTGGCACTGTTTCAGGTGTCACACCAGCAAGCAAACCCACAGGGTCATCTGGCAGTCAGGTGTCATTAGTCAATACTTTCCCTCTCTCCCTCTTCCCATCTGTTTCCATCTAACCAATGTGTGTAAATTAGCTCTTAGTACACAGCAATTCTCACTGCAGTTCTGGTTTTCTTTGTGTATCCTGTGACCTTTTTGCTACTTTTAACTACAACCTTGACTGTATGGGGGGGTTACATATTTTAAAATCCACAGTGCATCTGTTTTTATTTACTAGTTCTTTACACTACAGGATAGCTTAAGAGAGGGGATCATATCATATACAAAGGCCAATTATATAACCTATAATCCTGCAGGAATTGGGTCAGAAAATGCATTTTCAGTGCCATGAAAAAATTGAGTTTTTAGGGAAAGAAAAATTATCCTAAATAGGGAGGATGACCCAAAATTTTAAGATTGTTTTATGAAATTAACACTATACACATAGCATTTTAGGTTGCAATAATCCTATTTCAGGATTGTTGAGGCCACAAATAATTAGACCTTTGCTCTTGTGGGTCACAGTGTCAGGAGAACTTTTGATTGGACTTGAAGGATCCCCTCAGGTTGCTAACATTGTACAGTATGAAGTACTGTATTTCAGTCTTCCAGGATGAAATCAGATAACACTGACATCACTGGACATTAGCCTAATGTGTACCACTGGCTCACTTGGTACAATAGGTTGACTTGACTTGCTGTGTCAGGCTAACAAGATCATCTCTGTATTCAAATGTGTGGAGGTCACAAATATAAACTCTGAACTATCCGTTAAAATTCTCAGGACCTTGCCACCGGCGTTCTTTAGAATAGCAATAGTGTGTGAATAGACACAGAATCATTCAGACATATGGGGTTTTCTCTTACGATCATTGTCTCAATCTATGACACTTGTATGACCCCCATTATTATATTTTAGCACTTCACAATTTCAGTGTATTTATCCTCACAACACTTCTCCTTTTATAGATAAGAAATCATGAAAGTGTGATGCTAAATGACTTGTTCAGGGCCAGGCAAGGAAATCTGTGATGGAGCAAGTCTCCCAGTTTGCAGGCTGTAATGTCCTAACCACTGGAGCATCCTTTCCACAAAGAATAAATGTGGCAGATACATATGCAAGAACTTAAACATCTGTCAGTGAGGCTTTATTGCTACTAAATCAGAAGGAATACTCTGAGGTGTGGTTTGTGCTGGGAGATAAAGAGTGAATGATATGCCATAGGTTTGGGGGAAAATGGAGAAAAATAAAAACCTACAGATGCCTCTTTCTGCAATTACAGATAACATTATTCTTTGACAATTTTTTATCGAGGTGAAATAGGGCCTATCAGATTTTGAACAATGTTTTTGAAGAAAATAAATGGTGACTGCTGTGATAGTTTGTGCATTAATCACTTCATTGTGAAACACACCAGTGGGAAGCTCCTCTCCTGGATTAAAATACAGCAGCTGAGAATTGTTTCAGATCTTGTCTTAACAGAGCTACACCAAGCTTATAGTAGTTTGAAATCTTACTTGTTAAGCACAGATATGTACAAGAAAAAGGAGGAAAACAAATGCTTAACTTTGTACAATCTTAATAATAAAGATTGGCCCGAATAGAAACCTCTGAAGTTTGTGAAAATTCACATCTGGATCTAGCTGTGAACTTTGCAGTCTTGCTCCAATAGACAAATGCTTGAAAAAGACAAATACAGTCTTTGGATGGATCAGCTGAGGCATTTTCAGTAGAGATAAGGGAGTATTATTGCCATTTTACAAGGCACTGGTGAGACTTCATCTGGAATACTGTATACATTTCTTGTCGCCCATCTTCAAGAAAGATGACTAGAACAGGTGCAGCAAAAGACTCCTAGGACCATAAGAGGAATGGGGAGCCTATATTCTGGGAGGTTAAACACGAAAACATTTTTTATCTAGCAGAACAAAGGCTGAAAGGAAATATGACTGCCACCTGTAATTATATCAAAGGGGTAAACACCAGCAAGGGAATAAGAATGGATACAAAGTGACAATGAATGCATTTAGACTGGAAATTAAAAAGAGGTTTCTAAATATTAGGAGTGTTGAGGTTCTGGAACAATCTTCCAGGGGAAATACTGGGGCAGAAAATACCAAAGTGCTTTTAGGATAGAGTTTGGTCAGTTTATGGAATTATTGTCCATTCCAGTTACAATCAGTAATGAGACAAACCAAAATTGTGAACTGAAACAGTCCCAAACACTCCAGGTCTGACATATTTAACTCTGGCTACCTCAAAATAACAGAGTTTAAGTTTGAGTTTGCATTTGGGGCCAAAGTTTCATTCGGTTCCTTTGTTCATTCTGGTTCCTTTACCCATAATTCAAATATGACCAAATTCTGATATTCTTAGTCTCATTGAATAGTATATTACTTTGTTAGTGGTATAAACAGTAACGCACTATAGGTGTGTATGCACATGCATTTACACTAGCTTAAATTTACTGCACAGTAAGCGGGAATAGGCCAGCGTCTACACATATAGGTGTTAAAGTGCATTAACACTGTGTATGGACTGACTTGAGACTGAAGTTAGTCCCAACCCAGTCCACACACAGTGTTACTGCACAGTAAGGCATCTACATGTGTGTTACTGCACAGTAACTAATTGTGTATAAATTTGATACCTGCATGATGCAGGTATCAAATTTATGCTCAAGTTGGTTAAGTCACCATATTTGTGGTGCAGTATGGGCATGCATCTGTAGAGGCGCTCCTGTACTGCTCTATAATTTCAGTTACTACGCAGTAAATGTATAAGTGTAGATATGCCCTATAATATACATAGTAGTGTGACTACTTAAGGAGTGATATGCCCTCTGTGCAATTAAGTATTTCAAAATCTTTCCATTATGTTGAGTCTATTGTACCTCAGTAAAATCAATTAAATTTAGAATTCCATTCTGTTCTTTTCTTACCGATTTCAGTCTTATGCATTATGATTTACATTAGTAGATCATGATACATGTACCGTAGGTAGTAAATGTACAACAAAATTACATTTAGTGGGGCTGTTTAATGGATAACATAATACTTTTAATTTACATTACAAATTAATAACTGATAAAATATTGTTGGAAAAACAGACACGTCCAGAGAAGGCTAAAGTAAACACTGTTTCTGGTTTTGGGGAAACAATATTTAAATACTAAATTTACTCAAATCCAAGATTAGGTGTTTTCCCCCCATTTAACATGAGGGAAGAAGTCCTTGTCTTGGATTCACAGGGTGGGTAGATGACTGTAGTAGCTGCAACTCTGACCCTGACCTGGGTTCGGGCTCAGGCTTGGGCTTGGAGTTGGAGTTGCAGCATACCTTCCTCTCCCTTCTCTACTGCCTGCCCTCTCCCCTCCCCCTGCTGCTACTTACTTCTGGCTCTGGCCCCAGCTTCAGTCTCACTTCAGCCTGAGAGCTGCCAGAGCTGCTGCTGCCACAAATATGACTGTGTGCCCAAGCAGGGGCTAGAGCACTCATGTGCTCTGTGACTTGGTTTGGAGGGGCACTGGAACAGGAAGGGAACTGGGGTGGAGAGGGAGCAGAGGCAGGGGTATGCGGTGGGGAGCAGATGACAGGGGGGCAGACAGCAGGTGGGGCAAGTGGAAAGTGGGGTAAGCGGGGTGGGGTCTGGCCACTTGACTGCTTTGCAGCTTGCCCCCACAACTACCTGCCTCCATACTACTGCTTGTTGCACTGCACCAAGATGCCCCCCCCCCCCATAACTTGATTCTATACATGGAAAATCATAATACATTTATACATTTTCCATGTAAATTTGTATGTGGTAGACATCTAGATTCCACATAAATTATCTTTTGCCTGTCTAGTCTTTCAGCTTTTATTATTTACTAAGAACCAGGTCAGTAGTTCCAAACTTTGCACACAGACAACCCTACTCCTGTGCTCATGACTTGCTGGCTAACTTTCATAGATTTCATAGACATTAGGGCTGGAAGGGACCTCAGAAGATCATTGAGTCCAGCCCCCCACCCCAGGGGCAGGAAGTCAGCTGGGGTCATAGGATCCCAGCAAGATAAACATCCAAATTTCTCCTGAAGGCATTCAAAATAAGTGCTTGAACCACCTCCAGTGGCAGGCTATTCCAGACCTTGGGGACTCAGACAGTAAAGACATTTTTCCTTATGTCTAGCCTGAAATGGTCTTGCAGTAGTTGATAACTGTTTGACCTTGTCATCCCTTGGGGCACTCTGGTGAACAAACATTCCCCCAGATCCTGGTGGTCACCTTGATAAACTTAAAGTTGCCCATCAGATCACCCCTGAGCCTGCACTTTTCCAGGCTAAAGAGTCCCATAGCTCTCAGCCTGTCATCATAAGATCTGTTTTCCTGACCTCTGATCATGCGTGTGGCTCTGATCTTTCTGTGGGGTTCATGACCACATTTGGGACTGTGAATCCCTATCTGGAAATCTCTGAATAGAGTATAGCGTTTAGGTATGGCACTGCACTGGGGTATGCGTCCCCCAAGAGAAGGACCAAAGAGCTGATGTAATTTGAAATCAGTCCTAGCACAGAGAGCAGCTCACAGAGTACTACATCAGTCCAAGTTGTTGAGTGTGCATAGCTAGCATTTTATTCTGTAGTTGTGTTTTCTCTGAATCTCCTTCCTATGAATAGAAAATAAAAGCTCTGTAAATATGTGGCAAATAATTAAGCCACCATATACTGATAAACACATGATGTCATTCATCCTGAGTTCAAGAGAGAATGTCCTGAATAAGAGTTTGTGATTTTTTTTCTTATAAACTCCCTTCTCAACTATAAATTAGTCTGTTTAAGATATTTTTTATTAAACTATATCCACTTGATACAACTTGATTCTTTGGAGAAAAAAAAAAACCTGTCTCTATTTAAAAGCTTTAAATTTATCATTTAAATTTCATGGCACTTTGATTCACCAAAACTGTCTCTTCAGTATCGCATGCTAGCAAAGTCTTAGAAAAGGCAGCAGCTGAAGACGGAAATACACACAGTATATTCTATGAACTGCTTCTCACACTCAGAAACCAGTGAGAAGTACAAAGAAAATCTTTGCTGTTAGGTTAATTAATGTATTAATTCCATTTCTCCTGAGATTTCTGGGATGTGGGTTCCTTTTGGAACTCCCCTCTGTATGAGTTGCTATCACTTTGTTTTAACATGATA
>NW_017728949.1:9784410-9793813 GCF_001723895.1 Crocodylus porosus | reverse complement strand
CCATCAGCCACATGGGATCCCAGAAGGTACATTCACAAGTTCTTATCTATTCTATTCCTCCCTGTCCCGAACATATGCCATTTCTTGTGTAAAGAGAGAACTACTTTGGGAATTCTCTAAATTTGGGCTAGTTTGGTAGCTTTTCTCAAAATTTCAAAGCAGAGGTGGGAAAGAGGTAATTTTTCTAAGCTTGTTTACTTCTCTGAAAGTTTATATTAATGACTTCTAACTCCCCTTCCTGGGAAACCAAAAGGCATAAAACTTAGGATTGATATACCAATCTGTATATCAATAGTGTCCATAGTGTCTATTATGCATCTCAATAAGATCATCACTAAAATTTCTATTCTTACATCTCACATATGTTTATTTCATTTTTTCATTCTTGTCTTTCCTGTATTTTCTTTCTTAAATTTCATTATTTTTATTTCAGGGGTCTACTTTGTAGCTGTGTTGGTTTGAGACAAAAAGACATACAAAAATTAGAACTCTTGGTTCCAAAATGATACCTTTTATTAGACCAACTGGAAAATCGCAAGAGAATTGTCCTTTTGTGCAAGTTTTCAGGATCAAAGTCCCTTCGTCAGGCTCTGGGAAAAGTGTAGATGGTACAAGATGGTAAAAAGTCCCCATAGATAGGAAATAAACTTAATTTTTGCACAGAGGGAGCTGAAGATGGAAGGCTGTCCTGCTCGGGGACTTTGATTCTGAAGGCTTGCAGAAAAGGACAGTTTTCTTGCCATTTTCCAGTTGGTCTAATAAAAGGCATCATTTTGGAGCCAAGCATTCTAGTTTTTTGTCTATATATAATTTTTATTTTGCATTTCTTAATTACTTTTCATTCATCTGTTTGGGCTTCTGGAGGAAGCACATATCCCTTCCACTAATAGCTGAAAAGACTGTTTCATCTGTCCTTCTTTTTCACTTGTATATCCCTGAATGACTACATTGCTAAAAAGCTCTCGCTGGAAAATTTTTCCAAAATGACCATTTTTTCCCCACAAATGTCAGTTTGTTAATACTAAAATTGTTTTTTCAGCAATCTTTCAAAATGTTATTCAGGAAGCTTTACAGGAAAATGCAACAGTGAGAGAAAGAGAAGAGGCAGAGACAGAGATTTATTTTTAAATTTAATTTGTTTTTACATTTTTGCCTTTTAAAAATGTTTTTCTTTGTTTTGTGATGCATATGGTAATAGTTCATAACATGAAACATCAAATTAGGTCATAATATGATAACACATCATATTCTGCAATAATGTAACTTTTGAGATAGTCTAAGTCAAAAAGTATAAAAGGATTTTGTTTCAACTCAAGCAAGAGATACTTAGAACTAGAAAATGAGATTAGAGTTATCAGTATGTACTAAATAGTAGCACCATTTAATATTTTTTAAATGACAAAATATAAATATAGAAATACAAATTACTGCCATAATATCTCATTGACCTAATCTGTATAGCTACAATGAAATGTCATAATATAATGTGAAACATATAGTTATATGAAAAAAAAGGAAATAAATAATTGTAATAATTATAATTGTAATAACAACAGCATGCATCTCTTGGAGAAAATAGTATTTGTATTTTGGAAGAGTGGGGGGTATTTAATAATTGGGTACTTTAGAAATGCCTACAATAGGTTTATAGAACCATTTTAACCTTATCATCTTGGTGTCATTTTATAATTTTTCTGTCTGTCAGTGTCAAACTGTTCCAGGCACCTTCATTCTACCCTCTAGCTCCCAGTTTGTGTGCATTTTCATGCCTCTTATGTTTATCTCTTATCATCATAGGATATGGGCAAATGAACAAGCTACTGTGACATAAACTAGGGTTCCTACATACAATTCATCAGCTTTTCCACAGTAACTGCCCATATGCACACTCTTAATGCACAGTAAATATGAAGTCGCAACTTCACATTAGGTGGCTAATCCCAGTTTCCCTAATTTTGATTAGCTACCTAACATTTACTATAGGAATACCAGGGAGTACTTGATAAACTGTTGTGTTTACACCCTATTCTGTCTCATGGTGTCTTGTATTGTGTTTTGCCTGCCAAAGGAAGAAAGTGTATATGATGATCCTGAATTTATTTGATTGCTAAGGTCCAATCTTTTGTCATTGGTTGATTTAACAAATGTGGTTCTGTCTTGAAATTTAACCCGATTTTTAATAAATTGCTATGCCAAAAACTAGGGGCATTTATAGGCATGTGGGAGAGCCTGCTCTGATGCTCTGGAAATACAGTGCCTTGGAGCAGACTCAGTCAAGTCTGCTGGAGCACTTAAATTGACTCACTCTGGCAGCCTTGTGTATCATGTGATTAGTAGTGCTATGTGCTGAGAAAATGGTGGTGGTACACTTTGAACTAAAACATGTTCTATGTGCTTTAGTTCAAAGTGCACCACTGACATTTTTTCAGCTTTTAATTATTGTGGCTCTGTAATTAAAAGTGCCCGGCACCACATCAAAAAACCATTGTAAAAATACCCTAGATGCATTTAAGTCTTTTGCCTAGATATATATTCTGTAAATTCAGATCAGAAATAATGTAAAATAAGTTATTTATAGTATCTTGATGAGTATGTATAAGTTAAAAAGATCATCAAGCAGTTTGGCTAGGGACAAAAGTAACACATAAACCAGTTTAAGTCATCAGAAAATGGTTTAAATCTGTAACAGAACAGAATTTCAGTGCATATAAAACAGTTTCAAAATGGCTGAAATTGGTTTAAGATAAACGTGGTTGAATGTAGTATCAGACTTAACTGATTTGGGTCAAAACAGTTTATGAAACTTCTGCCCCATACCCCTTCCTTGTTCAAGCTACATCACAGTCCCCAACCTCCCAGCATGCTTTCCATCCCTGGGCTGTGCTGTGCTAACTACCATTCCCCCCCGGCAAACCCTGGCTGGGGTCTGGGGCCACAGAGCAAAGTTAAACTTCCCTTCCCCCAAGTACAGAGCTGCCCTGCCCTGCCCTGCTCTGCTAAAAACTTATTGTTGGCTGCAACTATGAACTGCAAATCCCAGAGGCACATGGAAGCAAGAAGAGGAAGTGATGAGCAACCCTGCAGAGTCCTGCTGCTGTGATTGTGGACTTGAAATCCCAGAGACCTTGGGGACAGCAGAAAGAGGAAGTGAACACATAGCCAAAATAGGTATTTTGAGCCAACTAACATGCTGGCTATAAGCCAGAGAGCTGTGCTCTAACACCCCACCCCAGCTTCCAGCCTCAGCCTCAGCAGGTATGTGGCTGCATTTTCTGAATGAAAAGTGAATGTCAGTTAGGGCTGTGTGAAACAGCACCATTTCGTTTTGACTTCCATTTCACCATTTTGAAGGGACAGTGTTTCAATTTGTTGTTTCATTTAATTTTGAAGCAGTGTTCCGTTTCATTTAGTCAAAACTGTTTCACTGTTATGAAGTTTCGTCCATAGGCTGTAATGAAAATGCCTATAACTGTGAAATTTCTTGTCTGATTCAAATAAAAATTGCAGGGATCGTAGCCCCACCTGAGAGCATGAAGCCTGCCATGTTTCAAGGAAATAGGTGCAGGGGTTCTGTGAAACTTCACTTAAAAAAGTTCAAAGCAAAACTCATATCACTTACCGCTGTCATCCCACGCGCAGATCCAGGGGCCTGCAACCCCAGGAGGAGTCTGACACAGCCCCACAGCCCTCCCAGGGGCTTGGGCCCCTGGATCTGAGTGTGGGATGATAGGAGGCTGCTGCTGCCACGTGGGACCAGTGCTGGGCACAGCCTGCACCCCATGCTTGGAAGACTGCTGCTGCTGCCCTGCAAGCAGATGAGAGGCCTGTGATCTGGGAGAGGCAGTGGAGAACCACCGGCCAGGGCTGCACTTAAAACCGGGGCAGTGCTCAGAGTAGCTCTGCCACTGGCTCTCCTGCCACCTCCTGCTGCTGGGATGAGCTCTGTGGGGCTGGCGGAGCCACTTGGAGCACAGTCCTGTCTCTCCCCCACCTCCTGCCACGAGGCTGCTTCAGAACTCAAAACATTTTGCAGTGTTTTGAGTACCCTCATTTCATTTCAAAGCTGTTTTGAAGCCTTTTGTTTTGATTCAATTTCACTGTTTCAAGCTCAAAATGTGTTGAAAGAGCTTCAAAACAAAACACCTGTCGAAATTTTGCCTAGCCCTAATGTCTGTCAAGTTTTTCTCAGTTTAATTTCTGCAATTTAGACTCTGCAAAGACTGAATCAGTTCAGCCTTGGGCTTTTTGACTGTCTGAACTTATCCTTTAAGTAAAGATAGCCTCTTGCAATTCTCTTGTATATATTGTATTCCTATACAAAATCCTGGTTTCTCATAAAAAGCACAATGTCCTTCCAGGTTTTATGTGACAATGACATCCAGATATACTTTTAGTTTCTCACTTTAATACATTTTCTAAAATCTAAGCTTAATTATTGTTCACAAAAGATCACTTAGACTCAGCATTTCCTCTGTGCCGTGCAGTGTGCGTGACCGTGCAGGTGCACTCACGCTGCATTTCTACACCTGTGTGACCACACACATCACACAGTTTAGAGGCAATGCTTTTTAGGCTGCTTACAGATACAGAAAAAAACCTGGGACTTTATTTTAAATTCAGTGCATTCCCATGCTTAGCCCAGTGCACGTCCAGAAGAGGCAGCATGTTAGTTATACCTGGCTTTCCCAACATCTGTAGCTGTATATAAGATCTATACAGATACTACAGGACCAGGTTGAAGTAACATCCTGCTGCTTCCAGTAGTGTGTGGGGTTTTTCCCATGTCTGTCAGTACCCTTAAATTTCAAAGCAATGGACTATGTCCTGTCATTGATTCTTAAGTAGAAATCTGTATCAAAATTAGCCAGCTGCTTGTCAGTCCAGCCTGAACTCTGATGGTTTTGACTTGGAGAATGTAGGCCTCTTCCAGGAAGAATCAATGGTCACATTATAACATGTAGAAGTGGATTCAGAAGGACATAGATTCTGTTCCTGGCATTTCCGTAGACTTTCTCGATAAACTTTGGCAGGTCAGTTAAATCCACTTCAGCTAACAGGCTGCCATGATCTTAATGACGCAAAGAATTTGAAGTTTTGCAATGAAAGACCCTGGACTAGAGCAGAACATTGTTATTGCTGAGAACTTCACCTTGAGATTAGAGATTGTAAGATTTCACAATATTACATCTGCCAAAATCAGCCTATAGTGTCCTGATTTAGTTCAGCAAATTGTGAAGACTGGTTCTGGTGTGTACTCAACCAACATATCTTTCTAAGTAAATATGATATAGTTAGTTTTTAAAGACAACCCCAACATTCATGTAACATGTGCCATCCTTTCTCTGTGTCTTGAACACACGTACTTCCTTTTTTCATTGCTGTCACTAACTTCAATCTCTTTCTCTTCTTAAAACATACCAAAAACCTGCCTAGTATGTCCAAAATATGTAAGCCAGTTCTTCCTAACTACTGTGAATAAGTAATGTTTAAATATTAATATCCACATGAAGATTTCTACCCCTGACTTTGCTTATCTTTAAATTCCAAAACGCAGATCTTCTTGCTGATATATACTTCTAAAAATGTAATTTATGGTTTAGTCTTGAAGTAAAAAGTCAAAGAAAAGCAACATTTATTAGAAATGGGTGGAAGAGGCTCATACACAGTTTGCTTTATAATGGGTTATCTAATCTTTCACTATCCTGAAGAAAGAGACAACTAATAGGTATTTTGAGCCAAATAACATATTTGTACTCAGAGGTCGTTAGGAACAGCAGGCATTTTAGCATCAGCACATATTTAAAAAAAACTACAGTGGATTAAATTTTATGCCAGTCAATAGAGGCTCATAATGAGCACATGGGTATCTCTGCATAGGTTTTCTATGGTGTTTCTACAATGGAGGCACTAGGTTATTGCTCAGTAATTTAGCTAATTCTCTAGGAGAGAAAAAATGAGAGAACCCTTCAGCTCTAGCACTGGCAGTCTCTAAAGTAGCCATACTTTAAATTGACATATAATTAGTTTAACAGGTGTGCTGAGATTGGCATATTGAAATATAACACAGAGCTAGCTGTCAATTTAGCTCCTCCCAGAATTCGAAGTAAAGAAGGAAAAAAAAGGGAGGAGGATTAATTTTTTTCATATCCAAGGCCCTGACAATAAGGGCAGTCTTCTGCCCATGTGCAGCTCTGTCTTGAGTCAGTGAGAGCCAGTAGACCCAGTCAGATTGCAGGTTTGGGACCCAAAAACCCAAGTAACTATAAATGAATCTGTGTACAGAAATCTTTCTGAAATAGGAGTTCCCTTTTTCATCCATCACACTTGTGGTCTTCATTTATTTTGACATTTGGAAAGACTGTATCTCAGACAGAATCACAATTAAAGAATGAGTTCAGAAATTGAGCAGGCCTTAGTGGAGACTGGTAAAGGGATATAAAACAATTTCATTTATCAGAATAGTGTACTGTTTAAAAGGAAAGTTATGGATGGTTTTATAAGGCTTGTCATTTCCCATTAAGTTTGGTATGACTCGAATTTTACCCTCCCAAGTTATATCATCACAGGAATTTAAATTGAAATTACATCTTTTTAATACCCCCACAGGGTCCAATTTATCCTTTCTGTAGTTTCTAGCTGTATTAATGTTGCCTAGTAATGTATCATTACTGACCATAGACGTGTATAGGTAGAAAAAGATGATACCAGAACCATGCTATATAAAATAAAGCTCTGGAATTCAAGTGAAAGTTGGGTATCTAACTCCTTTATACTCTTCAAAACACTACAGTAGAAGAAACACATGCCGACCCATGGAATAATACAAGTCTATTCAATGGAGTTTACTCATAGCTAATAGGCTTCTTTAGAAAAAAATCTGTTACTTCAGAATTGGAGTTGCACAAGTTTATTAATTTTATTTAAAGGACACTTTGTTAATCATTGTTTGCCATATGAAAGACAGAATATTATTTCCTTTATAAGGACTTCTTAGATTCATAAGAAAAACTGTAGAAAACTAGATATCTGGGCTACTCGTTAGGCTGCTGCTGCTGCTCCAAACAAGTGTACTGAATGGACATGCCCATTATCATTAGTCTGCAAAAGATTATTTTTATTCACCAATGCAGGCATAGCCATCATCACACACACGTTTGTTCCATTTAGGCTTTATTTGAGAGACACCCAGCAAGCCACTTTCTGTATAAGGCAGATCAATGATAGCCAATCAGACAAGTACTGAACATTGTGCTTTTACTTCCAGTCTGCCGGGTGCAATTCAAGGTCTTCATCATTATTTGTAAAGCCCTACATTATCTCAAATAAGCAATAAAATAGAGTTCCTGTTTACTTATGACCAATCTACTAATTTTGACAACTGGAAAACTTCTAGGGAAGAATACATAGGTCAAGAGAAGGCCCTCACCTACAAAATGCATTCCAGTGGGTGTGTCTACATGTTCATTAATGCAATGGAGTTACTGCACATTAAGTTTAGTACTTGGATAACCAACTACTAAACCAAAGCTCAGTAACTCGCACTACTGCACAGTAGTGCCAGCGCATGGGTTTTTAGTGACACTTACTGCGCAGTAGCCTAAAACTACTACACAGTAGCATATTAACATAGTTTTTGCCAAGCATGCTACTATACAGTGTTATTAGGCTAATGCACAGTTAGCATCTCATGTAGACATGCCCACTAGAATCCATCTAAGACTGAGTCTTATTACTTTGAAGACACAGTGGCAGAAGTGAAGTCCATTAAATACCTTCTCTATTAGACTTATGTCCGGAAATGCTACCTGTAGTGTAACATGGGCTGAGCGAGTGGGGCACATTGCCTGGGTACCGCCTAAGAGAAGGGATGCCAGAAGGATGTGGTGGGTGTCACATCAGCACTATGCATCACACAATACAAACCATTTGGGGATTTGCAGTTTTGTATAGCAGCAATAGTCTGCTGCTAGGGAATGATCCCCTATTTTTGCTGACAGATTGAACTTTTTTATTTTATTTTATTTTTTTTTGTCTTCTGGCTATGGGTTTTGGTAGGGAAAAAATGGGCTGGAAGTTTCTCCCTAGCAGCAACCATTGCCAGAGAACTATAAATCTCACTTTTGCCAGGCTATGTCTCTGCTCATTACTACATAGGTCCCTTTTAAACAATGATTTCAGATAAGGTGAAGATAGAGAAAAGTAGTATTCCATATTTTGAGTAATGCTGGGGGCATCTACATGTGCACTTTACTGTAGAGTTAACTACTTAACTCTGTAGTAAGGTGTCACTATCTACACGTGCTGTGCTATTAGCTCGGAGTAAACTAATTAACTCTGCCATAGAATAGTAGTACTGCCTGACACAAGCACTATCCTGTGGTGGAGTTACTTACTGTATCACAATGCACATGTACATGGTGATGGGCTGGCTGAAGCACAAGGGGGCTACAGTGTAGGGGCTGTCTTCCAGCTAACCCTGTACTGTAGCACCCTTGTGCCAGCCCCTCTGCAGCACATTGAGCCAGGTCGGAGCAGCCCCATGATGGCAGGCTGGCCCCCCAGGTGTTCTGCCAGCTGGGGCTGTGCCTATGTAAATACTGTGACCAGGAGTAATAAACTCTAACATGAACTGTGCCAGAGTTTATGCAGCTGTAGTAATTGTACATGTGGTTGTGTCCACTGTGTCATAACGCTGTAAAGGGTGAACTTCTATTATAATAGACATAACAATGCATAAGAATTGTGTCTTGACTTTCTTCTATTACCTTGTCACTTCATACTGCATTGTTTAATTAATATACAGCATTTTTCTATGCATCTTTTCAGTAAAATTATTCTACATCTGTAGAACACAAGTCTAAATATAAAAATAATAATAAAAAGAAATGGAGAGTATATGAATACAAGAACTCTTTTGTCACATACTAAGGCATGAATTGAGTAATTTCTAATTCCAGGAAGACTCTAGACAGGAGTTTGAACTCCTGGGGCTAGTTTCTGATAGATACACTTACTCACACTTCACTGGGGTTATCAATAGAGTAGTGTTATTTATCATGAATGGAGATATAGCAAGCTGGCTTTAGTCATTTTGCTATACTGTCAAAAAGGTGCTATATTCTTTAATAAATTGCGCTATATTCTTCTTCAATGAATTCTCTGGCAATTTTGCCAGAATTCAACTTATTCTGCAAAACATAGCCTTAACTCCCAAAGAAGATAACATTTGTCTGCTTTTTAAAGTGATCCCCCCTCTTTAATTTACAATATTCAAGACATTAATAGAACATACACATAAAATCCATACTCTTAATATTTTGTACCATTATTGTGAGAGAGTGCTTATGCTAAGCAAGGCCTAGCATTAAAAAAAATGCACTAAAGCTCCCAGAATGCTTCAAGG